>NW_005370932.1:147804-170412 GCF_000412655.1 Myotis brandtii | reverse complement strand
ATATGATCAGATTTATAATTAAACTGCAAAACATATAAATAGAAATTATCCTTCACTTGCTTCATTATTCACCATGTTCTGCTGAGCTCTTCTATTCTTCCAAAACTGATTGACCAAAACTACTGTCCCCACCCCTGGCATAACCTTTCCCTCTTTCTCTACCTATCAAATCCAACATAACCTTCAATACTAATCAAGTCTCCTCATCTCCAGAAAGAGCTCCAATACTCTGGCCCAAAGTTCTAGCACAAATTCAAAACATTTGATTACTACAGATGAATATTGTACATAATCTTTCTTACATTTCGATCTTATATTATTTCACTAAATGTTTCCATATGAATATCATGTCTCCACAACTATGTAACTTCACTGAGGACTGAGAAGTCTGTTTCACATTTGATACAGTAATGTCTGTATTAAGTATTTTAAGAAAATAAAACATTTGATTAACTACAGAGGGAAAATGTGGCAGAGGATAGTTAGGGTCAACAGACATGATCCCAAATATTTAGGCCAACCCATTCTACCTAAAGGCTCAGTATTTTTATTCTTTCCCCAATGATTTTTAGGTCTTGGCACTATGAATCATCTCAATGAAAATAGGAATAAGTGAGTCCCTAAAGTTATGTAGGTGTTTTTATAGAAGAAAGAAGCTGGTGTTCTAAGTAGTCCAGTAGGATGTTTCAACCTAAAAAAACCAGAGACATAAATAGCCTCATTAAATAATCATTCATTTCTTGGCATCTGCTAAGGCTTCACATTTCACACAATGTGCGCAACTCAACACACAGATCCTACTGAAAAAATGCTCCCAAACTGTGATGAAACAATTCTTTCCTTCAACTTCTGACTTGAGGAATTCCTAGAAAACTACATAAAACCATTCAAATTACTGATATTAAGGAAGACATAATTAAGTACAAATGAGCTCTATATCTGAATTTGAAGAAGCTTATGAATCATTTTTCTCCTTTATACTACTAAACATATTTTGGTAAAAACACATAAACCCAACACAAATGTGAACACGTAGACCTGTCCAAAACAATTCATTTCTGGTTTAAAGTAATTAGATAATTTTTCTGATCATGTTTCCACATATGTCTCAAAAGAGATACACAGGTACTACATAGTAGTTTTTCGACTATTTCTCCAAGCTTCTTAAATGTGGGAACAACAAAACTCAAGAGGCACTGCACTTATGCAAGAACCTGTGTGGGCACTGTGCCTCTGCCTCTGCTAAGGTTGAAGTTTCAGCTGAAGCACAATGCTGTCAAGAGTTCTGCAAAGTCTTCTGGCAACAATGATTTATATACACACCCTTCATAACTCTACTCAGAACTACACACATTTAGACATAAAACAAGCCACTCATGAGAAAGAATTAGGATCAAACTGATCTCTACCAGTGAACTCTCTATAAAATTTAGTTATTCAAAAAAAAATTTTCAACCAACTTTAGAAGGGTAGTCAACTTTTACTTAAATTTTTATTTTTCTAGAGAACACAGAGGACCACATCAAGGCCCCTAGAGATCAAAACAATCAATATGAGGAGGAAAAGATGATGGATGGGTTAATTCAGGTTTAGGAATGATTTCACATAGATATTTATTCTGTATCTGACCAGCTTTTCATCCAAAACAAGATGCCAACATGTAACTTTATTGAGAAAAGAGCCCTATCTAAGATTAACAAATTAACCCAATAAATATTTTCTGACCCCTTATGTTCTAGGTACATTTTTCTATCAAATATCTAAGTCTCAAATTGGGGTAAGGAACCTGAATAAACAAAAGATCAACAGATCTGAATTAGAGGTTCTCCTCACTTATTCATTCAGTCATCTCATTCAACAAACAGCTACTGAGAATCTACTCCAATAACAGGCAACCCTGACAGATATAAAGACACAGAATGAATAATACAATTCCCTGCCTCCCTACAGGTATACAGTATAGTGGGGAAAACAAAACTATGACGGTGCAGTGTGCTCAGTGCCAAGACAGGGAGGGGTAAGCACACTCTGGAGCAGCAGTCGCCAACGGGTGGTCCATGAGGTCCAAAAGGTTGGCAACCGCTGGTTTAAGGAACCTTTGGCGCAGCGGTCGCCAACCGGTGGTCCGCGAGGTCCGAAAGGTTGGCGACTGCTACTCTGGAGCATCTATCTTGGTCCCAGAAAACCTAACTACACACTAGTTTAGGGCCTTATCAAACAAAAGCAATGGTTTTCACATGGAAGAACCTGTGTGTCGCTGGAATTCATGTTGGCATTTAAAGTGAAGTAGTTTTTCTACAATCTGATCTGGGAGAAGCTGACCAAAGCGGAAAGATTAATGGAAAGTTGGTTGCTGTACCTGGCATGGGAGAAAATCATCCCTGTTTCCATACACCTTCTATCAATTACTCTTTCAGATTAGCTTTTCAAGCATGTAAAAATAGAATACAGCCTTAGATGATAGAGACAATATCGCCGTTGGGAGCAGATAGCAGATTTGTTCCTGACCAGGTTAATGAAGATAATGTCTCCCTCTGGGTGAAGGCTGGGCAGGTTGGCTAGCAGACCTCTCACAGGACTGGGGGTTTCTTAGCTCTGACACAAACCTACTCTGTGGATGACACAACCTGGGCACAATTTTGCGTGGCCCCTGTGGAATTTGAGAGGCAGGGGAACCAGGGCAAACTTGAAGTTCATGTAGCCTGCTGTGCCACAAGTTGCCTAGCAAAGTATATCAAAACATGGCTAACTTGTTAATCTGCAAGTAGAGTAGAATCTCAGGTTCTTCATAATTCTTGAAGCCTAATTTGTTTTTTTCTCTTCAGTAAATGGAGAAGACAAATGAATCTGCAATTTCCACCACAGAACAAGGCTAGTTAATGGGAGGTGAGGAAAGAAAGAGGAGTAACCAATACACCATATCCAATCCTGTAACCATAAATCTGGTTGGTGTTAGTAGACAGGCTGGAAACTAGGCAGGTAGCCTCAAGGATACTGATAGCATATTGTTGGACAATAAAATACCTCCTCCCTCCTTTTTGTGGAAGGAAGAGTGTTAGAAACAGTATTATCTCTAAAAACAACCATTAAAAACCAATAATTTGTTCACATTATTAAATAAAATGGCTCAAAAGCTTTTAAAACATGTATTACTAAGTGTGTCTGAAGGTGAGTCAATCTAAAACCCTTAACAAGATATAGTAAAAAGAAAACAACATTCATTAAAAGTCAAATTATCAGCTTCATTTTTTTTTTAAATTAAGTCTCAGAAGATTTGAGTAAAGTGTAAAGATAGAGCACATAATAGACTTTACCTATTCTTTGACTTGCAAAGTTCTATTTTATGGAAATGTCAGCAAGTAGGAAAAACAGTCCAGATAGATCAAAAGATGCAAGAAAAACAAAACAATGCTGAACCAAACCACAGGAGAGAACATTTATCAGGTTCTTACTGTTTCTGCAGTATACAACTATTTCTCCCATCAAACATTCTGAAATTAGTATACCTTCCAAAATTAGGTATCACAGCAAGGAAAAAAGAATTCCTGTGCTATTGCTTCCTTTGACAAAAACCAGCAGATATGAAAATGAATGCAGGTGGAAGAATTATTCTAACAATGATCACTCAAACGATGTAATAGGAAGTTTGCCATTTTAATTTAGAAAACAAACTTCGGTAGAAATTGTTATTTGGAGGCATTCTCTATAGTGACTGCCACTAACAGACTGAATCACTTGTTCCACCAATATGAGGGGTGGGAGGAAATAGACAAGCAGGATGGAAAATTGCATCAAGACAGATTATCTCTGAAAATCTGAGCCACACCCTCTATGTGCTCTCAGAAAGTTACAATATGTGATTTCTATCTCATGCGTACCTAATGGTTAAGATTGTCTTCATGTATTCCTAGGACATTCATAGTGCCCAATAAGTATTCTAAGACACTTGTTTCCAGAGCTTAAAAGTAACGTACTCCAAGAATCACCACTGTGCTGGCTTGATTAGAACTGTAACAAAAGATCACTGTTTTCAACCATTTATTATGCCAAATAAAAGCTAGCAGATTCTCTGCCCAATGATATATCAGGACCATCTGTCACCTCTATTCTAACAGCCAGCAGGCATGCTAAAAGAAGAAAAAAAAAGAAAACAAACCAAAAACAGCAACAGCCCTCTGGGGGGAAAATGTCCAGAGATTGATGGTCTGCTACCTGCTTAATACAGATAAACTTTATGTCCTTTGAAAAATAAGTAAAAATTTAAATATTAGGTTTATTAAAAGTTTACTGTATTGTTGCTAATCATTTTTTGTTTGTTTGTTTAGGAAGAGCTACATTATGCTGCCAGCTCTCAAGGAGATACATCTTACTACACATTTCTTTGAATAGTCAATGTGCCTATCAAAAGCCTATTTACCAATTCTTTCTCTTAATCTTCCTCCCTTCCTTTTCTGAGGGGTACATGCACAATATAAATAAGGACCCAGTACCAAAAGGGGTCAAGGAACCCTCACATCGCAACTGTGATCCCATACATCAAAAATAATCCAAAAGACATGGAAGGGTTTAAAAAGAAACTGCATAATTTTGTAAATGACAAACAAAAATGTTCCATTCATTAAACATCATGCATTACAAACACATTCACATTCAAACATCCCACAACATTGTATTCTTTTAGCCACATAAACAAAAAAGACAGGAAAAATATATACAGAAGGAGGCTTTATGATTAAACGGTAAAAAGAGAAAAATAACCCAACCTAGTGAAAGAAAAAGAAGGCAACAAAAAAGGTCAAGAGAGCCCTAGCCAGTTTGGTTCAATGGATAGAGTGTAGGTCTGTGGACCAAAGGGTCCCAGGTTCAATTCCAGTCAAGGGCACATACCTTGGTTGCAGGCTCTTCCCCAGCCTGGGCCCTGGTCAGGGCACGTGCAAGAGGCAACCAACCAATGTGTTTCCCTCACAGCCATGTTTCTCTCTGTCTTTCCCTTTCTCTTCCACTCTCTCTAAAAGATCAATGGAAAAATATCCTTGGCTGAGGATTAACAAAACAAAACAAACAAAAAAAAAAGGTCAAGAAAAGCCAAAAAAAATAAAGAGGGGTTCATTTCACTTTGTAATCTTTCTTTAGTACTATAGGCCTTTGGATTCGTGCACCAGTGGGGTCCCTCAGCCTGGCCTGCGGGGATCAGACAGTAACTGGCAGTCCTACATCCCCCAAGGGATGTAGTAGTGCATGAAGAGGCAGGCCCCACTGTGCCTGCTACAGTTCCAGTCCGGATGGGGGAGGGGCGCACAGGGGGAGTGTCCACAGGAGATGCTCCTGCAGCCGCAACAGCACTCGCCAGCCATGAGCCAGGCATCTGGCGCCCACTGTTCAGCTGTGCAGCCGTTCCGCTGTGGGAGTGCACTGACCACCAGGGGGCAGCTCCTGCGCTGAGCATCTGCCCCCTGGTGGTCTATCTGGACTGTTTTTCCTATTTGCTGACATTTACATAAAATACGTTTGGACAAATTTAAGAGCATTATGGGGGGGAGGGGGGGGAGCATGAAGAGTTAAATCCAGTGTTACCATCAATACAGTCCCTCCTTTAAAAGCTTCAGGTAAGTATACATATGTTAACTACCTAAACTGAAGAATAAAAATTCTGATGATTATTATTTTGGAAACTAACCTGTTCATAAGCAGAGGACCTACCATATTAGCTAAATTCTCTACAGTTATATTTGTTAGAGCTATAAAAATAAACAAGCATTTGTGACTACTTTGAAAAGCTACTTATTTCTGATTATTCCAACAATTAAATTCAAGAACAACTGATATGACCCTTAAGAATAACGTGTTCCACTCCGGCAGCGTGGCTCAGTGGATAGAGTGTCGGCCTGTGGACTGAAGGGTTGCAAGTTTGAATCCAGTCAAGGGCACATACCTCGGTTGCAGGCTCGATCCCCAACCCCGGTGCAGGCATGTGTGGGAGGCAACTAATCAATGTGTCTCTCACATTGATGTTTCTCTCTTTCTCTCCGTCTCTCCTCCCTCTTCCACTCTCTCTCTCTAAAAAAATCAATGGGAAAATATCCTTGGGTGAGGATTAACAGCAAAAATAATAATAATGGCCCTAACCAGTTTGGCTCAGTGGATAGAGCGTCGGTCTGAGGACTGAAAGGTCCCAGGTTCGATTCCGGTCAAGGGCATGTACCTTGGTTGTGGGTACATCCCCAGTAGGAGGTGTGCAGGAGGCAGCTGATAGATGTTTCTCTCTCACTGATGTTTCTAACTCTCTATCCCTCTCCCTTCCTCTCTGTAAAAAAAATCAATAAAAATAGATTTCAAAATAATAATAAAAATAATGATAATAATAATAATCTGTCCCTATTTCACATTTCTTTTATTACCTCCACTTTATCTTAAAATGAAGATAAACAAACCCTGATAGTTTCTGAAATTTAGACTACAAAGTAGGTCAATAGAAAATTCAGTAGTCAGCAGATGCTTCAAATATTGAGTATATAAAAGTAGAAAATGAAGAAAAACAAGTCAAAATACTTTTATACAAAAATGATCCAGCATATGAAAGAATAAACATCAAGAGAAAAACTTTTTGCTTTCCATTGTGAATTTATAGCCTTGGGAAATCATATGCATACAAAACTTAAAAAGGAAATCCAGAAAATGTGGGTATATGTGTGTGTGTGTGCGCGCACGCGCGCGCACGTGCATGTGTGTGTGTGTGCATGTGTGTTACTATATTTATATAGTAACTCAGTATGTACATCTAAGTTTCAAGTCACACAATAATTATTCCTTTTGAATTGGAATGAACTTTCAATTATAACTAAAGAATTGAGCACAGGATGCAAGAAAAAGAAAAGGCACCTTATGAAGAAAAGAGAACACATATACCATATTTCAACTATTCAACATTTAAGATCATCCCACTGTTGTTCTTCATGGTACAAAATATTAAGAGTATAGTAATCTTGACTCCTCGGTTTTACTTTAAAGACCTCTCCTTCTGTTTAATTCAACTAAGTATTAAATAAGACCCTTGCACACAAAGGTTATGACAATATCAATAATAACCAGGTATCGAAGAATCAGAAATTAAGATATTCATTATGAAATGCCAAAAAGTAAAATACAAGCAAAATAGATCATTGGAATCCAGATGTTGGTGGAATAAAGAAGTAAAGAAAGTCTTCAAGGGCCCAGCCACTGTGGCTCAGTGGGTGAGCGTCAAATGAACATGGAGATCACGGTTCAATTCCCGGTCAGGACACATGCCCAAGTTACAGATTCAATCGGCAGGAGGCAGCCGATCAATGTTTCTCTCTTATTGATGTTTCTTTCTTTCTCTGTCTCTCTCTCACTCACTCTCTCTCTCTCTCTCCCCCTCCCTCCTTCCCTCCCTCTCCCTTCCTCTCTGAAATCAATAAAAACAATATTTTTTTCTAATCTTCAAGGAAAAAATCAAGATCAGCACAGAATTCTTGAAATATGGGTAAGATGTGAAATGCTGGAATGGTGAGCATTCTTTGGGAAAAAATCACTTCAGTATTAAGTGGAAACACACACTAGAAAGAACAGGCTGGTAGTGAGCTAGAAGGGGCTAGCTCAGTGGTTGGCAAACTGCGACTCGCGAGCCACATGCGGCTCTTTGGCCCCTTGAGTGTGGCTCTTCCACAAAATACCAACTTCTGCGCATGGGCCACGAAGTTTCAACCGCACTGTACGTGTGCACCCGCACGTGGTATTTTGTGGCCTGATCCCCAGGGAGAGCGGGCCTAAGCTGGCAGGCGGACATCCCAGGGGTCCCAGACTGTGAGAGGGTGCAGGCTGGGCTGAGGGACACCCCCCCACACACACCTCCAGTACACGATTTTCATGCACCAGGCCTCTAGTTAGACTATAGCCCTCCAAATTAATGTCTCTTTCCTTCTACAAGACCATTTATCATAATCCTTTTTCTTCTAGCCTTTGCCCCAGTAATATTAAAATTTATAAAACAGTTTGTCTCCGCCAGGTTACAAGCCCTACTTGTACTCAGGAAATACCATCTCTAGACACCATAATAATCTCCTTTTGTGTCCAGGCGTCATCATCCCTTTGACCACCCCAACCCTCCCACAGAGCAAGGATGATGGGCCAGGTACAAATCAATGTTTCTCTCTCTCACTGAGCCAGAGAGCTCTGGATGCTACCAAGGGGCGAAACTGGGAAAACAAGAACCTCGCCCCCCAGGGTAACCTATCCTCCCCCAGAAAATAACTAGTCAGGCAACGAAGATCTCTGATCTTTTCTTCCCTAAAGATAACATCTAGGCCTCAGTTGTATTTCAGCTCCAGGCCCACAAAAGCAGCAAAACCAGACAAGTTTGGTGACGCTGTGGCAGACTCGGGACTAGCTTTTACCTCCCAAGTCACTCACAGGACTGCTTTCAAGCCTTCACCAACCAGTCTCTTCGGGAAATCATGCTGCTGCATCCCTCATCCAGCCCACTACTATCAAAGTCCATTCCCCTGTGATCTCAACATCCCCCCTCAACAGGAAGTAAATACAGAGGATATGACCTTCGTCCCTATTCCATAAAACAAAAAGGCTGGAATATTAGGCCTGATCAAATAATTGAATCGATACCTCCTCCCCTGGGAACTGACCTTTAGGCCATTTCACTATGGACATTCCCTTTCGCTGAGACCACACTTTACTTGTTGAGACCACATTCCATTATCTCTCCCCTCTGAACCTGCACAGAGAATTCTCCGCCCAGAAAAAGCCCACCAAAAGTCCTTTAAAAACCACTGACTCCATCACTGGGTGCTGGAGCCATCTGGGGCTCAGCCACCTGGTGTGTGGAAGATCAAATAAATTCATAATCCCTCACCATTCTGGCCTCATGCGGTCCTCCTTTGGCGACCTAACAATCAGCATCTCAGAAGCCTACTAACTATACCTGTAAACATATTCTTAGTTAGAATTTTGCATCATTACTATTAGATGCCTTCATTTATTACCTCAATTACAAAGCTTGGCCTGCACAAGTATATTATTTAGAATCAAATAAAGTCCTTATACTAATGTTTGTAGAAATTCAACAATACCTTTTGAATCATAATAAATCAATTAGGTAAATTTAACATAGTTTCAAATTATAGTCTTCCAAGAATAATCCTATATATATGAATTCTATATAATTCACAGCAAACAAAACTATCAAAGTGAGAGAATAAGAAATTCAGTAATTCACTCATTTATTCATAAAACATTTGTGAAATCTGCAACTGGAGTTAGACATTATACCAGGTCCTGAACACATACTGCTCATTAAGACATTAATTTCAAGGAATTCAGAATCCAGTAGGAAGGCAGACAAACAGCCCTTGTCTGTGTGACAAGGGCTATAAAAAAAGTTAAAAGCCAAGGACAGTATCTAATGTTTAAGGACATCTTGGAAATCAACAGGAAAGAGGCTAATATCATAGCAGCGAAAAACATAAGCAATACACATACACAGAAATCATATACCTGAAATAAATAAATAAATAAATAAATAAATAAATTCCAATAATATCCAGCACTGGTATCTATAAATGGGTACTGACATACAAATTTGGAGAGACAGTGATCAATATGACCTCTCTGTAGGGTAGTTTTAACAAAATGTATCAAAACTTTTAAAATGTGTCATGTTCCCAAAGTCATTAAGAGAAAACGACAAGTCAATATCCCTCATGAACATAGAAGCATAGATCCTTAGCAAATTAGCAAATGGAATCCTCCAATAGATAAAGGGAAACACATATGACTAAGTGAAGTTTACTACAGGAATTTAAGGTTGGTTCAAGGTTAGAAAATCAATGTTTCAACAGAACAACTATATGTTCCCTTTAATAGTTGCAGAAAAAGCATCTGATAAAATTCATCATCCATTTCTGATAAAAACACTAAAAAAACTAATAGAATAGAACTTTCTCAACTTGATAAAGGCATTTAGAAAAACCTATAGCTAACATTAGATGTAATTAATGGTAAAAGCTTGAATATTTTTTCCCTCTCTAAAGTCAGGAACAAGACAACAATGTCCACTCTCACCACTGCTATTCAACATTCTATGTAATCAAGTAAGAAAATGAAAAAGAAAGCCCACACATTAGCCTGGCTGGTGTTGCTCATTGGTTGAGTGTTGACCCATTAACCAGGAGATCACAGTTCGATTCCCGGTCAGGGCATATGCCAGGGTTGTGGGCTCAATCCCCAGTAGGGGGCGTGCAGGAGGCAGCTGATTAATGATTCTCGTTCATCACTGGTGTTTCTATCTCTCTCTTTCCCTCTCCTTTCCTCTCTCTAAAATCAATAAAAACATACTTTTTAAAAAATCACACAGATTAGACAGGGGTGGGCAAACTTTTTGACTCGAGGGCCACAATGGGTTCTTAAACTGGACCAGAGGGCCGGAACAAAAGCATGAATGGAGTGTTTGTGTGAACTAATATAAATTCAAAGTAAACATCATTACATAAAAGGGTACGGTCTTTTTCTTTTTAGTTTTATTCATTTCAAACGGGCCGGATCCGGCCCGCGGGCCGTAGTTTGCCCACGGCTGGATTAGAAAGAAAGAAGTGAAACTATCTTTATTCATAAACATCATGACCATCTACAGAGAAAGTCCCAAAGAATCGCAAAAGAAAAAGTAAAGAAATAAGCCATTAGAACTAATAGGTCAGTTTAGAATGCTTGTTATACAAAACTAAATTATTTTTCTATATACTGGCAACAGAACTAGAAATTGAAAATTTTAAAGTAACATTTATAATATACCATTTAAAACTATGAAACAGTAAGAGATGAATCTAACAAGTGTGCTTACAACTACAAAACAGTGTTTTTCAACCTTTTTCATCTCATGGCACACATAAACTAATTACTAAAATTCTCTGGTACACCAAAAAGTATATTATATTTTTTGCCGATCTGAAAAAAAAAAAGGTTTAATTTTGATTCATTCACACCAATGACTATTGTGTTGGCTGTGGTCAATTATTTTATTTGACAATCTAAGGGAAAAGAGGTCAGTGCTCCTGACTAAATAGTCAGTTATTGCATGTTTTAAAAATTCTTGTGGCACAATGGTTGAAAATCGCTGCTATAAAACAATGTTAAAAGACAGTAAAGATGACCTATGGAAAGATATGTCATATTCATGAATCAGAAAACTCAATATTAAGATGTCAATTCTCCCCAAATAGATTTATAGATTCAATGCAACCTCAATGAAGTTATCATCAGGGTTTTATGTACAAATTAACTAGTTGATTCAAAACTTATATGGAAATGAAATAGTCCAAAAATCTCCAAAACAAATTTTTTAAAAAACATCAAGTTGGAAGGAAGACTCACACTACACAATTTAAAGATGTACTATAAAGTTACAGTATCAAGACAGGTGTTATTGGTGAAAGGATAGCTGTATAGACAGAATTAAGTCAACAAAGAGACCTATACATACATCCATTTACTTGACCTTTCAGTAAAAGGTCAAGTAAATGGATGGAAACAGCACAGGTCTAATTGAATATAATAATTAAATATAAACAGGACTGGTCTAATTGGACATCCTTTTGAAAAAGACAGAACAAAAATCTCAAACCTTACCTCACATCATACACAAAAATCAAGCTGAAGTAAATCCTTGCCCTAAATTTAAGTAATAAACTATAAAACCTCTAAAAGAAAACATAGAAGAAAATGTTTGTGACCTTGAATTAACCAGATTTATCAGATATGACACAAAATATATCAATTATTTTAAAAAGTGATAAACCAAACTTCAAAAAACATCTTTTATTGGTCAAGAACTACTCGAGTCAGAATACCTAGATTCAAATTCCAACTTTGCCAGTAACAAATTGCATACCTCACTATTTTATTGTCTGTGTGTCTGTTTTTCCCCCCTTACCTGTATGAGAGAATACCTACCTCATAGGGTTAGTAAAAAAAACCAAATGAGATGTTTAGAAAATTCCCAATATAATTTAGTACTCAATAAGTATGATTGCTACCTTTCTAAAATTTTTATTTAGTTACTTTGAACTCATGGTTTAAAATTTAATGTTTCTTACTGTGGGTCTTAGAATTTTATTAAGCTTTATATAAATAAGAGTGCAATTTCATTTTTCATTCAATTCTCTTTAAAGAAATTATCAAGAATAAAAGGCATATAAACAGGAAGGGAAATAGGGAACAAGGGAGAAACACATTTACTGTGCACATGCAAGTACTCCAGAAAACAGGTGCTATCTTTTTTATTCCTCCTAGCAGGTACCTACAGAGAAACAAGGAATCTACATGAAACTTTCAATAAACCTTCATAAATGGCCTTTAAAAAGAAGTACTACTTTTCTATTTAAGATGCTGGATAGATGCCCAAATGCAAATGTCTCATTAAAAGTAAAATTCATGTTTAGAGAGATTAAACTGTTGTAAGGAACATTTTAATTATTTAAATCAGTAGTATGTTAAGAATCACAATGAAATATCCTCACACTATAAACCATGAAACCCCATCACCTTTCTTCATGTTATAATCATGACACTGGCTACTTTAAAAACATGCATCAGAACACCAGTAACTGAGATGATTAAGATTTCCTCAAGTCGCCCTAACCGGTTTGGCTCAGTGGATAGAGCATCGGCCTGCGGACTGAAAGGTCCCAGGTTCGATTCCGGTCAAGGGCATGTACCTTGGTTGCGGGCACATCCCTAGTAGGGGGCGTGCAGGAGGCAGCTGATCAATGTTTCTCTCTCATCAATGTTTCTAACTCTCTATCCCTCTCCCTTCCTCTCTGTAAAAAAAAAAAAAAAAAATCAATAAAATATATTAAAAAAAAAAAAAAGATTTCCTCAAGTCACAAAAAAGTGAGAATTCTTTGGTACCTATCTCTAAATATGGAGAAAGAGGGAGAGTTCACTGCAAAGAAAATCATTCTACAAATCCTTCCTAGTTCTTGCTTTCCCACAGTTGCCAAAAGGCAACAAAGCAACACACAATAAGCATTGAGAAATAATAGAAGACCCTCCATTGGGAGTACACTTACCTGTAATGCTTTATTCTCTTTAAGGTCCAACCCAAACACATTGTGTCGCTTCACCTTAAAGAAATCAGCACCGAGTTCATCTTCTTCCTCCTCATTATCATCATCTCTGTCCAAGAACTGCATGGGAGCTTCGTTCTGCTTCTGTGACTCATCAGTGCTAAGGCCAGAATGAGGCTGATACCCATTTGCTTTTCCCAGTTTCTCTTCCACTTCTTCTTCACCTTCCTTTTCTTCTTCCTCTTCATCACTAATGCCATTAGCCAGTCCATCTTCTGTCCCTTCTGGTCTTTTCCCACCTTTCTGAAGGATGGACATTTTCTCACTGAAGTAGGCCCTAAATTCTTCCACTTCATCATTGCTGAGGGAGGGGGCCCTGGGCTCGCTTACTTTTTTATCTTGGCTCACTATCAATTCTTTGTTTGGTTGTTTCTGCATCTTCTGAAGAAATCTTACCCGTGGTGCCACAGCAAGACCAAGAGACCTTAAATGGGCAATTAAAAAATAGTTATATCAATACACTGATGGTGTGTTTATGGTTATTATGAAACAGTTTCTCAAGAGTCAGGATCTATTTTTAGAGCCTTTTCCAAAGAAAATGTTCCTCTGAGATATAAAAATCTTGACAGGCTAGCCAGAAAATACTGAATACCTGTCAGAAAACATTGAAGATACCCCATTTTTCATTAAAAGGTTAACACCTTATAAAAGAAAAAGCATGAGACCAGAAACAAAGAAACAGTACGAGTAGTAGGTCTGCCAACTTCCAGTTTAACTCTTTCAGCCTCCACTTCCTGAAACATGGGATAACAGTACCTACCAGACCTATCTCACAAGTGTTGTGAAGATGTGATATACTAACTCTATAAAAACACTTTGTAAAATGTAAATACTAACACTGGAAGAGACATGGCCCTGAAAGGACAAAATATAGTTCTCAACAAAGAATAAACTCCAGTGTCATGGTCCTCCCTTCTGAGAGATATAATGGTAATCACTTCTATAGAAACAATTTTCAAACCAGAGACAAAAAAAATTTATTTCCTCCTTCTAATATCAAGGTTCGCTTTATGATAAGGTCTTTCCCAGCTTCTAAATTCCCACTGATGGATTGAAAATAAACTCTCAAAGCACAGCCTGTTATAACAAACAGCTAACATTACAACATGGATCCACTGCCTTTTTCCTATAAGACATGATCCATAGACACTGCGAAGTATAATGGTAACATGTAGATTCAAAAATAGGGCTGTTAAGGTTCAAATCCTGGCTCTGCCACGTACTAGCTGTATGATCAAAAGGCATTATTTAACCTCTCTATACCTCAGTTCCTTCATTTGCAAAATAGTGTGATAAGAAGGGTTGTTGTAAGAATGAAATGATAGGGTTGTTGCAAGAATAAAATGTTCATAGATGTAATGCACTTAAAATCGTGCCTGGCACAAAGGCTGCCACTACTGAGAACTTGTCACTATTGCTGCTATAGGGGCTATGGATTAGGATCACAAGTTCATATCAAATAATTTCTCTCAGTGTATTACAATTACACTTATATGTCCCTCTAAGCTCCTAAAACTTACAACTCCTTTAAGGTAGGAGTACATACTATACATTTATAAATTTTAACAGCTAGCACAATAAACTGTATATATCAAGTATTCAAAATATAGTTTTTCTAAAAAAAATATGGTTTTTCTAGTAAAATAATTTTTATACCTATATTATATCCTGCATACATAGCACTGCTTTAGTTATCAAAGGCTTCTAAAGGAAATCATAATTACAATTAAACTCTACCAATTATTTAGACTGCGAAGTTAAACTTTCTGCCTTCCCTAAGCATCACCAATATAAAGCAAAGGTCTTCAACTATAAACAGATGAGATCTACTGGCACCTGTGGCAATAAAATGTCCCCTAAATATGGTCCCACAGTGTTAAAGACTTGTGCCTCTCCTGCTGCTAATCTCTCAACTAAGTCATTCAGACAACCAGAATAGAATTTCATGAGTAACTGGTATATAAACAGATAAACAAACAAAAATGTGTTATCTATGCATGAGTTTTTCATTACCTAGGCCAGCGATTTTCAACCAGTATGCCGCAAGAATTATTAAAACATGCAATATCTGACTAGTGAAGGGCACAGACCACTTTTCTCTTAGATTGTCAAATTAAAAAATGGCAATAGCCAACACAGTAACAGCTATCTGGTGTGAATGAATCAAAATCATTCCTTTTTTTGTTGTTTTTGTTTTTGTCAGATCGGCAAAAAATATACTTTTTGGGTGACACAGATTTTTAGTTGTTAGTTTATGTGTGCCATGAGATCAAAAAGATTGAAAATCACTGACCTAGACAGAAAGTCAGTGGCCTTACTTCTATTACCTAGCAATTTTAATGGTTCTAAAATGTTACAACTGACAAATTACTTGTTATACTATAATTGCACTCTAACATGGAGAACAGAAACTAGCAGCTCACCCTGATACAAGTTTTTATTAGACTCATTTTACAGGTAAAGACACTAAAATTCCTGGAGAGTTGGCTAAATATACAGACCTGGACTTAAAAGTACATATTTCATCACAGACTAGAAAATTTCATGCTGAAATTCTAAGTATGATCTACCTCTAGGGTGCTTCTATCTATAGGATATTGTCAGTTATTTTCCCACAGGTAGAACCCCATTAAAAAATAGATGCTCCTCCTTTATAGCCAAAAATGTTAGGGGAAAATCCTGAAAATACCAAGCCTAAACAAGACCAAGAGTTTTGTTTTCATATAATAGTAACCACTGTTACTAAACAGGGACATTTTGCCATGGTAACTGTGAGTACCTGTAAGAAAAACCAAGACAAAAAGAATATTTAGGCAGTACGCAGTATAGAAAACCAATCTAAAATAAAGGAAGAACTGCCCGTCCAGTGTGGCTGTTGGTTGGGCGCCCGCCCATGTACCAAGAAGTTGCAGATTAGATTCCCGGTCAGGGCACAAGATTCAGGCTTGATCCCCAGTAGGGGTACGTGCAGGAGGCAGGTGATCAATATTTCTCTTTCATTGATTTTTCTCTCTCTCTTTCCCTCTCCCTTCCTCTCTCTTTAAAATCAATAAAAACATATTTAAAAAAATAATAATAAAATAAAGGAAGAACCGAGGAAGTTATTTGTATCCAAAGCATTAAAAAGAACTGTCTATTGTAATCCAGGCCAGCATTTCAGAGAATTAAGAGGAATATAGACATTTAAAGATTTCAAAGAATGCTTATCAATTGCTCTCCATCTCCTTTAAGACCATACTATAGGAAGCTGCAGGGAATTTATACTTACAAGTAAGAAATTTCTTTCTTATAATAAGAAATAAGCACTCAACTAGTCTTCCAGTTTAGAATCTTTTTCTCTGCAGATCATTAACAGATTATCTTAATGTAAGGCAGTGTGGTTTAAACTAGGACTCTCTGATAACCAGGTTTCAAAGAAATTCCCTCTAACTTTGAGGATTCATAATTAAAGCTATAATATGAGTACTTACAGGGCATATTCAGGTATAGGTAACTTGCTCACATCAAATATTTCTTTATCCTTCATCAGATATACTGAACGTATATAGGAGACAAAACACTGTAAAAGAGGTTTAAATATACAACATATAAATAGTAGAAAATGGAAAATGAATTAAAGCAAGACAAAATAAACCAAAGCGTAAAAATTCAACAGTAGTAAAAAACTTCAAAAATAGTTGAGCCAGGCCAGCATGGCTCAGTGGTTGAGCATCCACCTATGAACCAGGAGATCATGGTTTGATTCCCAGTCAGGGCATATGCCCAGATTGTGAACTCAATCCCTAGTGCGGGGCATGCAGGAGGCAGCCGATCAATGATACTCTCTCATCATTAATGTTTCTATCTCTCTTTCTCTCTCCTTTCCTCTCTGAAATCAGTAAATATATACATATATTAAAATAGTTGAGTATATCCCCATTCCACACAAAAAAAACAAAAACAAAAAACAAACCAAAAAACCCCTACCTTTTTAGAACTATAATACCAAAAGACTTAAGATTTGGTTTCATCAAGCCAACTCAACATAGAATGTCACCTTCTCAAGAAGCTGTTCTAGAAGTTGTTATTATTATTCAGTCGCAATATGGTGTAATGGAGAAAACCACAGGCTTTAGAATAATACGAATGATAATCTGAGCTCCAAATTTTACTCTCTGAGCAAGCCTCTTCCTTATGTCAGTTCCCTCACATATCAAACAGAAATAGCACCTTCTACTATGAGGAGTAAATGAGAAAATGTATGTAGAATACCTGGGCTTATCTTCTGGAATGCAGAAAGTATCAATAAATGCTCATTATTAGTAATAACTATTATCATAGGAGTCAAAGGATGTTTTCCACCAAAACAAGATTTTACCATTTCTAACTAAATTAAGCTTAATAAAATCATGATAGGAACAAGTTTATTCCTAAAATTTATTCCTTTTCTATTATAATTTCAAATAGTACATCATCATCATAATTTCAAGTAATTTGTCATCATGCAATATTTTCTTCTGTTTTTATAAAACTACCTTTATAGAAAGAGCTATACAAACCAAAAATTAAACATGGTCCTGATCCTTTGTCAGTTTGTAAAATAAACAGGCAACAAAGATTATGAAACACATCTAAGCAGGCATTTTTATTTTTAGATTTTAAAATTAATTTTTGTAAACCATATTTAACTTCCATTTATATCTCAACTTCACATTTTCTCTAACTTTACACTAATCCTTTCTTCAAAACATGTACACGAATCTTCAAACCACTTTCCCTGTCTACACAGAAAGGAACAATGACTGGTCCAGTTCAAGGATAATTTTTTCCCCTACAACAATCCACAAGATACCACCCCAGTTGCTTATCATTCTTGTTCTATCCAGATTAAAACCAAAAGCTAGAAAATCACTTCTATGAAACTAGATAGCTTGCTGCTGCTGGCAATACAGTTAGCCATGCTGCTAAGCCATGCGTGAAACCCGATAAATCACATCATTTATTTCACTGTGCTTTCCTATAATCTCTGTTCTGGAAGGCTCATTTCGTGGTATGCACAAACCAGTGGAACAGCATCCTTCCAGTGTTTCTTATTGCCTGATTCATAACTGACTGATCTCCTGGGTATATGATAAATCACAACATATCAGAATTTATGTATATTATTTTTATATGTACATACTATTTCCAAAGCTTTCAAATGAAAGATTGTACTCTTGGCTTAAAGTATGTCTGCTAGACAAAACATGTGCATTTCCAAATACATGCCCTAATAGTACAAGAAAAAAAATGTGTGTAAAGACATTTTACATTTCAGGTGAAAAGAACTTACAGAAGTCCAACTTTGCATAGTTCATTATTTGGTTTTCTTATATTGTGGAATTAGTCTCTCCTGAGTTTATCATGGAAGTTCTGAAGAAAGGCAGACTAAATCAGAATCTCAGGTCTGCCACTAATGGCCATGTAGCGGTGGACATTTTTTAATTTTCTCAAGGTACTATATACTCATCTATAAAATTAAATCAGTATCACCTACTAATAGGTTGTTGGGAAGATTAAAACAGTGCACAAACTGCCTCATAAAAGTCACGTCACGGCTAAGTGCCTAACACATAGTAAGCATTCAACTTCTAGCTTTCATGTATCTGAAGAACAGTGATGATAATTTGATTTAACTATAAGTTAATTTTTTAAATTTAAGACCTGCTCTTTAAATAAAACTTCTTTGCTGAAAATACCCAGTTTCAAAATCATCACATAAAAGCCTGACTACTGCCTGTATTTCCACTTGGACTCCTCTCTCTATTAGGATGCCCTTTTCACATATCCTCTATTTTCTTCCTCCCACTTCATCTATCTGCTGAATAGAATCCAACCTCTGAATCTCTACTCTCTAACTCACCGATGGTGTGCTATGGTAAGTGCAGATGTAGATGGCGAATGTAGATCTCATAACTATGATATAAGTAAGAGTGTTGAAAATGAAGAGCTTTATAACAAAGACTCAAATAATTGTCAATCCAAAGAATGGATAGCTATACTCACAATGCAAATTAATTTCACATCTTCCTTTTCAAAAGAATCTACTGCTGGGGACTCTAAGAACTAAAAAATAAGTTTAACTAAAAGTGACACTTCTTTTTATATTTGCTAATCAAGAAAATTTCTAAGTCCAAAAAAGTAATTTAGGAACATTAAATCATATTTACTAGTATAAGTTAAAACCTCATTCCTAAAGACAATTTAACAAGAGTGTTAATGCTTTCCAGAAATTCACACTAATATAATTAGAGATGATAATCTTATATTCAAGAAAGTGCAATCAGGAGTTATAGTAACTTTACTGAAGAAATCAAAAGTTGATAACTTTTCAAGTATACTAGAAATCAGGTCACTATGCACTGAAAATATCATCTTTAAGAGGATTTTTTTATGGACAAATAATAGAAATATATAATTTTCCCAGGTTACTACAAGAAATATATAATTTTTTAAAAGTTAAAGAATAAACTAAACTTTTTTCATGTCTCCAACCTCTGTTGTTGTTTTTTTTTGTTTTGTTTTGTTTTTATCAAAAAACTAGAGGCTCAGTGCACAAAATTCAAGCATGGGTGGGATCCCTAGGCCTGGCCAACAATCAGGGCCTATCTGGGCCGTCTCGCCCAGTCCCAATCGAGACCAGGCCAGCCGGGGCATGCCAGCCACCAGACAGGGCCTACCAGATGGGGCCTGCTGGATGGGGGCGAATTTGCACACAGGTGGGGTCCCTCGGGGGGAGGGACCATGGGAGGTTGGCTGTGAGAGCTCACTGACCACCAGGGGGCAGCTCCTGCATTGAACGTCTGCCCCCTGGTGGTCAGTGCGCGTCTGGTCATAGTGTCACAGCAACTGGTTGACGGATTATAATGGTCACTTAGGCTTTTATATATAGAGACTAGAGGCCCAGTGCCGGGGGGAGGGGCCGCTGGTGGTTGGTGGGCCGGCCCCGCCCCTGATCGGGGTTGGGGAACTGATCGAGGGCATGTCCAGCTGGCAGAAGGGGCTGAGGGGGGTTGGCAGACCGGCCCCGCCCTCTGATCAAATTCCTGGTCGAGGAGACAATTTGCCTATCAGCCTTTTATTATATAGGATTTTAATGCTGATAATTGCAGATATCCCCCTCCCACCCCTTTATTCACCTCTACCTATCCCCATACCCCCTCTCTTGGCCTTTACCAAACTATTGTCCGTGTCCATGGGGTATGCATATATGTTCTTCAGCTAATCCCTTCACCTTCTTTATTCAGCCCACCCTCCCCACCCCCAACTCAGGCACTGGACAGTCTGTTCCATGTATCCATACTTCTGGTTCTATTTTGTTTGTCAGTTTATTTTATTCATTAGATTCCACATATTAGTGAGATCATATAATATTTATCTTTCTTTGACTAGCTAATTTTGCTTAGCATAATACTCTCCAGGTCCATCCATGCTGTCACAAAGGGTAAGAGATCCTTCTTTTTTACTGCTGCACAGTACTCCATTGTGTAAATGTACCATAACTTTTTTATCCACACATCTGCTGATGGGCACCTGGGCTGTTTCCAGATCTTGGCTATAGTAAATAATGCTGCTATAAACATAAGGATGAGTATATTCCTTCTGATTGGTGTTTTGGGATTAAGAGTAAGCTAATCTTATCTGAATATTACACTACTTGAATATCTGAAGCATGCAACCAGAAGGATCAGAAAATGATGAAATTTAACTTTATTATATATATGCTCCATTCCAATGAAGGTATCAGATTCAAAAATGACTTACCCTTTGAGCTCTTTCTTTTAAATCTTGATCTTGAGCTAAAAATGATTCCAGTTTTTTCTGGACATCAATAAGTTTTTCTGGATTGATTCTTTATAACAAAAACATAAAGGTTAAACTAAGACATCTCAATTTTGGAAATTAAAAATAGTACACAGCATTTTCCTGTTTTCCTCAGTACTTTTAAATTTATAACATTATTTCTCATTTATGAGCCAGATTAGACTGAAATTACTAGACAGAAATTTGACTCTCTTGCATATTAATAATGCAGGAAAAAGAAATGAAAGATTAAAGATCTCTAAACATCACATGCTGAGTAAGTGAAAGACACTAAGGTTAACAGTACAATGAGCATTGGTAACTTAATTCTATAAAGTTAGAAAGTAGCCTTTTATGGGAGATGATGGATCATCACTGTAATGGAATAAATGAAATCTAATGTCATTTGTGTATTTCCATTTTCAGTCAAATATCACAAAACCAAATTCAAAAAAACAAGTCAACAAAGGATATTATCGTTTTCCTTATCTGGATATTAGGCACAATATAAAAGAATTGTTACTTAACTCTGCCCAGGTAGGCTACAGGAATAAATGAAATTCTTATAAGAGTATGGGTTTCACAAAAGAAATCCCACTTGCTTTCTTGATTTTTAGACTGAATCACTTTGTTCCTGCAAGTCTGAGGTGGTGACAGATGGTAATAGATGAGGTGGTTTTACTTAGTTTGTTTTTTAATTATAGAAAATTTCAAAATACACAAAGGTAGACAACTTTTACTCAGATTCAACAATTACCAAATCAGCCAATCTTATTTCATCTAACCTCCTTCCCACTCCTGCCCCCAATTAAACAACCTTCCCAACTGTTTTCCTCCAAATAAACGCTAAGGTGTTTCAAGGACTCCAATACAAGTGAGCTTCTGTTCAGTTCTGCTAACACTCAATATAAATATCTTCAATGATAGGGAAATAGAATCCTCTGAAATAGACAAACAACCTTAAAAAATGGCATCCAAGAGACTTAATCCTTTCAACCATCAATGTCTCCTGAAGCTAACAAGTTCTATTTTTCATCTTATTTTCTCCACTAACAGTCTTCTGTAAAAGTTAAAAACAAAGAAGTCACAAACCAAACAGCAGAATAGATTAGAAGGAGGAGGGAATTGGGCACACATAAGTAAGCATAATAATGTCATGCCTTCGTTACCCTGACAATCCCATCATCACACCAGTTGTCTTACTTGATTTCCTTCACAGGCACTTTCCTCTGGAGGAGCTGCTGCACCATCCCTTTCTCTTCTGAGGGCAGCAAAATTAGTAAAGCTTCCCCATCCTCTTTATACCTAAACAAAAAAAACAAAATCTCTTCCACATCGATGCAGTCTGCATTTTATATATTTTAACAGTTTGATGAACAGATAATATGGAAGCAAGTTCACCTAATCTATATATATCAAAGCCTAGCGACCGACTAGCAGAATGAACAGAATGACTGGTCGACCAGTCGCTATGACGCGCACTGACCACCAGGGGCAGCTGCTAGCAGGCCCAGGGTGAGGCCGAGTCTCTTCACCTATCAAATACCTGAGACAATCCAGACTCTGGCCTGCCCCCACCAGCTGATGCAGGCCCTCTAAGGTGTGTTCTAGAAAGAGCATAGGCGGATGGCAA
>NW_005370932.1:142457-147740 GCF_000412655.1 Myotis brandtii | reverse complement strand
ATGGTGTCACTGACCTGGCATCACACATCAAGGACATTCATCAAGTGGCTTTGGGGTGCAAAGCTTTCCGCCAGGTTCCTCCAGGACACAGAACACGCCGTTACCCAAGACATTACCCTGAAATATCAGCTCAGACTAATTTCCTCATTCTGCAGCCGCTCAGAGGACGGGTCCACAGCTGCTTGGCTGACCAGGATGAGTGGTGCTCCAAGGGCAGGCCAACCCCCACAGGCTACGCCCCCCAAACCAGTGCACGGATGTGTGCACCAGGCCTCTAGTCTCTATATATATAAAAGCCTAAGTGACCAAATGACCGAACAACCAGTCGACCAAATGCTATGACACGCACTGACCACCAGGGGGCAGACGTTCAATGCAGGAGCTGCCCCCTGGCGGTCAGGGCGCTCCCACAGTGGGAGCGTTGCTCAGCTGACTACTGGGTGCCAGACGCTGGGCTCATGGCTGGAAAGCGCAGCTGTGGCATCCTGAGCCTCTCCCGCCTCCACGGCAGCACACTACCAAGTGGTGGCAGAGGCGGCAGGTGCTGCGGGGCCAGGATGAGCAAGAGCGGCACGGCGCCCGGCCAAGGCTCAGGCTCCTCCCTGGCCACCTGCTGCTTCGCACACTACTACATCCCTCGGGGGATGCCGGACTGCCCCAAGGGGTCCTGGATTGTGACAGGGCGCAGGCCAGGCTGAGGGGCCCCGCCGGTGCACGATTCTGTGCACAGGGCCTCTAGTTAGTAAATATTAGAAATATCATTTTTTAAAATAATTATTGTTGAAAGTATTACAAATATCCCCTCCTCCCCCCTCATTGACACCCTCGTCAGCCCCTGCCCCTTACCCCAAGCCTTCACCAACCTATTGTCTGTGTCCATTGGTTATGCATATATGCAATACAAGGTCTTTGGTTGATTATCTCCCACCCACCCAACCTCCACCACCTTCCTTCTGAGATTCTGCACTCTGTTCCATGCTTCCATGTCTCTGAATCCACTCCATTCATCAGTTTATTTTGTTACTTAGATTTCACATGAGTGCGATCATGTGATACCTGTCTTTCTCTGAATGACTTATTTCACTTAGCATGATACTCTCCAGGTCCCTCCATGCTGTCATGAAGGATAAGAGGTCTTTTTACTGCTGCATAGTATTCCATGGTATAAATGTACCACAGCTTTTTTATCCACTCATCTACTGATGGGCACTTACTTGGGCTGTTTCCAGATCTTAGCTATTGTAAATCGTGCTGGTATAAACATAGGGGTGTATACATATATTTCTTAGAATATATTCCTAGAAGTGGGATCACTGAGGCAAATGGCAGTCCCATATTTAAATTTTTTAGGACACTCCATACAGTTTTCCATAGTGGCTACACCAATCTGCATTCCCACCAGCAGTGCACAAGGGTTTCCTTTTCTCCACATCATCGCCAGCACTTGTCATTTGTTGATTCGTTGATGGCAACCATTATGACAGGTGTGAGGTGATACCTCATTGTCGTTTTAATTTGCATCTCTCTGATGATCAGTGACTTTGAGTATTTTTTCATGTCTCTTGGCCATCTGTATGTCCACTTTGGAGAAGTATCTATTTAGGTCCTTTGCCCATTTTTTAATTGAAATGTTTGTCTTCCTTTTGTTAAGCTGTATGAGATCCCTATATACTTTGGATATTAACCCTTTATCAGATGTATCATTGCCAAATATGTTCTCCCATACAGTGGGCTCCCTTTTCACTTTGTTGATGGTTTCTTTTGCTGTGCAAAAACTTTTTATTTTGATGTAGTCCCATTTGTTTATTTTCTCCTTAGTTTCCTTTGCCATAGGAGATGTATTGGTAAACATATTGCTATGAGAGATGACTGAGATTTTGCTGCCAATGGCTTCTTCTAGGATTTTCATGGTTTCCTGACTTACATTTAAGTTTTTTATCCATTTTGAGTTTATTCTGGTGTATGGTGTAAGTTGAGGAATACCATTTTTTTTTAATTTCTGTGACATCAAAAAAACTGGGACTCTGAATACCTTTTTCAAATTTTCCTCACTAGCTAGAATTCCTAGTGACTTTGTGGCTATACTACAATAGAAGATCTAGATACTAAGAAACAAATCAATTAAAAAGAATTTTTTTTTAATCCTCACTCAAGGATATGTTTGGAGGGAGGGAAGGGAGGGAAAAAGGGAATGAGAGAAAAAGGGAGGGAGGAAGGGAAGAAGGGAGGGAGGGAGGGAGATCGGTTACCTCCCATTAATGTCCCAACTGGGGATTGAACCCAAAATCTCTCATGGGACAATGCTCTAACCAACTGTGCCACCTGGCCGGGGTTAAAAAGAATTTCTTAAATAGCTCTATACCTATAGCAAGGAGACAATTTCTCATTTAAGCCACTAGAATGTTGTAATAAAATTAGTCATTTAATAAACATGGAACCCAGTACATTAAGGAAATCTAATCACCTTCCTAGGGATTTGGCTAATTAGAAATGTATCTCTACCCAGTGAAAAACTTGCCTCCAATTCATGTACTTCTTCTTCTCCCTTACCTAGTAACATCTTATTTCGTGCTGTACCATAATAAATTTCTACATAAACTGGCCAAAAGGCACCCACAGTTACTTAAGCTTCTTGTACTACTTGACTACAGATTTCGCTGATACTTTAGTGTCAGCTATTACATGCAAGCAGTAAGACAGAATGCAATTGGGTATTTATGGAAATTTTTTAAAGACCCAAAAGAAAAAGTAATCTCAAAGCATTCCCTTCAGGTTTTCTTCCATAAAATAAGAAGGCAAGTTTTTACAGTTAACCAAATAAACAATTTACTGAGAAACTGTGGCAGGAATAAACTGAAGAACACAAAGAAATAGAAGATGAATATCCCTATCTTCAGTGATGTAACAATCCAGTTAACTAGAAAACACACACACACACACACACACACACACACACACAATTTAAAAAGCCCCAAAATGGTAAATGAGTGTCAAAGAACTACCACAGGCAATAAATGCCATGAACTCAGAAGTGAAAAGAGACCAGTCAGGGTTAGCCAGAGAAAAACAGAAGCATAGCAGATGGACTCTGAGGTGGGCCCTGAAAACAGAAAGAAAAAAGCTAAGGAATCCCAAAGGGGGAGAATGGCATGAACAAAGGAAGGGAAACTGGAAAATATGAAGCAAACTTAAAGAGAAATTCAAGCAAAGCCAGTACATGTAAGTAAATAGCAGGAAAGGTTGCTAGGAAGATACATTAGAGTCTGGTTTGGTTTGGGAGAATTCTTGGATGCCTCTGTAGAGAGAGACTGAATACCATCGTATGTAAGCAGAACTTTATCACTGAACACTGGAGGGAAAACTGACTTTGTTGACTTATTATTCTGTAATACAAAGACTGAAGGGCAATTTTACATCAAATGTTGACTTCAAAACTCCACTTCAACACGTAAGGTGAAACTCCAGTGTAATACCTTTACAGAAGTATGTGCGAGTATATCTTTATGTGTACACAGACACATAGAAAAGTATGAAATAAATCAAAACTGTTAAAAGTTTTAAGTTAACTGATAAATTTTTTAAAATTAGAGGCTACTATATGCCAGGCATTGAAATAGAGTGACAAAACAGACATAGTGCTGGCCGTCACAGAACTAAAAGACCGCTACAGACATTAAAAACAGTGAGTTTGATTGGTATGAGTGCCACAGCAGACATACAGGAAGCAATGAGAATTTATAATGGAAAGCTCTATTGAATGTAGTGTAGGAGTCAAGAATACCTACCTATGGAAATGACTCTATAAGCTGAGACCTAAAGAACAATTAGAAATTAATCAAATATTATGGAGAGTCAATTTTCCAGGGGCAAAAGGCAGCAGTTGAGAGAGTCAAGTTTTATCTTCTTCATGCTTATTTGCTTTTTCTAGGTTTTCTAAATGCATGAGTATTAAAAAGGAAGAAAAAATTAAGGGTGAACATCAAGGTTTACAGTTGTGAGTACGCAAAACAGTTTATTCTTATATTATTATGTATTAATTATTGTATTATTTTTCATATGAACAACTGTAAACGTGCTTTTGCCCCACTCTGTATTTACGCCTTTCACTAAGTATATTTCATAACCAAAAATCTAGTACCAAATACCTTCCTCATTGTATTTTAATATAGACTAGTATGACTCAAATGTTTCATCCTCATTTCCTATGAAGAAATATGAATTTAAAGCATCTCCCTTCGCAGTGTTGGACTAAACTAACTCTGAAGGCAGAAATTATTACTATATAAAGTAGTGAGGTAACAGCATGAGCAGAGACAATATCTAAGCAACATCACAACTTCTGAGACTACAAGATTTCATCAGGGACCTGGATAAGGGTCAAAAAGGACAGAGATCAGTTAATACTGGCCACAATGTAGTATACTTACTAAAATGCCCTCAAGGCAACTAGACTGGGGGTGAAGTCGATAAAAAAGCTTATTTTGTGTGGCCCAAAGAACAATCAAGAAGAAGGGAGATTAGTGGGTTGAGGATAAACAACCCTTTAACATTCTATAACCAAATGCAGAGATGGAGAGAAAAATCAATAGGCCCGCGACTCTATATAGGGCCAAACTATAGCCAAGGGTAAAGAGAAAGATCTAGAACATCAAAAAGTCATCTACTAAAGGTCTCTGATCTTTATACTGACTCATAAACAAGAAGAATAATCTAATTATCTACATCTATCATATCTACCCATTCATGCTCCCAAGAAGAATCTGGGAGAATGAGTTATGACTAAAGTCACAAGAGGGCCATATCCAAACCTTTCAAAACTATAGCTAACAGAAAAAAAAATATATATATATATATACATACACACACACACATACATACATACATATGCATATATATACTAGTAGCCCGGTGCACAAAAATTTGTGCACTCGGGGGCTGGGGGGAGTGTCCCTCAGCCCGGCCTGCACCCTCTCTAATCTGGGACCCCTGGAAGGACATCCTACTGCTGGTTTACAGGAATCGGGCCTAAACTGGCAGTCGGACATCCCTCTCACAATCTGGGACTACTGGCTCCTAACCACTCACCTGCCTGCCTGCCTGATTGCCCCTAACCACTCTGCCTGCCAGCCTGCTTGCCCCCAACTTCCCCCCGCCGCCAGCCTTCTCGCCCCCAAATGCCCCCCGCCAGCCTGATCACCCCCAACTGCCCCCTGTACCAGTGTGCTCACCCCAACTACCCCCCCTGCCGGCCTGCTCGCCCCTAACTGCCCCCCCTTGCTGGCC
>NW_005370932.1:127344-141967 GCF_000412655.1 Myotis brandtii | reverse complement strand
TCAACAGACACTTGTTTCCTTTACCCAGACAGAGTTAGAAAAACACAACTCCTTTTATCATAACAGCAGCCAGGGCCATGCCTGTGGGAGGAGGAGCAGGGAATCAGGGCTTCCCCCTTGCTCCTTCCCCACCCTCCCTCCCTCCATCCCTGCACTGGTCCAGCTATGCTATGGTGGAACCCCTCACTCAGGCTCTGGCCCCGCCCATGTCACAGAGAGGAGCATGCGCACTTCTTGAAGACACAGAAGCAGCTGTGGAGTAGGGAGGTGGTGGTTATTCCCCTGAGCAGGCGCTGAAGTCCTTGTTGAAGTCTCCACTCCAGAGCCTGCGAGTCCTGGGAGGCTGCGCAGTGGAGGTGCTACATTCCTTTCAGTAGAAACTGAAGATTGATAGGAGCCTGCCGGGAAGGACCAGGAAGTCTGCCTTGTGCCCATTTCCAATCCACAGTCCCGCTTTGCTGGTTGAGCCTCCTGAGCCCAACGCCCATGGCCTGGGCGCACAGGGGGCGGGGCCATGTTCCGTCTGAGCCCCTCGCAGATGGCTGGGGCTGCACTCAGGAAGGGCTGCACATGGAGAGGGCTGCACACGGGGCGGGCCCCCTGCCATCCCCTTGTTCCGCCTGAGCTCCGTGCCGATGGCCTGGCCGCACATGGAGCTGGCTGCACACGGGGCAGGGACCCTGCCTTCGCCGCTTTCCGCCTGAGCCTACCAAGGATGGCCTGGCCGCACAGGGGGCGGGGCCCCACCATCACCTCCTTCCGTTTGAGCCCCAGGGCCACTTTTGCCCTACCACCCGACTCTTAGCTGCCACTTGGGTTTCCGATCACGGAGTGGCAGGCGACTTCTTCCCCTTTCGCCTCCCAACATTGCGCCTACATATGCAAGTTAACCGCCATCTTGGTTGGCAGTTAATTTGCATATCGCCCTGATTAGCCAATGGGAAGCGTATCGGAGGTATGGTTAATTACCATGTTTGTCTATTATTAGATAGGATATATATATATATGTATGTGTGTGTGTGTGTACATGTATATATATACATATATATACACACATATATATATGAGGCTACACAAGGTTAAAATAGACCACAACACAAAAATTTAGAAGGAAAAGATTCCCAAAGGAAAATGGGGGAAAATGTCTAAAGTTGGACCCCATAAGGCAAGTATCTAATAAAGATCACCAGCCATTTTACCTATCTTACATTACACAACTTTTTCCAGAAGCAATGGAAAGCACAAATTATCTCCCACACATCAACACCCAAAAATTTCCAGTAAGCTTCTTATTTCAAAAATAAAAGCACTTTTAAAAGAAGGCATAAGCACATTTCACTTTTTTTATGCTTACAAGAATAGTTTATTTACCCATGAGCTAGCTTTTAGATTTCAAAAGCAATATCCAAAGCCCAAGGCTAAGTATATGTATAAAGAGAAATAAATGTTCTTCATAAGAACTACATTTTAAAACTCCATATATTAAGACAAATTATTTTAAGAGACATTCTAGGCACCATATAAAAAGCCCAGAATCTGAACCAACAAAAATCTGATTTCACCATCAGTATTAATGGCATGCTACATTCATAGAACTCTTTAGAATTTACAGCAGAGACATTCTAGGCACCATATAAAAAGCCCAGAATCTAAACCAACAAAAATCTCATTTTCACCATCAGTATTAATGGCATGCTACATTTATAGAACTCTTTAGAATTTACAGAGCTTCATTTTACATTAATTTGCCAAACTTAAAAGCAAGCAAACAATGAAAGAAACAAATAAAAAAATAAAGTTCCTGAAATGACAAGGGGAGTGTCGGGGTGGCACACTGATCACTACATTTCAGAGACCTATCATTTCCAATTCATTGCTTTTTCAACTCTACCAGAATTCCCTCCAGAAAGAAGGATCCTCAATAGATTGATCATGATTTTCTGCTATCAGGAAACTACCTCTACACCCTAGAGCACACTAGTATTTCTAGCCATAATAGGAGATCCAGACCTACTGAATCCCGATGGTAATTCTTCCATTTGAAATAATGGCAATAGTTTGCCTTCTAGCCAAAAACTATTAATCCTCAATTACTCCAATTCAGATAACCCACCACACACTCCATTCCAGTTGAGTCTGTAAATACCCTTTGATTTTGATCATCCATACCTTTACTGATATGAGCATGATCTGGCAGGGTTCACAACCACCTAGCCACCCTGACTTCTCCAAGCTTGGTTCTCCAGGTGACTAATCATAAAATATTATATTTAGAATAATTTCATTTTTATAATTTTTTAAAAATGCACAAACATATAAAAAATTTTCTAGGTGGTAGGATTTGGGTGCTTTATTGTCTTGCCATAGTCTAGGATTTGTATAATGAATAAGCATTACTTTTATAACAAAACAAGTTATTAAAACCAAGTAAAAAACTGTATATGCTTTTAATAATCTACATTTTTGTATCACTCTTACCTCATTAACACATCCTAGTTCTACCAATATTAGCATATTTCCTTATTCTGACCATTACCTTTGAAGACATGTATGAATTTGCCTTCTGCACCTAACATATACATCATTTATACCTAAAATCTGGTCACTAAATATTTCGTGCATGAACAAATGTAAACGAACCACTAGGAGTTACATTAGTACAGCGATTTTCAACCATCATGATGCAAGAATTTTTAAAACATGCAATCCCTATTTACTCAAGGGCACTGATGTCTTTTCCCTCAGATTGTCAAATAAAAAAATGACAACAGCCAACACAACAATAGCTGTTCGGTGTGAATCAATCAAAATTGTACCTATTTTTTGCTCAGATCAGCAAAAATATATATTTTTTGGTATCCCACAGAACTTTAGTAATTAGTTTCTGTGTACCATGAGATAAGAATTGCTGTATTTAGTAGATAAAATACTGGATTTGGGGTTAAAAGAACTAATTTGAAATCCCTATTGTACTATTTATAACCCTGGATAATGAGTCATTTTATCACTGTACATCACTTTTTTAAAAAATACATATTTTTATTGATTTCAGAGAGGAAGGGAGAGGGAGAGAGAGATAGAAACATCCATGATGAGAGAGAATCATGGACTGGCTGCCTCCTGCACACCCCACTCTTGGGATCAGGCATGTGTCCCGACCAGGAATCGAACCATGACCGCCTGGTTCCTAGGTCAACGCTCAACCACTGAGCAACACTGGCCAGGCATTTTTATCACATTTTTTTATTTATAAATTACACAATTTGAATGAGATGATCTAGGTCCTTTCAAGAGCTAAAATTCTATTTCTGCAACTACTAATATACTAATCACTGTTCTCAATACAAGTCTGATCAAGAGTTAGAGAAATGGAGACAACTGTTGGTCACACTCTGCTATTCCACAGCTCTTCACTCCTTTTCCCCCTCCCTCTATCTCCCATTCTTCCTATGCCTCGGCCTTACCTGTGGCAACCAGCCCCAACAGTTCCTGCCACTGTGGGAGAACAGTGCAGCCAGGCATGCAGACAGCGAGCCATAGTCATCAGCGTCCAACTGTTCTGTTATTCCTGCTCAACATGGTACAAAGGAGAGCTTATTCCCAGAAAAAAAGGGGTATCTCTGACTCAGAATATCTAAAGACTTACACTAGATTTAAAAAAGAAAAAGACAGGGAAATACCCTGGGAAAAATAAGTCATCTGCAGCTGAAGATCATGGAAACATGAACAAGAATACCACAATAGGCTCAACAATTTGACAAATGAAGTTCACCGTCAAATAACTGGAAAGAAACCAAGCTGGTTGATGTGTATTGCATAGAAAGCATCTAAAAAAATAAATAAGAACAAAGACTTATGGCATTCACAGGACAAATGTAGAAATCATTAAATACTATCAACTATCTCCAGAAAAGAAAATTTCTAAGACTGTTTTTAATAGATTTAGAGAAAAAAAAGAAAAGAAAACCCATTTTAAAGCAGTAGTGATACCACCTAAAATTATACTTTCAGGAAACTGAGTTAGCTACAATTAACCCCATTTTACAGGAGCAGAAACTGAGGCTTAAAGAAATTGATAACTTTTCCAAGGGTATGCAGCCATCCAATGACAGAGCCAAACCCAAGTTTCTTGACTTTTAAGGAGAGTGTTTGATCAACTATGCGATATGTGTCTCTCATAGTCCAAATAAAGAAGGAAAAAATGCATATATTTTAGTACATGATCACAAATTGTAGCAAATTAAAACTATCTACCTTCCTTCTCCAAGAACCTGGCTTTCATGAAGTCTAGAAGCCCTGAATGGGAGGAGTAACCACTAAAGTTCATTAAGTAAAAACAGCTGCTCTGGGCACACAAAAAGAATGTGAGCTGTGTCAGAAAGACCCCAGTATAATGCCAGACCTGGTGCTTCCTGAATGAGCTTGGAGACATTTAACCTCCTAATCTCTGAGGAAGAGTTCCCTAATAAGATCTCTTTCATAAGGCTATCATAAAGGTTAAATGAGTCCATTCATTTATTCACTCAGATATTTATTGAGTATGAGGAAGTGGCTAAGCTATAATTCAAGCATCCCCGGTGTGGATCCAGGGGAAGGGAAGTCTCCCCAGCTTCAAAAAATCCTATATAATAAAAGAGAAATATGTAAATTGACCATCCCTTCACTACACTCACCAGCCAATCAGGGTGAATACAAAGATGGCGGGTTAATTTGCATACACAGGCACCAGGTAGCAAGCAGAAGCGGGAGAGCCAGCAGCTTGGGGGGACAGGCTCCCTTGGTCACTCCCTTGGGGGGAACGTGGCTCCCTCGGTTGCTGGGCAGAGAGCAAAGCAGGAGAGCCGGAGGCTTGGGGGGCTGTGGCTCCCTCGGTCACTCCCAGTGTGGGAAGCACCAGGAATTCTGGGAATAGTAGTTCTGATGGCAGCGCCAGGACTGGAAGCGGAAGCCCAGAGCGCAGGGAGCACCAGGAATGCTGGGAATCATAGTTCTGGTGGCAGACAAATCTCTTAGACTAGTGATGGCGAACCTATGACAGGCGTGCCAGAGGTGACACGCGAACTCATTTTTTTGGTTGACTTTTCTTGGTTAAATGGCATTTAAATATATAAAATAAATATCAAAAATATAAGTCTTTGTTTTACTATGGTTGCAAATATCAAAAAATTTCTATGTGACACGGCACCAGAGTTAAGTTAGGGTTTTTCAAAATGCTGACACACCGAGCTCAAAAGGTTCGCCATCACTGTTAGGCCCTAGAACATGAGGTAAGACCTGAATGAAAGGGATGGACTGGTCAACGGGAACTATTATAATAGTAACAGCCCTAGATTCCACTCTAAAGAGGTGCTATTTATCCTGTTATCCACCCCCAATCAAAACTGCTGAAAGCTTCTGAACAGCGGCCATTGGGACAATGAAGCAAAGAAAAAAAAAATGCCTCTATTATTCTGTGAGCAACAAACCAAACTGGGTTGGGGGTCTCAGACAATTCGTTCATATGATTGCAAAGACAGACAGAAACTCCCGGATTGGAGAGGGCTCCCCCCCACACCCCGTAAATAAATAAAAAGCAATATAGTCAGATCTCCTCATAAACATACCAGTGACAGGCCTGCTTGGGAACAAACCTGGCAAATTTGCTAGTGTGAGAGTGGTCCTCAACTATGAGATGCTATTAACAGGATGTACCATGTTTGTTGACAGTCTATGGATTCAAGAGGTAGGTCATGACGGTCAGCCTTGTAACTGAGTATACCAATGGCCCTTCTGTGTAAGTGATAAGCCATACATATCACTTAGAGACTCTGAGGTTAATCTGGACCAGAGCACACCCTGATGTGCAAGAATGGACCTGTGCACCTGTGTTGAAAGCCCCAGATCTTTTCCTGCCTCATATATACCTCGTGATTACCTTTATCCTTGAAATTATTAAAGTTTGATATTAGGTGTATTAAGCAGCTTCCAATAATCCATGCCTCCTGGTATTCACACCCTCGTACTCAACTCACCCCCTACACTTAATTGTGCTAATTTGTGTAACCCTAGGACACTACAGATATGATGGAGTGTGACTTCCGAGTCCAAGTCATAAAAGACATTGTGGTTTCCATCTTACTCTCTGTTCCCTCTCATTTGCTCTCTCTGATGAGCCAGCTTCTATGTTGTGAGAAACACTATGAAGAGGATGACCACGTAGAAAGGAAATAAGAGGCACCTCTGACCAGTCAGTAAGAAAATGATCCTGGCAACAAGCTCGGAAAGGGGTCCATCCCCAGTTGAATCTGAAAGTGCTGTGTGACACCTTGACTGTAGCCCAACAACAACAACAAAAAAAGATGAAACTAAATTTTAATAGATTAAGAACATGTGATTAACCAATAGCCAGAAGACCCAGATGACCCACAGAAACCGTAACATACAGTTCTTGCTTTAAGTCACTAAATTGTAGAATAACTTGTACAGCTAATTAATATATTAGGTAAGATCTCTAATTCATGCATCTGATTTGGGAAACTAATTGTGTTATCTCAAGTGTCCACTCTGCAAGCCCTGTGCTAGGCACTCAGAGTACATCAGTTAAGTAGACAACCTGCCTTGCCTTTATAAAGCTTATATTCTAGTAAAGAGAACAAAAAGCAAATAATAAATATAAGTTAATGCTCTAATATATTTAAAAGTGTTAAATGCTATGAAAAACAATAAGAACCAGGTAAGAAGGAGAGGTTAGGGCAGGGTAAGAAAGACAGCCATGTGGACACGTAAGGAAAAAGCATTCCAGAGAAACATAATATAATGGTCTAAGACAAAAACATGCCTGGCATGTAGGAGAAACAACAAGACCAGTGTGGAGCACAGGATAATAGGAACTGGGGTTGGAAGGGGGTTGCACAGTATAAGCCCAGAAAGCCCCTGGCTTTTACTCTTGAGTGAAATGGGAAGCCATCAGAGGAGCGACATGATCTTACTTGTGTTTTAAAAAGGATCACTCTGCCTGCTGTGTTGAGGACAGATAGCAGGAGAGCAAGGGGAAAGTGTCTGGGAAATAATAGATTCCTAAGAAATATCAGCCCCTTTACCTACCTTAATAGCTAGACTGGTCATACTCTTCCTTATCTTCCCAATGCTTCTTTGATGCAAAATAATGGATTGATTTTGTCCTCCTTTTTTTAAGCTTTAAATTCCAGATACCAATAGACAAAGGCAGAAGGCCATGTAAGGAAGTACCAGCCTCTCTAAACGTAGAGTGGGCTGAAGATAATCTCTGTAAAGTTTAAACTAGAGGAATGAAAGAATTTTCACTAGCAAATGTTGTACCTATCTTAAACCTAAGGTACACATAGTAAGCTTCAGTAAATTAATACTCATGGAAATTGTCTTCTCACTTTTATTATTTCAATTTACAAACCAATTAAAGACATTTAAAATTTTTTCTTCATTATCTGTTCTATAAAGTACCAGTATTTTCCAAAAAACAACCATCATAAACTCTTCTTCACAAGTTATCACATTAGAAATTTAAACCACTTTCCATCTGTATATTTGCTGCCGCTGATCTCAACTATTGCCCATGAGTATGCAATGCAAAGAACTGTCCTCTGCTGTCCCCTAGTGGACCCACCTAAATCACTCCCCACAAAATCTGAGAGCCACAAAACACAGCCAAGATAACTAAAGTGGAGCTGGAATATTGCTGGACTGGACTGCTACTCTGGAAAACAAAACAGTTACATATATATATAGATTCCTATCAACTCCCAATTCCTTATATATAAAGTTACATGAAGTGCCACCTTTTACCCACAGATCCTCATTCCCCAAATGAAAGCATTTTGAAAGTGAGGAGTATCTGATGTATACCTATTTTCTATTCCCAAATCTTTATTTTCAACTGGGCTTTTTTGTAAGTGGAAGAGCCTAATTTTGTGAGTACCAAACACTGCAAGCCCTAAAGATAATCACATTTAAGAGGGAGAAAGTATCACAGGATACAGTTTTATAAAACTAGATTTGGATCCCTTGCCTCATTTGTTTCTAAAGGAGATTAACCACTATGTTAAAAGGGGTATGGATGATTAAGGGAAACAGAGGGAAATTTTTCTCAATTGCTGAAGATCAAAAGAATTTTAGACAGGTGACTAAATTAAAAATTAAAATAGAATAAGTACTTCAAGGCAACAAGTACCTGAATCATCCTTTTCACTTAGCTAAAACACAGAAAGGAAAAAGAAAACTGATTTTCCCAAACTTTAGTTATTTTGCCACAAAGCACTAAGTTCATTTATCTATATTCATATGTCATCGTTCAATTCCAAAAGCAAATGCTATCTGGCAACCTGGTTGTAATTACAGCATATACACAGGATTTTAATTAATTTCAAATTTTAATTTAGCCTTTATTCAATTCAATTATCCAGGGCTCATGGCATAAGAAATTTTCTAATTATCTCTAAACCTATTAATGGCAACTTTTAAATGGCAATTTAGTCAATTTTTATTAAACTGACAAAGAAAAATAAGCATTACATATCCTAAACCTTTCCACTCACTATATATCTAAAAGTATTCAAATTCAAAGTATTCAAACTCAATTCAAAGTATTTTTAATTGGTTATGAAGGATCAAACAGGCTTGTACTTTAAAAATTAATGACCACAATAGAAATTGCATTATAATATAGTTTTTCAAATTAGTATTCTCTCTTAAAATACAATCAATTGTGATGCTGTTCTACCTCCTACACTGCTCCACAGTCATTAAGACCAATTTCATGTTCACCATGGCATGTTCAACTACATAACATTTTTTTATTTTTCTTTTTTTTTAAATTGATTTCAGAGAGTGAGGGAGAGGGAGAGTGCAATAGAAACATCAATGACAAGAATCACTGATTGGCTGTCTCCTGCACACCCTGTACTGGGGATCTAGCCCACAACCCGGCATGTGCCCTGACCGGGAATCGAACCATGACCTCCTGGTTCATAGGTCAACACTCAACCACTGAGCCACACCAGCCAGGATCAACTACATACATTTTTAACAACTTCTCCAGGAAATAAGAATCTGGAAATATTTGCCCTTTATCAATGTTTTCCTGATACACTAAAATGCCCAATAATCTTCATATAGGAAAAATAATTTCAAAACATTGCTAAATGTATTCTATAAAGGAATTAGTTTGCCTTGCCCATGTCAACACTAATGGCACATCTAAAAGCCTGCTTACTCCTGGTCCAATATGCTAGCGAGAGACCAGACCCAACTTTATCTATCTAGAGGCCCACAAGACCACAAAATGCAAGTGTGTACATGGGTACCTGTACAAATTCATACTTATTACACATTCGTTGAGAATTAAACAATACAGAAACATTCATTCCAATAACCACAACTAAAAACTTCTGAATATCTCACTATGAAAGATAATCTGAACATGTACCCAATGTATCAGAGACACTGAAACACAATGTACCTTCTCATAAAATGGAAAACAAGGCTGCTGTTCTACCTAGGTCACATTTACTTAGATCCCATTTAAAAAAAAAAAAATGTTGTCATTCTAAGATAAGTTTGTCTAAATGTAGAAAGACATCATACACAGAACCCAGTTCTAACCCCATTGCTTATTCAAATTATCTAACTGCAATAAAATGACATACTTTGAACCCTCTAATACATAAATCCTATTTATAAAAAGGTTTACCTTTCATTCTTATACCATGCTCTCTCTTCATGGTGGTCAAAAGAAAAGCACTTAAGTGAGGAGACCTTGACTAAAGCCCATGTTTAATAGACCATGGGCTGAAATTGAACCAACTGAAAAATGTTTGAACCTACTTCTTAGGCTGTAGAAGAATATGAAAAACCTTCACTTAAGCTGAAACAAACAACAGAATCAAACAAAAAGATAAAATTTCATTAAAGCCATGAGAACTGTGGACACAAAGAAATGTAAAAGTAAACACCAAAGGGACTTCATAGATAAACAAGGGACAGAAGACAATTGGGCCACTTGCTGAAGGAGATGCAGGGCAAATGGAAGAGCAAACTGCTGGAGAATGAGTCTCCACTTAGATGAGTATTCCAATCTTGGTCTAAAAACCCTGCCATCCCTGGGGAATCATTGGAAGTTCGTGGCTTAAAATTCTCAAGTGACTGTTGTTCCAGTTAGTGTCTCTTCCATCATGAAACATCAATGTCTCATTGACGTCCACATTATAAATACTCACTTATCCAGTTTTGATGAGAAAGAAAGTAGTAACAAAATGGAAAACCAAAAAAATAGTCCATCTGTGGCTAATCATAATTAACCATAACTCTATTATGGTTATTATTTTGGCTGTTTCCAATTCTTAACCATCACAAATATCAGTAAAATGAACATCTTGACTGAAACTTTTTCCTTCTCCCTATTTTCTTAAGATCAATTTCTGGATATGGAGTTACTGAGTCAAAAGGAAGAACTCTAAGACTTTGATAAGTATTACAAAATGCTATCCAGAAAGACGCTAACCATTTACAGTTCTACCAGCAGCATACATATCCCAACTTCACTGCAACCTCAATAGCAATGACATTTGTTATTCTTTTCATTCATTCAGATACCTTTCTATGCCATTTACTCCCAAATGATTATGACTTTGCTATATTCTCTTCCAGATAGTTTCCCCACCACTTGTTAGCACTTGTTCATTTTACTGATACTTGTGATTGTTAAGAATTGGAAACAGCCAAAATAATAACCACAGTAGGGTTATGATTCATTATGATTAGCCACAGATAGACTATTTCTTTGGTTTTCCATTTTGTTGCCACTTTCTTTCTCATCAAAACTGGTTAAGCGAATATTTTTAATGTGGACGTCAATGAGACATTGATGTTTCATGATGGAAGAGACACTAACTGGAACAACAGTCACTTCAGTTTTTTAAGCCACCAACTTTTAGTGATGCTTTTATTGGGGAGGAAGGGGGACATATTTGGAAAAGGGAGTAATTGGGAGTAGTCTCCAGCAATGTCTAATTTCCACACTAGGGGAGAAAAAAGAAAGAGAAATCTACAGCTCAAAACCACCTTGCCTCTTAGGGCCGATACCATAGAGAGTAAGAGTACAGATCTAGACTAGAGAAGTCAGACTACCTGGATTAGAATCCTGGGGCTGTGCGTCGTCAAAAAATTGCTTAACTGCTCAAAGACTTAGTTTCCTCCTCTGAAAATAGATATTAAATAACAGTCCTATACCTCACTGAGGGTTCATTAGGTTCCAGAGAGATGATGTTCAGTGAGCAGTTCTTGTAAAAAGTTTAGTAAATAAACAAAGTTAGAAAAAAAACTAAAATAAGATTTTCTTTGATTTTTCGCAGCAGTAATCAAGTCTCAGCTATATTGACTTGCAACAGCTGACCAGATGTTCTCAAACTACACCATAAAAATGCCCAACTATACTCACGTACCTGAATTCTTTGTCTGCATTTCAGGGAGCATAGTTTTTTATTTAGATAGCACCAAAAGCAAAGAAATGGGCCAGCACACTTACCTGGCAGTTCTACCTGCACGGTGAATGTATGTGTTGGCATCTTCAGGACAATCAAACTGAAGAACCCAATTCACGGCTGGGAAATCTGTACAGAAGGAATGTCAAGGTAGAAAATCAGTTTCAAGATCTGCCCTGCTACACTATTTTTATTTTACAATATTGCTTGCTAGGACTTTCTATCACATTAAACTGATAGCTATAATCTGTAGACTCTTAAAAATAAAATTAATTGCATGAACCAAGAGATAATAAACACTTCTTTGACAAAGTGAGCTAAAATTAATGACAGTGTTTGAATGTGAAAAATTATCTCTTATCTGACACAGCAGAGACAGACAGCTTTGTGTTACACAAATAATGAAATATCCTGATATTTAATAACCTAAAAGAACCAGTTCTCATGGGCTCCTAGTGAACCATAAAACTGGTTTCTAAATTTAAATAAAGGTTTACTTTTCCTGCTATTCCCATCTCCATTCGAATTAAGTCCCTCTCCCAATTTCCTGGCAATAATTACTCCATATATATTTCTGGCTACATAAGTTTCCGTTCATTTCCAGAGATCCTGCTCTCAACTCCTTGATGCTCATTCTCTTACTATCTTTAGTCATTTAGAAACTTTGCTATGAGGTTTTCAGACCACCTTCTATAATAGAGGAAAGGACTGAGCACTTTATAAAAAAAGATGGGAATAACAGGATAAAGAGGTAACAAAAGGAAATCTTTAGCCCAGCCGATGTGGCTCAGTGGTTGAGTGTGGACCCATGAACCAGAAGGTCACAGTTCAATTCCCGGTCAGGGCAAATGCCTGAGATGAATTCGGGTTCGATCCCTAGTAGGGGGCGTGCAGGAGGCAGCTAATCAATGATTCTTTCTCATCATTGATGCTTCTATCCCCTTCTCCCTTTCCCTCCCTCTCTCTGAAATCAATAAAAATATATTTTTTAAAAGAAAATCTTGAGATAATTTCTAAACTTGACAAATTAAGAATTGACAATATAAGATTATTACTTCAAAATGTCAAGAGAAGAAATAGCAGACTGAAATAATTGCTTTTGAAGTGAGGAGAGGTAGAGTAGGGACTGGTTTGTCTCATAACTCATTTTTACCCATATGCATATGTTGCTCATTAAAAAAGTAAAATAATTTAGAAAAAATTAAGAATAAAATAAAGTTTAAAAAAGATACTGGTGTATTCTAAAAAAATTCTTAAACATTTACATACGAATAGAGCTTCAGATTATTCATTGCACCTCTTTGGAATAAAAACATAAACCCAAATGTCCTTTACTCCAGGAATGGATAAATTCATGCTATGACATACTCTACAAAATACACTGGATCTTTGCACGTTAACATGGGAAGACTTTAAAAGCAAGTCATAGACTAGTTTGTTTAATATTATTGATGAAAAGTTTTTAAACACCTAAGAAAATACATGCTATTTATGAATACATTCATCTAAACTTTTTAAAATAAACTAGAACAAAGGTTCTTGACATTTTTTGTGCTGTATCTGAAGCCTACAGACCCTTTAAAAAAAAATTCTTTATTCTTGAAAGGTATTACATATGTCACCTTTTTCCCCCATTGGCCCCCTCCACCCTCTCTCCCCAGGTCTTCACCGCCCCAGTGTCTGTGTTATGGACCCTTTTTTAATGTATAAAGGAAAACGTTTAGGACTACAAAAGAAAAATTATAATAAAATATAAACATTTTCATTAAAATTTTAATATTGTACTATGTATACTTGTTTACTAACATATTAAGTAACAACCTAGTTGTGGGTCTGATAACCACCATAATAACAAAATAAAAGAGGGCTAACAATATTTCAAGATATCTGCAAAACCTGTAATGTAAAATATTTCAACCTAGAATTCTATTCCCATCCCAACTGTCATTCAAAAATAGGACACTGAGCCACCCTGGGGTGGCTCAATTGGTTAGTGCATTGTCCCATACATCAAAAGGTTGCAGGTTTGATTACTGGTCAGGGTACATACCTAGGTTGTGAGTTCAATCCTAGGAGGCAACCCATCGATGTTTCTCATATCCACGTTTCCCTCTCTCTTTCTTTTCCTTCCTCTCTCTCTAAAAACAATCAATCAATAAAAATATATCCTCAGGCGAGGATTAAAGAAAAAAAAAAGAATAGGACACAGATATGCAATGACTCAAAAAATTTACTTCCCATGCACCCTTTCTTAGAAAGCTATTAGAGAATGAAATTTAAAAAGAAAAAAAAATCAAGAAAGATCTGGAAAGAGAATTCCGGATGGCAAATGCGCATCAAGCTTATGAAGCAACCATTTAGATTAGAGCTGGAGACAAAAGACTCCCAGAAGAGGAAGTTTCAAGGGGAAAAAAAACAGACTGTTTTTGAACTGCTAGACAATTAGGCATGTAACATCTACTGGAACATTTGAGAAACATTAGAACTGGGAAACAAAACTAAGCAAATTTTAATTATTAATTCAAAGAAAAACACAAATGAAAGCACAAAAAGAAGACAATCATACTACACTACTTCCCTTATCACACTATAGTCAAAACAATGTAAATGCAAAATGTTCATTTTACCAAGTCGTGATATAACAACATAGCCTAGAGAGCTTTAAAAACACACATACTTATCTAACTACCTCGTTACACGGGGATAAATTAATATGATGTCTTGAGCTATCCTTTCAAGTACTCCAAGAGAAATAAAGAGACAGGAGGAAAAGGAATCATGAGAAAGACAGTTACTTAAAGTGGGTAGTATATGACCGTACAGTAGACCTATTCTCTTTGTATATGTTTAAAATTTGCCATAATAATTAACACAGTAAAATAAAGTGATTCAAGAATTCAAATTACCATCTATTTATTCTCATCTCATTTATTCTCATCTCTAGTTTTCCCATAATTTCCATACCTCATTCAACCTTCACAAAGCTACCAATGTATACCACAGTGGCTTTTTGAAGGTTTACAAATCTATACTAATAAAAGGGTAATATGCTAATTAGACTGGGAGACCTTCCAGGAGACCTTCTGGACAAAGCCATGGTGGCGGGGCCGAGGTAGAGGCGGTTAGAGGCC
>NW_005370932.1:122717-127216 GCF_000412655.1 Myotis brandtii | reverse complement strand
GACTGCCGGTTTAGGCCCACAGGGATCGGGCCTAAACTGGCAGTCGGACATCCCTCGAGGGGTCCCAGATTGGAGAGGGTGCAGGCCGGGCTGAGGGGAACCCCCCCCCCCAGCATGAATTTTGTGCACCAGGCCACTAGTATTAAATATGATTTTAAAATAAAAACTAGAAAGTTTGCTGAAAAGAAGGACTTTACTGATTTTCCTTGTTAAATAAGTTGTAATGTTTATTAAGTTTTCAGTTTCAAAAAACAGGACAATTTTTTAATATCTTTAAACCTTTCATTCTTTGATTTTGTAGGCTCCTCAGGATTTTATACTATAGCTATTATCATAAAACAGTAAGAGCACAAAGATGAAAATATTACAAAAAATCTTCACTGATGTATATTCTTAATGCTAATCATCTTAGTTACCAATTCACTTGTTTTTCTCTTATAAGACAGCCCAATTATTTGAATCAAACTATTTGAATTCCCAGAATCTACACATTTATAAGTAAATCATATTTCCCATGATCATAGAATCTTTTCTCCAAAGGTTTCTTACCCAGTCCCCTGGCTGCAATATCAGTAGCAAACAGTACTGCAGCTCTCTTGCGAACAAATTCATTATAGACTTCCATTCTTCTCATCTGCTGCTGTCGACCATGCAGAGCAAGGATAGATATACCAGGACGTAGCCGGCAAAACACTCGAAACAGATACTGAACCTAGGCATTAACAGAAAAATGAGTTTAATACATCTGGATAGCAGCAGCAAAGTAAGCTTACAAAATGAACAGCAAAAATGTATTAAGGAAGACGATTAAATAAATATATAGAGCAGAGAAAGGGATATGCAATAGAGTTATGGTGTTAAAGCATTTTTGCTCACGTTATTCCCTAAAACAATTCTGGTGGGGTGGGGGGTGCTCCCCTTACCTTTTTAAGTTTATAGCTGATATTTTTGCAAATTTAATTGGTTGCAAAGAACGTAATTTCTGGTATATTGTAAATATTAATATTTTTAAATAAATACTTAAAACTTCTTATAAATGTACCCAAAAGATTCTAAATAGCAGAGCAATTTGATACCCACTATCAATTATTTTTAACATATGTCAAAATAATGAGGAGACGCCTGGCCGATGTGGCTCACTGGTTGAGCATCAACCTATGGACCAGGAGGTCACAGTTCAATGCCCAATCGGGGCATATGCCTGGGTTTCAGACTTGATCCCCAGTGGGGGGCATGCAGGAGGCAGCCAATCAATGATTCTCTCTCATCATTGATGTTTCTATCTCTCTCTCCCTCTCCCTTTATCTCTGAAATAAACAAAAAATATATTTTAAAACATAATACTGAGAGTATGCATTGTGAGAGAGAGCCTCTCAATTTTGCTGCAAACCAAAACAGCTCTAAAAAAATTAAGTCTTAAAAAAAAAAAAAGATTATGGGGTAGCAGGCGACTGGGAGAAGGGAGGGAATACCAGGCCACAGCCACTAGGGACCCTACCAGTGCTTGAATTTTGTGCACTGGGCCTCTAGTCTTATACAATAAAAGCCTGATATGCAAAAAATGATAATAATAATAATAAATAAATAAAAGATTAAAAACACAATGTGAAGAAACTTGTTTAACAAAAAGAAATTTTACATCATTTCTTTTCCTCCGTGAACTCTTATTTCCTGATTCCACAGAATTTTATCTTTACAGCTTTATGCTTGAAAGTCTTTTGAAGACTTTATCAAAATTTATTATTTTCTACAACCAATCTATGTATATCAGTTTTAACATTTAAAATTTCCTGTGGCCATAAAGCTGTATTAAAATTTTTCTTTCTGGATTAAATAAACTATTACTACAATCATTATTAGTACAGAAATGACCAAAACAAGAAATGCTAGAATTTGATTTTTAAAAACTGTTAGACATAAAAAATTTTATTGTTGTAAGATGTTGGGCATACAATAGTAGATGTTATTACATCTCTTAATTTATGGGACTAAATAAAGCTGATTGTTACAGTTTTACTACTTGTCTTTATCTTATGTATTCATAAGTGAATACTATTGATTGCTAGACCCAGGCAGAGTACAGCATCACTTAATTTCTATTTTCTCTTTATAATGTAGGTATTAAGAAAATCTTATCACAAAAATATAGGAAATGGACTGAAATGAACTTTAACTCTCTGAACTCTTATAAAAATCTGAAAGGAGACTTGACTTTGGATGGTGAATACAATAAATATGCAGATTATGTATGAAACAATTGTACTCCTGAAATCTATATGATTTTATTAACCAGCTAGTGGCCCAGTGCACGGATTCATGCACATTGAAAGGAAATTAATTAGAAGAAATATTTTAATATTGCTATTCGTCCTTTCTCTATAATAGAAGTGTCAACCAAATTCACAACTGACAATGACAGATCAAAACACATGCATGCGATTGGCGCAAGAGCTTTACATGCATCGCACATGCGCGAGTCAACTTAGCCTTTTGTATATATAGAATAAACTTGTTTAATTAGACCTGCTTTCTGATGTAGCTAAACTTTTTCCAGCCCAGTGAAGCACCCCAACTTCTCTTTCCGGTAATTGTCAGCAACACAGCAGTATATATCAACACAAAGCAGATTATTATTGTAGATCACACAGGGAGAACAAAGGGTAAAATATTTAACTGCAGCGGTGTTTGACTATATTCTGTGCAGTGAGAAAACCTGAAGTCATTTTCAAGTTCCACCATTTCTTACTTCTTTTCAGTTGGGCCAAGTTTCTAAGCTTTCTAAATGTCTGTTTTCCGGCTAATGAAAAGAAAATAGGATTCTACCGAGTCTCCTATCTACCTACTCCAGGACTTCTGTTAGGATCAAATGAGATGAGGCATGGGAAAACGCTTCACAGACATTTGGTTAAAGTGTAAAATGTTTCCACCTGGCTATAAAGCAAGTCATGTTCCTGGGCTGAAGAAACTGCAAGGAGGCTAGTCGTTGCTAGGGAGAGGAAGTCAGGCATTGCTACGTGACATCATTACCCGGCGCCCACAGTGACTGTTTCCAGGCTGGGCTGTGGGCCGCATTTAGTGCCATAGGGTCTTGGCAGTGTTGGCTGCAATTTGGTGGCTGTCGCTCCGGAGTGATGGCGGGGCCTATGTCCCACTTGGGGGAAGCCGAGTGTTGCTTTGTCTGCACCAGGTTTGTGCTGCCGTTTCTTTGTAAATGGTCAGTGTGTGTCACGGCAGCTCCTGCGTTGAGCATCTGCCCCCTGGTGGTCAGTGCACATCATAGTGACCGGTCAGACAGTTGGAGGGACACTTAGCATATAAGCCTTTTATACATGTAGATATCACTCTAATAAATTCAATAAAAAGGTAAAAAATTTGCAAAATCATGACAGATAAAATTTATAGTAATCTAGCACCTAATAACTCCATTTAAGTCTCCCTTCTAATTTTGTTCAAAGTAAAGAATGGGAAACCACCTGAATTTTGAAATGACCTGTTACCTTATTAGAGTCATTCACTTTCTGAGTAGCTACCCTGGTGCCAGAAAGGTTCTCTGACCATGAGACAATGAATCAATAAGATTAAGGATAGAAGGACATAAGCCTTTCTTTTGTAAAGTTTTTGAAAGAACTACCATGGCCCTATCGGGTTTGTGGATAGAGCATCGGTCAGTGGACTTAAAGGTCCTGGATTTGATTCCGGTCAAGGGCACATGCCTGGGTTGCGGGCTTGATCCCCAGTAGGGGGGTGTGCAGGAGGCAGCCGATCAATGATTCTCTCTCATCATTGATGTTTCTCTCTCTCACCCTCTCCCTTCCTCTCTGAAATCAATAAAAAATGTATACAGTAAAAAATAAGTAAAAAAAAAGAACAACCATGAAAAGGAAATGGGAAATGAGAACCTGCAGACCACAGAGGCCCCCTCAGGCAAGTCAATCTCAGAGAAGTACATATGGAAATTGAGGTATAAATTGAGATCATGAAAACTTTCTGCAATCTGTCTCTCTCAAATCAAGACTGACCTTGAATTCCCACTATTGAAAAAACTGGCTGAGGTGGAAGACATATCCTATATAATAAAGAGGTAATATGCAAATTGACCATCACTCCATTACACCATCAGAAGATGGCTGCGCCCATAGCTGAGGCAGGGTTCCCGTAACGAGCGATCAGCAGGGACCTGAGGCTGTGCCCCCCACCGGGTGGGGCTTGACGGGGGACTTCAGGCTGCACCCCCCCCTCCCAGCAGGGCTTGACAGGGGACCTGAAGCCACGCCCCCAGCCCCAGGCTCGGGGACCTGAGGCCACACCCACTGCCCTGGGGGACCTGAGGCCACGCCCCCTTCCCTGGGCTGGGAAACCTCAGGCTGCACCCCTGCCCTGGCGACAGGCCGGTGGACCTCAGGCTGCGCCCCCCGACCCAGTGGGGCTTGACGGGAGACCTGAGGCTGTGCCCCCCACCCAGCAGGGCTTGACGGGGGTGGGGCCAGCCGGGTCTGGGT
>NW_005370932.1:112405-122618 GCF_000412655.1 Myotis brandtii | reverse complement strand
AGGAAGATTTTCATATACATTTTACTAATTTTCTTTCATCTCTGACACTTCTATTATAAAGGGCAAATAGCAATATTAAAATATTTCCTCTAATTAATTCCCTTTTAATGTGCACGAATTTCATGCACCGGGCCACTGGTATAGAATAAAGCCATATAGGTTCTAAGTAAGGAATTTATATTTAATTCTAAAATTTATAGAAAAATTCTTAGAAGGTTTGCAGCAAGGCAGTGACATATTCCAGTTTCCATTTTCCAAAGATCATCGTTGCTATAGTGTGGAATAACTACAGGAAAGAGAGTAAAGAAATGGAGAGACCAAACAGGTTCAGAGTAAAGTGCAGCATGAGGGGTGGTGAGAATGGTAGCGCTAATGAGAGTTATCAATAGACTGAATATGGATAAAGACGGACAAAAATTAAGAATTCAGGGGGTGTTTGGAGGAGGTAGAGGAAGGTATTGGGGGGAAAATGGTGATGGACAGAGACTTGACTTAGGGTGGTGAACACAAAACACAATGTACAAATGATGTGTTATAAAATTGTGCATCTGAAACCTACATAATTTTGTTAACCAGTATCACCTGAATAAATATAATAAAAAGGGGGGGAAAATCAAGTCATGTATTGAGATGAGGAAGCAAATCTTAGAGAAAGAAAATTTTAAATTGTTTTTCCTATGTTAAATTTGAGATGCCCTTTAGACATGCAATTGGAAATACCTAGTAATCAAGTTTGAGATGTGGATTTGGCAGCTGCCAGAATACTGATGGCATTTAAAGCCATGGAATTGAAGAGGTTACCTAGAAAGAGTATAGATGGAAAAGGGGCAGAGAAGGGTAGAGGACAGAGATTGGAAGCACTTTAACCTGCAGTGGAAGGCAAAAGAGAACCAGCAAGGGAGGTTAACAGAGCAGTCAGAGGCAAGGGGAAAACATATTAGTGTGGAGTCACAGAAGTCTAAAGAAGTGTTTCAAGGAAAAGAGAATGCTCAACTGTATTACTATGCTTCTAAGAGGTCAAATAAGTAAGGACTAATGACTGACCACCCACTTTGGTAGGCTGTACCTTTTAAAGGGGTTAACTCTGGAGGACTGAGGAGAGAAGAGGAGATGAGACAGTGATGCTGAGTGGAGCGATAAATCGTTCAAAGAGATTGCTGTGAAGAAGAGCAGAAAATAGAGGCAGTGATTGTAAAGGGATATGAGCTTTGTATTTTATTCTTAATCTGGGCAATATTCAAGACTAACAAGGAGACAAGAAAACATAGGACAGAGGACATCTGCAGTAATAAAAGCCTTGTGCAGAGAGCGGATAGGGAGCACCAGTAGAGGATTAGTCGTAGATACTTCATCCACTGTGATGAAAGGGAAAGCAGAGTATTATGGAGTAAAATTTTAAATATAAACTCTAAATTTATTTCCTTATATGTACATAGCAAAAACATCCCTTCTTTCAGAGATGTAAAGTTCTAAAAATCTAAAGTAGGTCCTAAAATAAAACTGCAAAGTCATTCTTTACATGATAAAATGAGAAACCACTACTTATCTTCCTCATAAGATAAAAGGAGACTCATCCTCATACTTATCAGGCTAAGCTATTCCAAAAGTTATAAATCTAGAATCAATCTACTCTATGCCAACAACTAAGTCATCAGAGAGTGTGAAAAAGTGGCAAAAGTCAACCAGGGTCTCTTCTCTGTAAGGGAAGGAACCCAGCTTTCTTATACAATCACTGAATCCCTTAATTGTAGTACAAGGCTAGTGTTGAAGAAACGTTTATAACTAAATAAAGATATAAACACTACAGAGGGTAGGAGAGGGAGTTGATTGTAACAAGGGAATCTGGAGTGTCAGAAAAGGACTTCCAAGTATAACATTTGAGCTTGTTAGCCTTAAAGGATGCTAAATATTTCCCCAGAATTGGGATGAAGGGATGCAGGGAGGGCATTCCAAAGATCAGCAGGAACAAAGATATGGAAGCATGAAAATAAATGACATATTCAATTCAGTCTTCATGGAGCGTATGTGATTCTCAGATTATAAAGACTTCTGGTTAGTCTAGTCATTCCATTGTTCATTCTATCAGTATTATGTTCTAAGTAGTGTGCTAGGTACTAACAATACTGCAGTACAAGAGACAGTTTCTTCCCTTACAGAGCTTATAGTTTCATCCACAAGTTCCTTTTTAAAACAAAGACACAGGATTCTCTATCTATGGATCCCTCACCACATCTAGCACTCTATTTACTAGAAGAGAAAGGAAAGTGCTATTTGTCTAACTGAAATTTGGCGTTTTAAAAGGGATGATCCAACACAAATAACTTATGAAAAATAAACATTCAGTACCTCCCTACAACTGGAGAAAAATACAATACTTTTCTTCTTCAGGTGGCTTCTCAAGAAGGAATAGAGTACACTTATTTTTTGCTGCAGCTGACAAACTATGTAGTTCTGCTCCAAAGTGGCAGGAGTGCTTATGGAAATAAAAGGAGGGAAAACATTAAAAACATGCCATGTTAGTAATTTTGAAAACCAGACCAGAAAAAGAAGAACTCAAATATTACAGTTGCATGCCTCTCGGGTATTTCTCTCTGTCTCTCTCGCTCTCGCTGTCTGTCTGTCTCTCTCTCTTTCTCTCTCTCTCTCTCTCTTTCACTGAAGGAACTTGCTGAGCTGATGGTAAACTTCCACATCTTAATAGGGACTTGGGTTACATAGATATACATATTTATCAAAACTCAGCTAACGTACTCTTAATTTGTTCACTGTATGTAAAAATTACATCAAGATAGAAAACGTATATATTGAATTCTACTTAGTGATATGTGCACTTAAATACCTAAAGGAAGTGAACAGATGGCTTCAATTTACTTTGAAATGCATCAAAAATATGTGGGTGTATAGTTAGATGAACTGGATAAACGGACACTAAATGAATGCTACTACCATTAGGTAGCATGTAGGTAGCAGGTATAAGGTGTTCACTGTAAAATTCTTTCAATTGTGCTACATGTTTGAAATTTCGCATAATAAAATGCTGAAAAGATATATACATATATTTACTCTTTGAACTAATAAGACTACTGATAAACATACAAAAAGATATGGTATTATTTATAAAGCAAAAAATGAAAATCAACCCACATTAATAGAGAACTTGTGGAATGAACTACTGTGTACCCACACAATTAAGTATCTTGCAGCTGTAAAAAAGGAATGAATAATTCATCCACATATTATCTGGCTATACAAAATACACACACACACACACACACACATTCATGTACACAGGCATCCCTGTGTCTGCTTATAACTTTAAAAAAGAGGCAGATGCCCAGCAGATGTGGCTCTGTGGTTAAGCATCGACCCATGAACCAAGAGGTCACCAGTTCAACCTACATGCCCAGGTTGCAGGCTCAATCACCAATAGGGGGGGCGTGCAGGAGGCAGCCAATTGATGTTTCTCTCATAAATGTTTCTCTCATAAATGTATGTCTACCCCTCTCCCTCCCTTTCTCTCTCTTAAAAAAGGGGGGGGGAGCAATAGAAACATTTTAAATTAAAAAAAAAAAAAGAAGCAGACAAACCAAAACCTAAAAATTGGTTATCCACTGGGGGATATACAGAAGAGAATTTAATTTAAAAAACAATTAATCCTAAAGATATAGCAAGTTGATAGCTTTAATGACAAAGGAATTTCAAAGAAATTTGAATTGTTGTTACACTTACTGGGATATTTAAGGGGAAAAAATGCAAAGGAATCTTAATTTTCTTAAGTAATCATGTTGTTAGCAATATTATTAGTATTATCCTGAAACTTTAGATATAATACCTAATAAATGGAACAAATAAGTAAAAGACATCAGGAAAGAAGATGTTTGGCATAAGAAAAATATACATATATGAAAATCAAAGAGGCTGCAAAAATAAAAGGCTTAAATTTGCTTTTTAAGTATCAGCATGAACTCATGACGTGTTTCTCTTCAAAAAAATAAAATAAGCCTGTCCACTGAAAAACCTGAACACAATGACCATCTCATAGCACCTAGACCAGTGATGGCGAACCTATGACATGCGTGTCAGAGGTGACACGCGAACTCATTTTTTTTGGTTGATTTTTCTTTGTTAAATGGCATTTAAATATATAAAATAAATATCAAAAATATAAGTCTTTGTTTTACTATGGTTGCAAATATCAAAAAATTTCTATATGTGACACGGCACCAGAGTTAAGTTAGGGTTTTTCAAAATGCTGACAGGCCAAGCTCAAAAGGTTCGCCATCACTGTCCTAAACACAATATCCTACCAAAGGAATTTTACATGGGATGGAAACTTAAGGTGAACCTAAAACACCAGAAGCAAGGAAGTCCAAAACTACTGGGCTGTGTCTAAAGGATCCAGGTAACAATTTAAAGAACCTCCTATTAACCAAGTTTGGAATGATGAAAGATAATTTGTGTATTAAAAATACAGTATTAATTTTTATTGAAGGATAAATAATAAAGTATGTTTAAATGTATAGGTTAATATCACTAAATAATTAATTCATCTTAAATGTCATTAAGTCAATGAGTTCATTTTAATTTTTTTTAAAAACTGCTCACCTTTGGAAAATATTAGGGAAGCAACTCTTCAGTATAAAAACTGTTAAGTAACAAGAATGAAGCATATATTCTGGTATTCTAACCTCATATAAAAGTACTCCAGTTAAAAAATAATAAAATCAGAATATCACAATTTTGCACATCCTAATGAAATAATGAATCCAGGCAATCATCATCACTGACTACTAAAATTATAAGGTTACAAAGCTCTCATTCCTGTCATAAGAAGCTGTTTGTATCAGATTGATCCTTTGTTTTAGAAAAGCCGGATTAAATATAAAACAAAAAATACTGTAGGCATCAGGGAGCAACCAAGGCAGTAAGGAGGTGCTGAAGGAGACCTAGAAATGCTCTGTGTAAGCCCCATATTAATCTCCACTTTTCACACAAAGCATCTGCTGATTTACAAGAGAGATGAGAGATAAAGTAGTAGACTTAGACCTAAACATGTCAGTTCAAGATCCTAAAGAATGAACCATGAAAAACCAAATCTGAAATTCTTCATATAATTTTCCCACATATGTCAACTCCTAAACTCAGCACACACTAGGCAAAATGAGTGAAAACAAGCCACAAGTAACAGGGAAGCTCAGAGCAGAGCACAGATCCCGGCAGTCTCACAGTGCCATGAAGTTCAGAGCCTGCCAAGGGGAGGGATGGAAAGATAAACTCCCCTGTCTTTCCCTCGAGATCCCCAGAAAGGCTAGGCCTCTGAGTCAGGGCTATACTCCAGGACTAAGGGCAAAACAGAAACAGAATAGCCCCAGAGTGTAAAAGCCAGAATAGTCCAGGTAAAAGTCCTTACCACATCTCATACCACAAAAAGACATCATTCATGATTTTGCTAAGAACCTAAGAAAATCTTAAAAACCACAAACTACCTTCAAAGGAACAAAAGAACTGTCAGCTACTTTTAACAGTTAGAAAAAAAAATGGAAGTTAGAGTACAATAGAAAGATATCTTTGAACTGAAGAAGAAAAACACCTACCATGATATCCTTCAAAAATAAAATAGATTTTCAGAAAAGTCAAAACAGAATTTTTCACTAGTAAACCTAAACTATACAGAATTTTTTTTTTAGTATGGCACAAGAAATAAAAAACACCAGAAAAGGTCCTGGCCATATAGCTCAGTTGGTTAGAGCATGGTCCCAATACACCTAGGTTGTGGGTTTGATCCCCAGTCAGGGTATATACAAGAATCAACCAAGGAATGCATAAACAAGTGGAACGACAAACTGATGTTTCTCTTTTTTCCCCCTCTCTTTCTCTCAATCTCTCTCTCTCTCTCTCAAATCAATGAACTAAAAACAAACAAAAAAAAACAGAAAAAAATAAGTATTTGGATAACTCTAAATAAATACTGATTTTAAAACAGTAATAATAATGGCTTATGGGGCTTAAAGTAAGTGCAATTAAAATACTTCACAATGGCCCTAGCCAGTTTGGCTCAGTGGATAGAGTGTTGGCCTGTGGACTGAAGGGTCCCAGGTTCGATTCCAGTCAAGGGCATATGCCAGGGTGGCAGGCTCAATCCCCAGTAGGGGGTGTACAGGAGGCAGCTGATAAATGATTCTCTCTCATCATAAATGTTTCTATCTCTCTCTCCCTCTCCCTTCCTCTCTGAAATCAATAAAAATATATTTTAAAAAAATACTTCACAATGAAGGCACAATGGAAAGGAGTAAAGAGACTTAAATAATGGGGTAAGTTAAATGTAAACAAATTCAATCTTCCAGTTAAAAAGCAATTATCACACCAGATTAAATAAGAATAGAAACATATGTAATGCTTTCAACAATAAAGAATTTATAAAAAAAAAAAAAAAGGATTGGACCATAAGCTGCTTACAAAGACAAATCTAAAATAAGGGCATATACAATGTAGAAAGTAAAAGAAAAAGATTTACTAAGCAAATATTAAACAAAAAAAAAAGTTACTATAGGCAGACTAATATCAAATTAGACTTTAAGGCAAAAAGTATTAGTAAAGATAAAGAGGAACACTTCATAATGAAATACTAAATGTGTATGTACCCAATACCATAAGCTCAGAATATCCATCTCAAATTTGAAATGTTTCATAATTCATCATAGATTCTAACTTATACAACACCCACGAAAATCAGCCAATGAATACATAAATAAGTGGAACAATAAATTGATGTTTCTTTTTCTCTCTCTTCCCTTTGTTCTCTAAAAATCAATTGATAAGTCATTTATGAAATAAACGTCTTTGGATACAGTCTTTGGATTCAATTTTATCTAACAATCTCTATAAACTACAGATAACAACCATTATCTATAACCATTGAGAACAGGGATAATTTGTACAATTTACCTAATATAAATTACAAAAGGTTTTACAGACCATCTAATGATTGATGAATCAGTATCTAGAAGACACTATTATGTTTTGAAAACAGGCAAAAAGCAAACTACAAAAAGAAGAAAATCAAAAGACCTAGGCAGTCTTTAGATTATAAAATTAATTGTACCAAGAATTTCAACAGCAACCTCAACACAACTTTACAAGACCAATGTCAACTCAATAGTAAGCCATGGAGGAAACCATACCTCAAGTACCTCTTGCTATCCCATTCCTGAATCCTTGATAAACAAAGCCACCAGTACTCAGATTCTCCTAAGTTTATCCACTAGGATCACCTGGGAGTGTAGAGCCTTGTCTCTGAAGCTTTTTCTAATCCTAGACAGCTGTCAGCTAGGTCAAGGTGGGACTGAATGCCATTTTCCCTATATTTGAAGATGTCCCAGGAAGATAACCCAATTCATTTTTCTAATCTATTTCTTTTTAGGCTAACATTTAACAGCAATAAGTGAAAGTTAAAATAGAGATAATGGTAGAGTTGAATCCATATTGAGATCTTCAACACATTCAATTTATATTCCTAGGAAAGCACTTCTGGAAGTCAAATATGTCCATAGTCTACAATGATTCAAAGCAAACATATACATCCTTCTAAATGTCATAACATCAAAATTGACTTTAAAACATATTTCCCCCCGCCCTAGCCTGTTTGGCTCAGTGGATAGAGCGTTGGCCTGAGGACCAAAGGGTCCCAGGTTCAATTCCTGTCAAGGGCATGTACCTCGGTTGCAGGCTCCTCAGGCCCTGGCCCTGATCGGAGGCAATCAATCAATGTGTTTCATTCACATTGATGTTTCTCTCTGTCTTTCCCACTCTCTTCCACTCTCCCTAAAATTCAATGGAAAAATATCCTCGGTGAGGATTAACAAAAAATAAAATAAATAAATAAAACATATTTCCCCCAACCATTTACACATACCATACACACTCTCTCCCTCTTTTACACTTTCTACTGTCACATAAACATACACACCTTAACTGTCCAGTTTTTAGTGAAAACAAGACAAAACAATAGACATTTTAAACATAAAGGTACTTTGCTAAATATTAATGCATTTTATGTGTTCCACAGCACATTAGTCCTGCATAATGCAGCTATAAAGAAGGATTCCATACCCAAATAACTTTGGTAAATACAGGAAGCTATATTCATCTACTGCTTTGGAGAATCACAATGTCTATGAAAATATCAAAGGTTCGGAGAAGTCTTAAAGAATACTGTTTTACTTTAACTCAACATTCACTATCTATTGAGGAATGCATCTCTCCTCCCCAAGCCTCACCCCACCGCATTTTATGAAGGATAGTTGATGAATAAATACCTGTTAACATCTTATGAGAAAATATTTGTTTCCCAAACCACATTTTGGAAAATCTTCATTAGAGTATTCTCACATTTAATGATGCATTGAGAATTTAAATAATTTTTACTAATATATTTACTATATCTTGCATACCTAATAACTCATAAAATGGTATTTTATTTTCTTTCCTAGAAAAGTAGTATTAATTTGAAATGTCAAATTCTTAAACTAAAAAGAGAGAACATTTGTTTTGATTGCATCAAATATGGTTTCAGACAGCACATACCTGTATTTTGCTTTTTCATGAACCCAGACATACTCAGGGTTTTTCAAACTCAAGCGTGCAAGGTCCTTTACAGATTTGGTTTGTGTTGCTGAGAAAAGCAAGGTCTGACGTTTCTTGGGAAGATTCTCAATAATAGCATTCGTGGTATCAGCAAAGCCCATATCCAAGATTCTATCTGCTTCATCAAGAACTAAAAAAAGAAAATGCAGGTTGAACTACAATCCTATGTAATAAAAATCTAATATGCTAAGTGTCTGGTCATCCATTCAACCAATCAAAGCGTAATATGCTAATGATATGCTAAGGCCGCTCAACCACTCACTATGACTGTACTGATCAGGAGGGGGCAAATGCTCCGACTGGTAGGTTAGCTTGCTGCTGGGGTCCAGCCAATCAGGATTGAGCAAGACAGGCCAGACACACCCTGGAGCCCTCCCGCGGTCCCTCCCTGGCTGGCCAACCTCCTGCATGCCTCCCCGGCCTGATCATGCACCGGTGGGGGCCCTCGGCCTGGCCTGCGCACTCTCACAATCCGGGACCCCTCGGGGAATGTCGAACAGCCTGTTTCGGCCCAATCCCACAGGCCAGGCAGAGGGACCCCACTGGTACATGAATTCATGTACCGGGCCTCTAGTATTTAAAATATACATTAGGCTGGGAGAACCAAGATGGCGGCATAGGTAAGCACCTGTACTTGCTGCCTCTCACAACCACATCAATACCACAACTAAATGGCAGAACAACTACCACCAAGAACTGCGGGAAGGCTGGCTGAGTGAAAGTTTCACAACTAGAGAGGTGAAGAAGGCGCATTAAGACTGGTAGGAGTTGTGGAGGCACAGAAAATGCTGGCACCTGGATGTGTTGCTCTTTTAATCAGGAGGGAGATACAAGCTCCTAATTGCTCTGAACTCCAGTTCCAGGCGAGACTCTGGGGGACCCAGGCACATACAGGGAGAAACTGGACTGTCTGGCATTGGAACAGGAATTCGAGGGCGGCTTTCTCTTAGAGGGGCTCGCAGCAACCATTGTTCCTGCACGGGGACACGGGACGCAGAGAACCGGGGACTTCTCCGGTTCAGGGCTGACTGGCAGCCATTGCTGTTTGCTCCACCCTGGTGATTCCCAGAGACCCCGCCCCACCCAATTTACAACCCCACCCAAGCTGTGCCCATCGGCTTTTGCATATGAATGGCCTGTCCTTTTGCCTAAAACCTGTCAAACTGCAGTTGGATCAAAGAGCCCCAGAGTTTCCAAAAGAAGGCCCAAGGCCCTGCTGGCCTTGCTTCACAGGCTGGGCCTCATCTGGGCACTTCCAAACCCCATACAAAGAGGAGGAATCTGCAGATCTCTCTGTAGCTCCTGCTGAGCGGCCCCAGACAGTGGCTAACCTTGCACCTTCTTGGAGATCCAAGAGCCAGTGTACCCAGTGGCCAGAGTGAGACCATACTGGATTACAACTCTTCACATCCATAAGAGACACACTCAAGGGACAGACTCAGTGAGCACCAAAGTCCCACTGAAGCAAGTCCTTCCCCATAAGGGTGTCTCCTGCATGACAGATCTTCCAGTGTAGATACAGCTGGTCATCACAGCCAATTGACCTGGAGGTCAATTCCTCCCAGTGATA
>NW_005370932.1:95331-111167 GCF_000412655.1 Myotis brandtii | reverse complement strand
GAGGACCAACTGTAATAATCTGAATAAAAATTTATAAAAAAGTAAAGTAAAATAAAATATACATTAGGCTAAATACAATGTGGCATACTGACTGATCTCAGAACAGAAAAAATATATTAGTGAAAAAAATGGCGAAATCCAAAAATTTGATTTTTTAAATCTAGTTGTACTCTGGTTTTAAAAGCCAAATGCCAAAAAATTGTTTCAAGTTATTTCTCAAGTTGTCTTTAATCAAAATATTTATTGAATAAAACATTCCTATCATTAAAATTTATGAGGGCTCTCTCGTAAATCTGAGATTTTTTTCATTATAAATTCATTACTCACCTAACATTTGGAGATTGGTAGCATGAAAACATATTGTTTCATCCATGTGTTGAAGAAGCCGACCTGGTGTGCAAACCAGTATATTTATGTTATTGATCCTCTCAGCTTCATGTTTCAGATCCTGAAAACAGTTGTTTCTTTTTATTACACAAACACATCACTGAGCAGCCTGTGTAGCAAAACTATAAAAGCCATCTGCATATGGCATTTCATCACAGCAATGTAGATACTCTAGAAATAAATGTAACTTCTCCTTCTATTTCTGAAACACATCCAAATTTCTGGGCTACAGAAAAGTCCTTAGTGAAGACCTAAAGAGTGCTATGTTCCTCTACATTCTTAATCATATGCAGGATTTTGAGGCCAGGAGAAATATCATATCAATGTTCCAAGTCTTGATTTCCTCTTAGAATTAACAAAAACATCTTAAATGCCAGAATTATTCCCAGACTCTCTGACATCACTCACTGAACTTCAATGGACTAAAAAAAAGAGCTCATCTCTCTATATTCTGAAAGTTCTTCTTGAAATGAGGACCACAAAATGTTCATTATTAAAGTTCATGGGTAACAGGTACACGAATAAGTAAGTGTCTGTGATGCTATTTTTTCTTTTTTTGTGTATGGCTGCATATAAACTCAACAATTCAAGCATTTATCCTTACAGTCTAGCGAAGACTAGCAAAGACAAGCATTCCAGGTATACCACAAAGTAGCGCAGAAGTTTAGCAGCAGGTTTTACCATTACCTAAAATAAACATTCCTCAAAACTATATCTTCCTTTCTTCTGCTAACTCAGCAATTTTCTGAATTATTCAACCTCTTAGACACCTTATTAAAAGAAAATAGTCTACATACTGAAATGGTTCCTTTCTCAATGTACACTAACAAATAGATTTACAGGTTGGTTAAAGTAAATTGGTCTCAGAACCTGATCAATTCAGATACCCTGACAAATGGACTTTCTAGGCCTACAAAATGGACAACCAGACTCTAAATGACAATGACCACACCAGGATGCTACCACCCCCTATCTAGAGAGCCAGCCTGTCTGTCAAGATGAAATCTCCACCTCTTCCCCATCAGCTGCCACAGTGCTCCAACATTAAGTTACAGAAAAAAAGAAAGAAGGATAAGGACAAAAGGGCAAACCTTCCCACCAATGATGAGACCAGCAGAAAAGTCATGATTCTTTCCTACTTTTCGGAGAACCTCAAAGGTCTGATAAGCTAGCTCTCTCGTAGGTGATATAATCAGGACCCCCAGGCCATCTGTTGAGGTCCACTGTAGACGATATAAGGCTTCCAGCACCTGAAAAAAAGGCAGCAAATTCATGTTCAGTAAGTCCTGAGAAAGCAGATTTTGACTGCTGAGTCAACCTTGCCCTCCCAATCAGAGGCACCTTCCAAGCAGAAAGCACATCAGTCACAAGTGTTTTCCAATCAGAAAGAAGAAATTGTTTACTTTGTGTGTTTTTTCTTCTATCCATCAGAAGCATCCTCCCCCAAGTCATAGAGGGAAGGGAAAAAGAAGCCCACGGCAGTTCAGCGGTTGCGAGAGCCATGCCATGAGCACACTGGCAATCAGAGAAGTCCTGCAAAGCCCAAACCCTTAAAACAGATTTCAGAAAAATATGTCACCATTTTCTGAACAGAAACCACATCAAAATAAACTCATTTTGTGTAGCTACTATAGTTACACAGTGACAGTTTTTTAGTTGTGGAGTAACATCATTGTGAAAATTAGGATTTAAGAGAAAAATGGTTTTGCAATACTTGGAACAAAAACTTAAATGTGATTTTTTTATGAGCCAATTATTTTGAAGGAACTAAATTATAAAACCAGCTACATAACTGAGATATAAGTGAATTCCTATTGTTTTAGTGCTATAAAGGACAGATACCATTTCTCAAAGAGTGACCCAATCTTCTTAAAGTGAGCATATTTCAGCTTCCTCCTAAACAAATGGCAAGTATAAATGCAACTAGCAGATTTGCAAGGGGGAGCGCAGCAAAAGCCTCCCTTGACAGTCGTACAGCAGAGCAGAACCATTCTGACCTGCCACCCTGGAATGGCTTGTCGAGGCACAATAATTCACTCAGTAAGTTACTGACTGCTTACATGTACAAGGTGCTATGTTAGGACCAGGGTGAAGAAGAAGACACCTGTCTGATAAAGCTTGCACTCTAACCAGGGAAATTCAACATGAAATAACTCTTGACATAGTTCCTATCTAGGCACAGAATGTTCTAAAGTCATATAATAAAGAATCTGACCCAATATGAATAAGCTACTTACTGGAACCAGGAAAGCCAAAGTCTTGCCAGATCCAGTTTTGGCAGCTCCGAGGACATCTTTACCTTGCAAAGCCAACCCAATGGTCTGCTTCTGTATCTCAGTTACCAAACGGTACTGGGCTTCTTGCAAACCTGCAGTTGTGAAGAGAATAACACTCTAGAAAAACTCCTGTAGAATTATGGGCTGACCTGTGCATATGTTGAGGGCCCCTTATATGTTGAGACCCTTACCCACCCCAGCACTTTAGAATGTGACTGTATTCAGAGACAGGGCCTTTAAAGAGATGACTGAGTCAAAAACAGCCCTTGTTTTTGGGTAGGTCCTAATCCAATCTGAGTGGTGTCCTTATAAAAAGGGGAAATTTGGACAAAGACATGAGGGATGTGAGTGCAGAGGGATAACTCCTTGAAGAAGCAGCAAGAGAGCGGCCATATAAAGCCAAGGAGAGGCCTTCTGTAAGCCCATCATGACCCTCCGAAGAAACCAACCCTACCAGCATCTTGATCTTTGGATTCCCAGCCTCCAGAACTGAGAGAAAATAAATTTCTTTGTTTAAGCCACCCAAGTCTGTGGTTTTTTGTTCTAGTGGCACTAGCAAACTAAGACAAAAGGTATCACATTTTTGTTTGTTCTCCTGCTCATATTAACATAATTAGGCTTCATTTTAATTATACAGAGGCCCTAGCATCTTCTTTCATCACTACTGTTCTTTAGTCCAGAAAGGATGAGAATGACAAATTGGTAAAACTTAAATGAATAGTTTCTTGTCATATGTTGTCATGGTATCAAAATTACTTGCCAAAATAAGATTTTTCAGGTTAAACTTTCTAAATCTGTTGTCATTTATAAAAAGCATCAAGAAATCCAACATGTCCCAAGATCATCATTTACCTACCTTTCAATGTTTTTTTAGACAAGGGGAAATCTGAAAATCTTGTAATTTCATTTACATTTATCTAAAAAGAAAAAGAAGACTATGTCAAATAAGACAAAATAACATACTACATAACTGATTCGTCTTACAACAAAACCAATATTTATTTATTTGGGGGGCTAGAGGTTTACATTATGCTGTCTAGCTTACCCCTGGTACTACAGGATTAAATTCAATCATGAGTTCTAACTGAAAACCATTATTCCTTCTGAAAGGAAATATGCCTCGAGGAAGCTGTTATCAAAAATATAAGGTTGTAGCCCGGCCACCGTGGTTCAGTGGTTGAGAATTGGACTATGAACCAGGAGGTCACAGTTCAATTCCCAGTCAGGGCACTTGCCTGGGTTGTGGGCTCAATCTCTCGTAGGGGGCATGCAGGAGGCAGCCGATCAATGATTCTGTCTCATCACTGATGTTTCTATCTCTCTCTCTCTCTCCCTTCTCTCTTCCTCTCTGAAATCAATAAAAATTAAAAATTAAAATGTAGCCCTAACCGATTTGGCTCAGTGGATAGAGCGTCGGTCTGCGGACTGAAGGGTCGTGGGTTCGATTCTGGTCAAGGGCATGTACCTTGGTTGCGGGCACATCCCCAGGAGGGGGTGTGCAAGAGGCAGCTGATCGATGTTTCTCTCTCATCGATGTTTCTAACTCTCTAGCCCTCTCCCTTCCTCTCTGTAAAAAATCAATAAAATATATTTTAAAAAAAATTAAAATGTAAGTTCATAACTTCAAATGGTAAAAAAAAATTCGCTCAACACATACTTCTACCTTGAACATCCTTCATCTCTAAAATGTTAATACAATAAGTTATCACCACGTCAATTTTAGGAATAAAATTTACTTTCAGCCCATCCTTCAAAGAATATCAGTTTAAGAAATAAGACGCTTGCCCTAACCGGTTTGGCTCAGTGGATAGAGCGTCGGCCTGCGGACTGAAAGGTCCCAGGTTCAATTCCGGTCAAGGGCATGTACCTTGGTTGCGGGCACATCCCCAGTAGGGGGTGTGCAAGAGGCAGCTGATCGATGTTTCTTTCTCATTGATGTTTCTAACTCTCTATCCCTCTCCCTTCCTCTCTGTAAAAAATCAATAAAATATATTTTAAAAAAAAGAAATAAGATGCAAAATGACTATAAATAAATCACAAAAAATGATAAGAATAGTTCTATTTACACAGTTCAGAGAATAGATTTAAGTTAGTTGGAGAAATATATCTTGTTAGCACAAACCTTTCAAAGTTTAACCATAAATCAGTGGCATGAGAAATCCAATCTGACAACTACTCATTTGGGAATACAGTAAAGGAGGGGCATTATTTAGTAATAACCAGGGAAGTATCTCTGCCACACTCTGATGCCTCAATAAGTAACATTTTGTCCTTTAACTTTACATTATCTAAATGTGCATTACTGATGTGCTTCATTAGCATCAACCCAATTTTCTGAATTTCATTTAGGCTGCTCAGGAGAATTATGTTATTACAGATGCTGAAAGCAAAAAACTACTGTTCAGATATGAGAATAGGCTGACAAATTATTCATAATTCACAAAAGAGGGAGCTTGCATTCGTAAGGTTCATTTATTTAAATTACACTCCAGGCAATAAAAGGATGACAGCTTGTATTTCATTTTACAGTCTACACATCTTTCCCAAGATTTTTACTGTAGTCCAGACAGGTTACTCTTGGCCTCCAATGCTGAAAACAGAAATATTAAAACATTACCTTAATCCCTACAAATCACTCCAGATAACATTGGAGAGAAGGCAGAATCAGTGTACTGCATTAGAAGGAGAAAATTACCTCATTTAGAAGGTAATCTTCTAAACAGGACACTAAAATTAGGTGCAGTCCACTTTGGTACTTGTTTTCAGAGAATGGGATGCTTAAAGAAAGAGCTAGACAGGCAACATACTCTTCAATCTCTCTTAGAAAAACAGCATAGGCAAAGTGGGCTCTTCAAACAAATACTTCTTCCTAAAGTCTGTTAACCTCCTAGAGCAGCGGTTCTCAACCTGTGGGTCGTGACCATCAGAAAACACATATAGCATATCAAATATTTACATTACGATTCATAACAGTAGCAAAATTACAGTTATGAAGTAGCAACGAAAATAATTTTATGGTTGGGGGTCACCACAAGCTGAGGAACTGTATCAAAGGGTCGCGGCATTAGGAAGATTGAGAACCACTGTCCTAGAGGAAGAGTCTGGAAGGATAAAACATGTCCAGCACTCTATTCAGTGATTCGCAAAGTGGGCGCTACCGCCCCCTGGTGGGCGCTGCAGCGATCCAGGGGGGCGGTGATGGCCACAGGTGCATTTGTTTTAACTTTTTTTGTATTACCTTTCTATTCTGAGTTCAATAAATAGTTTCATAATTTCAAACTTCAATGTTTCTAATTTACACCTTTCTTTACTATATTTTACGAAAAAGGTAGAAACATTAATACATATATCTTTCTGTTTAATTGCTATTAAAATTTTTAAAAAATTAATTTCCAGGGGGCGCTGAGTAATATTTTTTCTGGAAAGGGGGCGGTAGGCCAAATAAGTTTGGGAACCACTGATGTAAAGCTATACACCACAGTCTTAGAAAGAAGTCACCAAAAAAACAAAGGACATTGTTATCCTGCTAATGCTCTAGAACAGAAATACGGCTCCATCCAATTTGGTGCCTATTTTTGTAAATACAGTTTTACTGGAGCACAGCTACAATCATTCATTTACATATTGTCTATGTAGTTGTGACAGACAGGGTATGGCACACAAAGCCTCAAAGATACTGTGGGCTCAGTTCCAGAACACTGAAATAAAGTGAGTACTCAACACAGGAAAGTAACCTATTTGCTGGTGGAGGACCTTGCCTTCAATTTGTAAAAATGCAACACCTCCCTAGCCGGTTTGGCTCAGTGGATAGAGCCCTCAGACTGAAAGTTTCCAGATTCGATTCTAGTCAAGAGCATGGACCTCGGTTGCAGACTCAATCCCTGGTCAGGGCACATGCTGAAGACAACCAATCATGTGTCTCTCTCACATCGATGTTTCTGTCTCTCCCCCTTACACTCTTTCTAAATATCAATGGAAAGATTAGCAAAAATAAAAATAAAAATGCAACACCTGTGAAGAACAATAAAGTGAGGTGCAATAAAACAAGGTATGTCTGTATTGACTATCTGGCCCTTTATAGACAAGGTTTGCTGACCCTGTTCTAGAAGATTCTCAAGAAATATAGAAAACCCTCAATGTTGCAGACCTCGATTTAACGGACTTTGGATTTAATGGACAAACTTTCTGGTCAGTATGTCCTATGTGAAAATTAACACCCTGTTAATTTTTAAATGCTTTTAACCAAGATTTGCTTATAATTAAATTAACAGGGGTTTTTTTGTTATTAATTCACTGTTATTTTTAACAAATTTTAGCAAATAGGACATATGTTGGAAAAAACACTGTAGTAATTTTGCTGGCATAAATAAATATTACGTATCTACAACTATATTCTACATATTAAATCCAAGAGTCACTGCTCATAAGCAATGTTTGGCTAATGATTAGCCTGTGATCACACCTCATCACAGGAGATAATTAGCTCTATTGCTGTGTGGTATAACTTTCTAGAGCAGTTTTTTGTGGTTTTGTTTAATATGTCTTTATTGATTTCAGAGAGAGGAAGGGAGGAGAGAGGGATAGAAGCATCACTGATGAGAATCAACTGATCAACTGCCTCCTGCATGCCCCCTACCAGGGATCAAGCCCAGAACCCCGTGACCTCCTGGTTCATGGGTCAATGCTTAGCTACCAAGGCACACCAGGCAGGCAGTTTTAATGCAGGCTGGCCAATGTTCAGACATGCGCTAAGCCATGCCCCAGCCATGTGCATTTGTTCACTCACAGTGACTGGCAAATGTGATACCGCTATAATTAACCTAGTTATTAATAACAGGAAAGGAGCAAAGGGAAGGCCAAATATTATAGGCATGTCATTTGAGTAGCTTTGTTAGGAAGCTACAGTTGAACACTCCCTAGGGAGCCACTAGTCTATATCTCCTGAAGATTGCGGGTAGAAGGACTGGGTGGGAAAATAGAGGTATGCCCAGTAAAGTTAGGGGAATTATCGAAGGTGCTTACTGTCAGTCACACCTGGGAAAAGAGGTCATTGGCCAAAATGGGAATGGCATGGCCACTGCAAGCCTGGAAGATGTGGGATAACTTAATTCCCTGAACAAAGGAGTTTGCTCTTCCGGCTCTTTGAGGACTCTTGTTGCAGGGCGATGCTCTCTTGGCTCCTCTGCCCACACAATGGACTAACGGACTGTAGCTAGCCTACTGCTGAACTAGGCCAGCTTGCAAGATGGAACAGAAACTCTGGACACTAGCTTTGATTTTAGCTCTACTGAATCCCCAGCTGTACCTCTTCCAGGACTGGATTAAGGAAAATGGGACTTTGGAAACTCAGGGATATAATTTCATGCAAATAAAAATCACACATCCTCCCATGCAAGTCTCAGAAAATTGTTTTTCTCGAGATACTGTAAGGACTCCACACCCCCAGCATTCGGTGGGGAATGGGATACACCACTTCCACCAATAACAAATGCACACAATTACTAGACATATTCAGCATAAATTTAAAATTACTGTAGTACATATAGAAAATTTTTCTGTAAAATTAAGCTTTTCATACATATTTCATTTTAATTACACAAACATGTACATAATTAAAAACAGGTAAACTAATTTATTAATTTTTTAACATACACATTCAGAAAACCTCCCCTGAATTAGTCCATTTTGTCAAGGTTTTACTGTACTTAGAAACCATAGCAGAAGATGGGTATGGTTCCTACAAACAAAATAACAGCCTTACCCATTTCCTTCATCCCTTTCTTTTCTTAGAAAAATCACCCCTATCTTTCTAACCTTCACACTCACTCTAAAATCTATAGTCTTCTTCCAAAATCAAAGAGCAGATGGTTCAGTGATGGTACCTGTTAAAGACTACGAACACTGATGAAAAAGTTGAAGGGGACAGAGTGAAGAATAGAGTGGATATCACTTAACCATTCTCCCATTACAGGCACAACTCGTTTTATTGCTCTTCACTTTACTGTACTTCACAGATGTTGTGTTTGTTTCTGTTGTTGTTGTTAATCTCACCCATGGATATTTTTTCCATTGATTTCAGAGAGAGTGGAAGGGATGGGGGTGGAACAGAGAGAGAGGAAGGGAAAGAAAGAGAAAGAGAAACATCAATGTGAAAGAGACACATCCATTTGGTTGCCTCCTGATCATACCCCCAACCTAGGCTTGGGAACCCATGCTGGGGATCGAACCTGCAACCTAGATACATGCCCTTGACTGGTAATCGAACCGGTAATGTCAGTCCACAGGCTGACATTCTAACTACTGAGCCACACTGGCCAGGGCAATGTTGTGTTTTTAACAAACTGAAGGCAAGACACTCTATCAGCAGCAAGATTACAACTTGCTTTATTAGGATGAACCCTGGAATGAACCCGCAATGTCTCCATGGTATGCCTATATACTTATTACAGTTCCCTTCTTTCTCACAAAAATGAGTAATGTTTTTACATCCCAAACCTAGATTGCTCCACCTCTTGCAATCAAGAGAAGAAAAGCAATCTGCCTCAAATTATACACACAAAATTCTGATTAAGGAAAGAGAAACCTGGATTATGATGCAGAGTACTGCCTATAGAGCACAGCTGATTACAATATAATCAATCCCAGATGCAGAGAGTTTCAGTCATTCAGCAACAGTGAAAACAGTTGCTCAACATCTCTCAAAGCTTCAGTCCCCAGCCCCTGCAGGACACGCCCCTTATGTGGTGGGCCTTAGAACTACGTACATCACCCAGATCTCCCACTGGGGCTGGGGGGGGCGGGACTGTCAATGCCAGCAGTCGCTCCCTAGATTCACCACAGAAAATGCCATCCTTCCCTGGCCTGCTCCCAACAACTGAACACCCCAGCAGTAGGACTGCAGACCCATTCAATCCAACAAGAAGGGAATGAATGGGCAACTTTGGCACCATCTGAAGCTTTCTTTGAACTGTGCTGCAGGCAATGGCTCTTCCTACCTGTTCCTCCTTCCATCCTCTCTCCTTTCCCTCCCTATTTCTGTTCCCTCTCCTTCACCTTCACCAACATTTGCAAAAAAAAAATCTCCAACTTACTTCATCCATCTTGGCATCTGCTTCTCAGAGGACCCAAGACCTAGACTATCCCAATAGTCTCCTACCTGGTCTCCTGGCCTCCAGACCATTTATATGTTCTCTAACTGCACACATACCCCCCACCCCCAAAAAAACCTCCTTACTACTTCCAGATACAGTCTCTGAGCATGGCCTCTATAAATTTCCTATTGTTGCTGTAACAAATTACCACAAACAGTGGCTTAAACCAACATAAATTTAGTAACTTACAAATAAGTCCAAAATGAGTCTCACTCAACTAAAGTCAAGGAGTTGGCAGGGCTACATTCTTTCTGGTGGCTCTAGGAGAGAATCCATTTCCTTGCTTTCTCCAGCTTCTAGAGGCTGCTCACTTCCCTTGGCTTGTGGCCCCTTTCATCTTCAAAGCCAGCCAGCAATGAACGGAAGTTTCTCTCACTTCACAGCACTCTGACGCTGACTCTTCTGTCTCCCTGGTCCACATTACATTTAAGGACCCTTAGGTGATTGATTGGATAATCCAGATCAATAGCCCTATTTTAAGGTCAACTGATTAGCAACCTTAATTACCGCTTCCCATATAACTTATTCTGGGAATTAGGATTTAGACATATTTAGGAGGCCATTATTCTACCAACAATAGCCTCCTAAACTATTCACAGTTCACCTCCAACCCTCTTCTCCACCCTCATCAATTCAGGAACACTAACCACACTCCAAGGACTATTTCCCCCCCTTAAAGAACACCGTATTTTCACATCTTTTTGTATTTTCTAGTGTTGCTTCCTCAACTTACAATGTCCTTGCCAATATTTTTTACTGGAGAACACATCATTCAAGAACTAGTTCCACTCATGGCTACAACCACTGGACAGTTTGCATACTACACAAAGGCCTCTAGTAAGGCTGAGGAGTGGGGCTGAAATCCAACCCCAAGCCAGGCCTGAGGCTACAACCACCAGGAGCAAGGGTGCCCAGAAGAAACACATTTTTTCAATTCATCTGGCCAGATAACACAACCTTTTTTCTCTTCATTACACCATCCTTTAACAAAGTGGTTCTCAACCTTGGCTGCACATTAGAATCACCTGGGAATCTTTTTAAAATCCTGATTTCTGGGCCTCATCCTTCGGAAATTCTGTTTCTTTGTTATGGGGTGGGCCACAACATTTGTAACAAAGAAACAGAATTTCCGGAGGATGAGGCCCAGAAATCAGGATTTTAAAAAGATTCCCAGGTGATTCTAATGTGCAGCCAAGGTTGAGAATCATTGCAACACCACAGCCCTGTACATATTTATTACATTTGTCAAAATGTATCAATTCCACCCACCTCCCTAGGGTCACAGACATGTTTCTGTTTTGTTTTGTTTTGCATGTATTTTTACCTAGACCTACCTTAACAAGTACCTGTCAAATTGTTTCAAAATGTTTCTGAATCAAATTGCTCAGGCTATTGAGCACCACCTGTGTACTACAGCAGTGTAACAAGTTTTTTGCATAAATGCTACCATCTGAGGGGTCATAGGCTGAGGGTCTGTCCCTTAGTTACCTCCAGAATAACAAATCTGCTTTGATGTACTCTGGTATTTGTAACCCTGGCAATTGATTACACTCTGCATTTTTCTACTGACAAGGTCTTAAAAAACTACTTCTAAGATTTAAAAAACTAAAACAGAATAATAAGGGGGAAAACTGCTCTTTCAATTTAATGAAAAGATTTAAACATCTGAGCACTGCAACACAGTAAAGTGTAGTGTGTTGGAGCTCTGGCATCAGACTTAGACTACCTGGGTTAGAACTCTTACTTTTTCACTTGCTGTTTAAATTATTAAACCTTATTGTGCCTTCAAGTTTCCTCATCTGCATAATGGGAACAATCTCATAGGGTTATTTGTAATTTGAAGATATGGCAAGTCAATACATGTAAATGCTTAGTAAATATGAGTAATCTATATATATAAAAGCCTAAGTGACCAAATGACCAAATGACCGATCACTAGGATGTGCACTGACCACCAAGGGACAGACGCTCAACACAGAGGATCGAGCTCCCTCCTGTCTGGATTGGGCCTGCGGGGATCAGGCCGAAACCAGCTATCTGACATCCTCCAAGGGGTCCCAGATTGCAAGAGGGCACAGGCCAGGCCGAGGGACCCCACCAGTGCATGAATCCATGCACCGGGCCTCTAGTTTAAAATAAGAATGCAACAATGCTATCAACTAGAATAAACCCATCTGGAAAAGGTCATTGTGCACCAAACAATATCTAACCACCAGCTGAGCACCTACTCAAGGACAAGCACTCTATGATCAGTCTTTGGGGAGAGCAAAGCAAATGTAACGACTGAATCAATGGTCTCTGACCTTCAGAGGTTTATGGTCTAGTGCAGTGGTCGGCAAACTCATTAGTCAATAGAGCCAAATATCAACAGTAGGACAGCTGAAATTTCTTTTGAGAGCCAAAGTTTTTAAACTTAAACTATATAGGTAGGTACATTGTTATTAACTTAATTAGTGTATTCCTAAGGCTTAGGAAGAGCCACACTCAAGGGGCCAAAGAGCTGCATGTGGCTCGAGAGCCGTAGTTTGCCGACCACGGGTCTAGTGGGAGAGTTAACAAAGAAGTTAAAGAAGTCAATGAAGGTGTACACAAAATGCTACAGAAGCACAGCAGCCCTAACTCTACCTGGGGAGGGCAGGAAGAGAAATTTAAATCTGAGAGGACAAGTAGGTGTCCCTAATGCGGAGGAAGGGGATTTCTCACTGCAGTGGGGACATCAAGTACCAGAACGAAAAGCATCAAAGAGCACGAACAATTCACAAAAGTGCAAGTTGTTCTTTCATGTATACCTATCACAGACTGCTTGCTTTACATACATTACCTCATTTGAGCCTTACAAATGGTGGTTAATAATCTCGTTGCATGAAGAAACTGAGCTCAGGAACATTAAGAAATGTGGCTAGTCAATACCCAAACTGAGATTTAAACCAGGTCTGCCTGTCCACAAATAACTTATTCTTCCACTGGACTAGAGCATGTTGATAAGTTAATTCGTTTAACCATTTTCCTGAAAGTAATTGTGAAGCAAGGAAAAGTTTTGTTCAGGAGTTAAGTGACTGGATTTTCATCTTGGAAATACATCATTCTAGCAGCAATATGGAGGATAAATTAGAGGGGGAGAAGGCATAAAGGCCAAATCCCATCAGCCACCTGTTTTAATAATTAAAGTTCTGTTGGAACACAACTAGTGTGCACCCATTTGTTTAAATATTTCCATGGAAGCTTTTGTGTTACGATGTCAGAGTTGAGTAGATCCACCCTTCTGACCTGCAAAGCTGAAACCATTCACTACTGGGTCCTTTACAGAAAGTTTGCTGGCCTCTATTATAACCAATAGCTACTGTAGTAACCAGGCAAGAAATGATGGGGCCTGAACTAAGGCACAGCAGTGGGAATGGAGACACATTTGAGAAATTTAAGATCACCAATGTGACTGATGGGATACAAGAGTTGTAACAGGGAAATCTCTAGGATTACTCCTAGGTTTCTAGCTCAGCAATCTGCTTAGAAGGTAGGCTAAGATGTGGCAGGCTAAATAATGGTCCCCAAATATGCCCATAGCCTAACCCCTGGAACTGTGAATGTCACCTTATATGGTAAAAGTGACTTTGCACATGTGATTAATAATCTTGAGATGTAAAGATTATCCTTGATTATGTGGTGGTCCCAGAAGTGTACTTATTAAAAAAGGGCACAAGCAGATGATACAGAATAGCAGAAGGCAATGTGTCCAAGTAAGCAGATACTGGAGTGATGCAGCCACAAGCCAAGGAACACAAATAGCCAGCAGAAGCTAGAAGAAGCAAGAAACCCCTTTTCCTCTAGAGCAGGGTTGGGGAATGTCATTTAGTCTGTCCCTGACAAAGCATTAGGGTGAGTTAATTAAATGTTTGACCAAATACAGCAGGCTAATTTTTAAGTTGACAATCTTGTATGGTCTATGAATGTTATAAATATCCAAATGGCCCTTGGCAGAAAAAAGGTTCCCCACTCCTGCCCTAGAGCCTCCAGAGAGTGTGTGCCCATGATTTCAGATTTCTGGCTTTCAGAATAGTGAGAGAATAATTTTCTGTTGTGTATGGTAAATGAGAACATGGGCCCCTCCCATATTCCAACTCCCCCTCCCTTAGGGAAATACAGTGAAGGCCATCAGTCTGCGGACTGTGAGGCCTTGGGAGCCTGGCCAGCTCCTTAGTCAAGAAAACAGCTAGTGTTTTGGTCTCACACACACATACCTTCTCCCTGTATGCCCTGTTTTCTCAGTTTTCTGTACTCTATAAAACCTTGTGTTGGGAAAGTCTGGGTGCTGCTGAAACAATAGTGCCCGCCGGCCGCCCCGTGCAGCCCATCCACCTTAGCAGTTCAACTTCACTGGTGGAAGCTGGTGTGGCAGTAAACTTCACCAGTCAGCCAACACCAGTGAGCATGTCAGTCCTAATAAATCCACGTCTTTCACAGCCAGTCCTCCGGGTTACTTCTTTGGGAATCCAAGAACAAAACGCTGAGCTTTTCTGGGACTTCAGCACTTTGCATAACCTGTTTTAAGCTCCTCAGGTTGTGATAAATTGTTACAATGGCAGTAGAAAATTAATACACAAGACTGAGAATTTAGAAGAATAAGATAATGAGCTCAGTTTTGGCCTTGTGGCATTTAGGGTATCCTAAGACACAAGTAAAGACATCCAGCGCAGTCAGAATAAAAAAGATGCGAACTCAGAAGAGCTCTGGGTAGAATACAAGAAGAAGCAGTCACTGGTCCACAAGAATAAACCTTGAGATTACACCAGGGAAAAGAACAGAGTGGGAAGAAGCAAGGGCTGAGGCTAAACCCCAGAACAATTCTAGTCTTTGATGAAGAGTCAAAATTTACTACAATCCAGTAATAATTTACTTTACAATGGCTTCGTGAGATGCCATGTATGTAGCAGCAGTACTAACAGAACAGCTAACATATGCAATATTTACGTACCAAGCATTGTGCAGAATGCGTTGCATGCATTCTTACTAACTCCCCACAACAACTTGTAAGGTAAACATTACTATGCCTTTTATAAACAAAAATAGGGAAGCCAACAGAGTAAGTAACTTGCCCAAAGTCACTCATCTGATGAACAAAAGCTAGGATGATTAGATCACCATCTCAACTCAAAAGCCAAAACAAACTCTAGGCTCTCTCTAGCCTTACTGTTGATTTAAGGGTTTAAAGAAAAGCTATAGCAGCACAACACACAGTGACTTTAATTCCAGAAATATCCCATAGGTTAAATTCCTGATTATACTGCACTAGAAGGGAGCAATCACTGAGGGGCTGAGAGAGGTGGTTGAAGGTCACAGACATGGGAATTAGGGGGAAGAAAAAGAGGGGTACCGACAGCCCCAAGGAGCCTGATGGGGGAAGAGGTCAAGAGGTCAAAATGACATCTCCTGGGAAACTCATCTAGGAATATCAGCTACACCATGTGGGATGGCAGACCCTGAAAACAGACCCGGAGTCTAGTTTTTCTTCCCAATTTTTGAATGGGGACATACTAGTAAAGCAAGCAGAGAGAATGAGACAGGCACAGGAAGGAAGATGGGTGATGGGTGATGAAGGAAGATGGGCAAGTCCGGCACGGTGGTTAAAAGCAAAAGCTTGGAATAAGAAAGACATGGGTTTAGGTTCCAAATCCACACCACCTACTACTACTAAGCTCAGGACGAGTTTCTGATCCCCTCGGAGCCTCCATGTTTTCATCTGTAAAATGGGGATAAAACCCATATCCGAGACCCAGCCAAGTAATGTGAAACACATGGTAAGTGGCTTAAAACGTTGGCGTCACTATTACCGTTATGTGGTTGGCATTATCGTGTATATTACTGGAACCATTAACCTCCCGACCCTGTAAGTCCCACTGCATGTCCATCTTGACGGAGGACAGCGTGGGGAGCAGGAGGGCGGCCAGGCCTCACAGGCGGCCTGGGCTGTGGCGCCCGGCAGACCACAGGGCCCCCCGCGTCACCCCTCACCCTCTCCCTCTCCCGG
>NW_005370932.1:91744-95202 GCF_000412655.1 Myotis brandtii | reverse complement strand
GGCCGTACCTTCCCGTAGTTCAGCATGAGGCGGCTGATAACCTCGCGCTCAACCTGCCACTCGGGCTTCTTCAGCTGCTTCCTCAACTGCTTCTTTTGACTCTGCTTATGGTTGTGCTTCTTCTTCCAGCGATTGAAGCTCCGCACCGGATCGGGCCGGGCTCCCGGACCCCGAAAGTCGGTAGTTTTGCCCATCGCGGCGGCGGCAGTGGCAGCGGCAGCAGCAGCCCAGACCACAGCACACGAGACTCCCGGGGCCAGGCGACAGGACGCGGAACCAGCGTGGGGAAAGGTAGGGGAAGGCGCATGCGCGAAACCGGAAGCCCGCCCCCGAGTTTACCCGGGGCACGCGCCGTGGCCGGCAAGGAAAAGCTGGGCGGTGATTGGTGAGTTGGGTGCCGCAGGGCGCAGCGAAGCAGGCCCGGGAAGACGGAGGCGGAGCGATCTGAGGAAGAGGGCGGGGTTCAGCCCTCGTCAGAGAGAATGGACTCTTTAAATGAGCGCTTCCGCACAGCTTGTTGTTACTATGGTTACGTCAGAACTAGTTAACACCTAAAGGCTGTTCACGCCTGCGCTGCGTTTACACATCCACAACCTATAAATGGTAATTATAAAACTTGTTTTGCATATTTCGGCCCAGGGACCCAAAGGATTTGCCCAAAAATCAAACAGCTAGTCCAGTGGTTCTCAACCTTCCTAATGCCGCCACCCTTTAATACAGTTCCTCATGTTGTGGTGACCCCCAACCATAAAATTATTTTCGTTGCTACTTCGTAACTGTAATTTTGCTACTGTTATGAATCGTAATGTAAATATCTGATATGCTATATGTGTTTTCATTGTTACAAATTGAACATAATTAAAGCCTAGTGATTAATCACAAAAACAATATGTAATTATATATGTGTTTTCCGATGGTCTTAGGTGACCCCTGTGAAAGGGTCATTTGACCCCCAAAGGGGTCGCGACCCACAGGTTGAGAACCGCTGAGCTAGTTCATAACTTCTTGTTTCTATCCAACTGCAGGGAACCTCCCTAGGAATAAAAGGTTTTCCGTTCTTCTGGCCTCAGACTCTGCAGCATCAGGTAACTGTAGCAGAGGCATACTGACTTTGCATTAACATTCTATTTATGAAGACAAAATAACTAAAAGAGTTAAGAGAAACATTATTGGCTATTTAAGTGAACTGGCTTTCAATGAGTGGTTTTCTGGCACATTTACCTAGAGTGTGCACAGTGGGACAGGAAAACAGGGAGGTTAGGTTCAAAATTCACATGAAGTGTTTGGGCTCTCAAATTCCCTTCCAACTCCACTCGACTACCCCAGCCACATGCCTATCCCTAAACAGAAGAGGGCTTTGGGGGGTGGGGGCGTGAACTAGAGAATCCCCACACTCAGGGTCACTAGATGTGGTAGAGTAAAGCTCAATAAGGAGAAGTTATATAAAAGCATAGCCCGGCCAGGTGGCTGGGTTGGTGGGAGTGTCATCCCGTGCACCAAAAGGTTGTGGGTTCAATTCCACGGGAGACAACTGATCGATGTTTCTCACATGACTGTTTCTCTCTCTTCCCCCCCTTTCTCTCTCTAAAATCAGTAAACATATTCTGGGGTGAGGATTTAAAATTTTTAACAAAAAGAATATATACAGCCCTGGCCCGTGACTCACTGGTTGGAGTGTCACCCCATGGAGCAAAAGGTTGAGGGTTCCATTACTGGTCAGGGCACATACCTATGTTTCAGGTTCGATCCCCCTATTGGGGCATGTACAGAAGGCAACTGATGGATGGTTTTCTCTGACATCAATGTTTCTCTCTCTCTCTCTCTCTCTCTCTCTCTCTCTCTCTCTTCACCTCCCTTCCTCTCTCTCTCTCTCTCTCTCTCTCTCTCAAAATCAGCCCTAGCAGGTTTTGCTTAGTGGATAGAGTGTAGGCCTGTTGACTGAAGGGCCCAGGCAAGGGTCTTACCTCAGTTGCAGGCTTAATCCCTGGCCCTGGTCGCCGTGCAGGAGGCAACCAATCAATGTGTCTCTGTCATGTTGATGTTTCTCTCTGTGTGTCTCCCCTTCCTTTCACTCTCTCTAAAAATCAATGGAAAAATATTCTCAGGTGAGGATTAACAAAAATAAAATAAAAATCAATAACAACATATCATCAAGTGAGGAATAATCCTATATAATAAAAGCCTAATATGCTAAGTGTCCAATCGTCCAGTCGTCCATTCAACCAATCAAAGTGTAATATGCTAATGATATGCTAAGGCTGCTCAACTGCTCACTATGACGTGCACTGACCACCAGGGGACAGACGCTCTGACCTGTAGGTTAGCTTACTGCTGGGGTGAAGCTGATCAGGACTGAGCAAGACAGGCTGGACACACCCTGGAGCCCTCCCGTAGTCCCTCTCCGGATGGCCAACCTCCGGCATCCCACACTGTCCCTGATCGTGCACCAGTGGGGTCCCTCTGCCTAGCCTGCACCCTCTCGCAATCCAGGACCCCTCAGGGGATGTCGAAGAGCTGGTTTTGGCCTGATCCCACAGGCCAGGCCGAGGGACCCCACTGGTGCACAAATTCGTGTACTGGGCCTCTAGTTAAAAATAAGTATAAATACATGCACAAGCCTGGCAGGTGTGGCTCAGTGGTTGGGCATCCAACTATGAACCAAGAGGTCACGGTTCGATTCCCAATCAGGGCACGTGCCCGGGTTGTGGATTCAATCCCCAGTGTGGGGCATGCAGGAGGCAGCTGATCAATGATTCTCTCTCATCATCGATGTTTCTACTAGTATCTCTTACCTCCCTTCCTCTCTGAAATCAATTTAAAAAAAATTTTTGAATGCATCCACAAAAAATTTAAAAGTAGAACTACCATATGATCCAGCAATTCTACTTCTGGATATATATACAAAGAATTGAAAGCAGGATCTGGAAAAGATATTTGCTCACCCAAGTTCATAGCAGCATTATTCACAATTGCCAAGTGTCCATCCAGGAATACAATGGAATATTATTCAGCCTTAAAAAGAAAAGAAGTTCTGACAATGTTACAATGTGAAAGAACCTTGAGGACATTATGCTAAGTGAAAGAAGCCAGTGCCAAAAAACTAATACTGTATGATCCCATTTACACGAAATAATTAGGGTAGTCAAAATCACAGAGAGAGTAGAATGGTGGTTGCTAGGGGCTGGAGGAAGGGGGGAAGGGGAGTTTTTGTTTAATGGGTATACAGTTTCAGTTTTGTAAGATGAAAAGAGTTCTGGAGATTGGTTGCACAACAATGTGAATGTATTTAATGCCACTGAACTGTACACTTACAAAGGTTTAAATAGTAAATTTTTAAAATAACTTTTTAATTTTTATGAGGTATATATACAGAACAATGAGGCTCTCAGGTTTAACTCTCATTTTTCTCCTAAAGCTGAAGCAGCCAGGCATATATGTCTCAGAGAGAAAGAAAAAAA
>NW_005370932.1:89329-91590 GCF_000412655.1 Myotis brandtii | reverse complement strand
GGTGGGGTCCCTCAGCCTGGCTGGCAATCAGGGCCAACTGGGGTTCTCTCGCCCAGTCCCTATTGGGGCAATCAGGGCCAGCTGGCTGGGGGGGTGGGGAGGGGAGGGACCACAGCATGGGTGGGGTCCCTCGGTCTGGCTGGCAATCAGGGCCGATTGGGGTTCTCTTGCCCAGTCCCTATTGGGGCGATCAGGGCCAGCTGGCTGGGGGCAGGGGGCAGGGGAGGGACCACGGGAGGTTGGCTATGGGAACACACTGACCACCAGGGGGCAGCTCCTGCATTGAGCGTCTTCCCCCTGGTGGTCAATGCACATCATAGCAACCTGTCAACCAGTCATTCGGTCGTTTGGTCATTTTCTGCCCCCTGGTGGTCAGTGCACATCATAGCAACCTGACAACTAGTCATTCGGTCTTTTGGTCATTCGATCGCTTAGGCTTTTACATTATAGATAACCAAAGACCACCAAACACTTGAAAAAAAATTTTAACTTCAGAACTGGAAACTAAAACTAATAAACCAAGCAGAGAGCAAAAGAAATATTCAAAAATTATTAATACTTTTAGAAAGATAAGGCATTGTATCTATGAATGAAAACAAAACTATTAAGATAATGAAATAAAACTCTTAAGAGAAGTCATTTTGTTTGTTATATAAATAAAATTTATAATAGAAAATTCAAAGTTTTTATCATGATTTAAAACTCAATATCACATTCTAAAGTTATTAGGATTTAATAATTTGGAATTTAAATTGTTCACATCTTAACTGCATAAAATGACATCTTTAGAATGGTTTCCATGCTTATTTGCTCCAATAACTTACTTTCTGGAGAAATGATCCCTAAACAGACTTTCAGTTGGGACATTGAGGACATTAAGTAGTTTTTAACACATTTGAATTTTGAGACTCATTCTCCACTACCAATGACCACTAAGTACAACACTGCCAAAGGGCTGAAAAGGATTTGGAAATGTGCCTGTTAACTGCTACTGTAAATAGAGGCGACAATTCAGTGGGGGTAGGCCCTATACCAGTGATGGCGAACCTTTTGAGCTCAGCGTGTCAGCATTTTGAAAAACCCTAACTTAACTCTGGTGCCGTGTCACATATAGAAATTTTTTGATATTTGCAACCATAGTAAAACAAAGACTTATATTTTTGATATTTATTTTATATATTTAAATGCCATTTAACAAAGAAAAATCAACCAAAAAAAATGAGTTCGCGTGTCACCTCTGACAAGCGTGTCATAGGTTCGCCATCACTGCCTTAGACAGTGGTTCTCAACCTTCTGTTGATCATCATAATGCTTCAAATTACCTATGTCTCTAAAACTCTGAAAAGACTTTGATTTCTTCCAGTACTTTGAAACTTTTTTTAAAAAAAGAGTCTCTTTGAAAAAGCATAAAAACAATAATACCCCAGTAATGATGAGTATAACTGTCAACCAGATCTTGGTTTGTAAATACTTTTTTTGTTAATCCTCACCCAAGAACATGTGTTTATTGATATTTTTAGAGAGGAAGGGAGAGAGAGAGAGAGAGAGAGAGAACACACACATACACATACACACACACACATCAATCAGTTGCCTCCCGCACACCCCCAGACCAACCTGGGATTGAACCTAAAACTTAGGTATGTGCCCTGACCTGGAATTGAACCAGAAACATTTTGGTGTATGGGACAACCCTCCAACCAAGTGAGCCACCCAGCCAGGGTAATACTTTTCTTTTCTTTTTAATCAAATGAACCAGAGTTCTTTTGGAGAAATAGCTAATTCCAGGGATAGAGCAAAGAAATCACTAGATTAGTCTAGAATGTCCTGAGGTGCCGGAAAAGAAAGAAGAGCTCAAAAAATTGTAGAAATGAAGGGCACAGCTCTATTTCATTACCTAGGTGGTAGTTACAAGAATGTTGCCTAATAATACTTCATTAGGCTCTCTACTCCTTTTATGTAGTTTCCTAGAGATATACTTTTTAAATGATTTAAAATATAAAATTCCACACCAAAAGAGTAATGACAAATTAGTACTGAGAAGATACATTTAAATATAGGTGCTGTCAAAAGTATACCTTTGTCTAGCATTCTAATCTATCCTATCTAATAATAGACAAACATGGTAATTAACCGTAACTTCGCTACCCTTCCCATTGGCTAATCAGGGTGATATGCAAATTAACTGCCAACTAAGATGGTGGTTAACCGCCAACAAAGATGGCAGCTAATTTGCATACTGCAGGCAGGATGGGACAGCG
>NW_005370932.1:78484-88357 GCF_000412655.1 Myotis brandtii | reverse complement strand
CACACTGACCACCAGGGGGCAGATGCTCAACGCAGGAGCAGAAACCACAGGCATGGAAACATGGAACAGACTGATGAATCTCAAGGGGAAGGGGAGAAGGGGGAGGGCAGGAAGAGATTAACCAAAAATGTTATATGCATACTAGAGGCCTGGTGCACAATTCGTGCACTGGTGGGGTCCCTCAGCCTGGGGATCAGGCCAAAACCGGCTCTCTAACATCCCCTGAGGGGTACCGGACAATGACAAGGTGCAGGCCAGGTCGAGGGACCCCACTGGTGCAAGAATCCATGCACCGGGACTCTTGTCTTTAGATAACCAATCATTGAAAATATCAATAATTTATAAAACATCATTGCTTACTGCCTCTAATTGAGTATTAGCAAGATAGCATCAACTGGACTTTCGCATCATATATTTTATGATTTCACAATTAAGTAACTGTTGCCCTGGCTGGTGTTCTCAATGGTTAGAGCATTGGCCCATGAACCTCGTGTTTGATTCCAGGTCAAGGGCACATACATGGGTTGCTGGTTTGATCCCTGGCCTGGTCGCATGCAAGAGGCAATCAATCAATTTATACCTCTCACCTCTCTCTCTCTCTCTCACCCACCCCCCCCTTCCACTGTCTCTAAAAATCAATGGAAAAAATATCTTCAGTTGAGGATTAACAACAACAAAAAAATTAGATAAACATTTTTTTCAATGCCCTTCCATGTTTCAATGAACTACAAGGTAGTTTATAGTTCTTGAATGATATAAAATTTTCAATAGTGTAAAAAAACATTTTTGCTATATATTGCATCATTAAGTTTAAAGAATGTACAATGAATATGGAATGCTCTAGAGTTACTTTTTGAGAATCATTCTGTCAAATATATTATGTTTTCATATACAATATTGTAGCACTGTTTTATCTCTGACCTCCCAATTATCTATATATCTATATATATATAAAAGCCTAAGTGACCATTATGCTCTCAGCTCTACATTCTGATGAAATTACTGTCTTTTTTCCTAGTATTCCCTATATTTTCTCCAGAAAAAAATGTATTTAATTATCCAAATAATATTATTTTCCTCAATAATGACTTTATGTTTTTGTTTTCTGATTCTTTTCATTTTAAAAATTATTCTCAAATGTCTTGTAAGAAGTTATATAATATCTTAGTTCTGTGTTTTATCTCAGAATTTGTAAAAATTTGAAACCATATATACAAAAATGTTGCTAAATTTTAAGAGTAATTACTGTTGCCTTTATAATTTTTCATAAGAACAAGAAACAGCCCTAGCTGGTTTGGCTCAGTGGATAGAGCGTTGGCCTGCAGACTGAAGGGTCCCAGGTTCAATTCCAGTCAAGGGCACATGCTGCGTTGTAGGCCAGATCCCCAGTAGGGGGCGAGCAGGAGGCAGCCAATCAATGATTCTCTCTCATCATTGATGTTTTTATCTCTCTCTCCCTCTCCCTTCCTCTCTGAAACCAATAAAAATATATTTAAAAAAAAGAGAAAAGAACAAGAAACAAGTGCTCTTATATAATTACCTAGATATTTCTAAATTATTTGTTTTGCCTGGAGGATCAGGATTTTTTCTTTTTCTTTTCTTTTCTTTCTTCTTTTTTTTTTTTTTAACAAATCTTAAAAGTTTTACTCAGTTATATCTTAGAATTAACTGCTACAGGTCAATTTTTCCCCCAGGCACACAAAGGACCTCTTCAATAATAGCTCTTTTGCCCGGCTGGTGTTGCTCAGTGGTTGAGCATCAACCTATGAACCAGAAGGTCAAGGTTCGATTCCCAGACAGGGCACATGCCCAGGTTGTGGGCTTGATCCCCAGTGTGGGGCATGCAGGAGGCAGCCAGCCAATCAATGATTCTCTCTCATCATTGAGGTCTCTCTCTCTCTCTCTTTCTCCCTCTCCCTTCCTCTCTGAAATCAATAAAAATATATATTAAAATAATAATAATAGCTCTTTTTAAAAGCCTTTTCTGCTCTCTAGACTGTACTGGCCTCTTATTGTTACTAAAATTAAATACTCTTTAATTTCAAGCGAGTCCCACAAGATCTGAATAACTTAGCCTGAAGAATCTAAAAGGTAACCCATCCAAGTCCTCGTGTGTTACAAAAATGGAAAATAATTTTTGGTAAATCCATCCAATCCAATCCATGTAGACTTTTTATTGGAAAAGAAACCAATAATACAACAAAGCATATGTTTATTCAAGTAATGAAATATCTTTTTGTTTCTTTATAACATTGACATAATAGCCTGAAGTAATCCTTTGTATACACTACTCTGAAATTTTAGAGGTTGCTGCTTAAATTTGGTTCCAGCTTTTTTTATTCATACCCTCTCAAACTTGGCAGGGCCAACATGCAACCACTTTAATCCCAAAGTGCAACCTCTCTGAAATTTTGAAGAACAACAAACAGCCTTTACCTAGTTGGCTAATACACAGAAACTAGAGGCCAAGAGGTTTAGCCTGACACAGCTATTGTGTTGCTAACTACTGCCAGAGTCATGAATCAATCAAGTTTGGCTTTGTACACCTTTGTTCATTCATTTATCTTATTTTTTGTGGGTGCCTATAATGTGCTGGATATTGTTAAGCCTCAAGAATACAAAAATAAATAAGAAATTGTCCTTGTCTCAACGAGCTTATAATCTAGTATGATGGTCTCCAAAGTTAGCTGCATGAGAATCACATAGGAAACTTTTAAAAATAGTACTTCCTGCCCTAGCCGGTTTGGCTCAGTGGGTAGAGTGTTGGCCTGCAGACCTAAGGTTCCCGGGTTTGATTCTGGTTAAGGGTACGTACCTCAGTGGCAGGCTCCTCCCTGACCTGGGCCCTGGTCAGGGCACCTGCAGGAGGCAACCAATCAATGTGTTTCTCTCACATCAATATTTCTCTCTCTTCCACTCTCTAAAAGTCAATGGAAAAATATCCTCGGGTGAGGATTAAAATAGTACTTCCTTAGCTTTACCCCCAAATATTCTATTCTGCAAGTATGAAACAGAGACAAAGCAATTCTGATACGTTCAGCAGATCAACTGGTCTGCAGATTGCCTTTTAGGAACCTCTGGTTAAATTATAATTAATCATAATAATTGAAGCTGATTAAAATTACATATTTTCAATAAGTTACAGTTTTTTTAAAAATACATTTTATTTATTTTTTACAGAGAGGAAGGGAGAGGGATAGAGAGTTAGAAACATCGATGAGAGAGAAACATCAATCAGCTGCCTCCCGCACACCTCCCACTGGGGATATGCCCACAACCAAGGTACATGCCCCTGACCGGAATCCAACCTGGGACTCCTCAGTCCACAGGCTGACGCTCTGAGCCAAACTGGTCACGGCTTAAATAAGTTATAGTTTAATGCACTAAAATTAAACCATAATAAAAACTATAAAAGATTAGGAAAATAGTAGTGCATTGGTAAATAAAGCTTTCATTCCTATTTGAGCCATAGATAATACTAAGCCAAACAAAACCATCTCCACTCACTAACGTTATCAATAAATATTACTGTGTCTCTCACACATAAGGATTCTGATCAGGAGATCTACTTAGTAAAAAATATTTGAAGACTCATACCCTTATCATTTATCGGAGATAAACTAACTTCTACCAGTTTTCACTTAGTGAGGAATCAGAACTTCCAGATAGTTCTTTTCAGTTCATTGCAGGCCAGCAGGTGGCAGCATAGGATCACATGATAGTTGTCTCTTGGGGTTAAACCAAATTTGGCCTGAGTTTTATGTCCACCAAGTAGTAGGTTTACTAGTTAGCTTATCTGCTTTTAGAACATGATTTACAATTAGTCTTCCTCAAGTTCTCTGGAATACTTTTAAATTTTTTCTTCTTCCACCATGTTTTTTCAATTAAAAACAAATGATTGCTAACATTTTTTGAGCATCTAGTAATGGCTGATTCTAAGAGTGAGGCAAGAAATAGATAAGATGAGCCTGGGGTATTTTGTAGAATGAGAAAGTAAGCAAGTACTCAAAAGACAAAACTAAAGAAAACAAAATCCCACAATGATGGGATATATCAAAGGAATATAGGAGCCAACCAAAAGAGCTACCAATAGCCAAACCTAGAAAAAGTTGAGCAACAAAATAAATAAGGCAGTATTGGATAGTAACCCAAAGTATAAAATAAATATGCAGGAATCCATTCTGATGTAAATAAATGATTGAATAAATAAATAAATAGGGAGGGGGGATAAAAAATGTCCCATGCAAAAAAATTTTAAATAATGTATGCAGATACTTACATTTAAGGAGATGGAACATAACTCTCCACCCCTTAAGTCAGTGGTTCTCAACCTTCTGGCCCTTTAAATACAGTTCCTCATGTTGTGACCAAACCATAAAATTATTTTCGTTGCTACTTCATAACTGTAATTTTGCTACTGTTATGAATCATAATGTAAATATCTGATATGCAGGATGGTCTTAGGCGACCCCTGTGAAAGGGTCGTTCGACCGCCAAAGGGGTCGCTACCCACAAGTTGAGAACCGCTGCCTTAAGTCTAAACTGTGCATGTTGACTTTCTCCCAAAATGTACAGTATGGAAAGGGGGTTTAAAAAGGGTAACTCTACAGTGAAAGAACCTGATAAACACCACCTCATCCAGGTGATCAAGATCAACAGCAACAACAAAAACCATTAACAGCAACAGTGGTAGGTTACATTGAGAATAGGTACCCTTGATATAAGGTGATGAAAAGAGCACTTTGTTCCTATGCTCTTCCTCCCCAAAACACATTGCTTCAATCCAATCATGAGAAGAACATCAATAAAATCCAAATTGAAGAAGTCTACCAAATATTTGACCAATACTCCTTAAAACTGTCAGATCACCAAACCAAGGAAAGTCTGAGACACTGTTACAGCCAAGAAGAACTTAAAGAGATATGCTAACTAATTGTAATGTGGTATCCTCGATAGGATCCGGAACAGAAAAAGAACAATAGACATTCATTGAGAAAATCTGAATAAAGTACATACTTTAGTTAATAATAAGGTATCAAGCCCTAGCTGGTTTGGCTCAGTGGATAAAGCACTGGCATGCGCCCTGAAGAGTCTCAGGTTTGATTCCAGTCAAGGGCACATGCCCAGTTGTGAGCTTAATCCCCAGTAGGGGGCATGCAGGAGGCAGCCAATTGATGATTCTCTCTCATTGAGGTTTCTATCTCTCCCTCTCCCTTCCTCTCTGAAATCAATTTAAAAATCTATATGTATAAAAGCCTAAGCAACCAAACAACTGAATGACTGCTCGACTGGTTGCTGTGATGCGCACTGACCACCAGGGGGCAGACGCTCAATGCAGGAGCTGCTCCCTGGTGGTCAGTGCGCTCCCACAGCCAACCTCCCCCAGCCAGCCGCCCTCCCCTGCCCCCCCATTGGCCCTGATCACCGGCCAGGCCCAGGGACTCCATCCGTGCACGAATTTGTGCACTGGGCCTCTAGTATATATTATAATAAATAATAAGGTATCAATATTGTTTCATTAATTGTGGCAAATTTACTGAAAATATCAATTTTAATTGATTTTAGAGAGAGAGAAAGGGCAGGGGAGAGAGAGAAACATCTATTTGTTCTTCCACTTACTTAGAATAGACATTCATTGAGAAAATCTGAATAAAGTACATACTTTAGTTAATAATAAGGTATCAAGCCCTAGTTGGTTTGGCTCAGTGGATAAAGCACTGGCATGCGCCCTGAAGAGTCTCAGGTTTGATTCCAGTCAAGGGCACATGCCCAGTTGTGAGCTTAATCCCCAGTAGGGGGCATGCAGGAGGCAGCCAATTGATGATTCTCTCTCATTGAGGTTTCTATCTCTCCCTCTCCCTTCCTCTCTGAAATCAATTTAAAAATCTATATGTATAAAAGCCTAAGCAACCAAACAACTGAATGACTGCTCGACTGGTTGCTGTGATGCGCACTGACCACCAGGGGGCAGACGCTCAATGCAGGAGCTGCTCCCTGGTGGTCAGTGCGCTCCCACAGCCAACCTCCCCCAGCCAGCCGCCCTCCCCTGCCCCCCCATTGGCCCTGATCACCGGCCAGGCCCAGGGACTCCATCCGTGCACGAATTTGTGCACTGGGCCTCTAGTATATATTATAATAAATAATAAGGTATCAATATTGTTTCATTAATTGTGGCAAATTTACTGAAAATATCAATTTTAATTGATTTTAGAGAGAGAGAAAGGGCAGGGGAGAGAGAGAAACATCTATTTGTTCTTCCACTTACTTAGGCATTCATTGGTTGATTCTTGTATGTGCCCTGCCAGGGGATCCAACCTGCAACTTTGGCATGTCAGGACCACGCCCTAACCAACTGAGCTAACCTACCAGGGTTCAGAAGATATCAACAACAGAGGAAACTGAGTGTGGGGTATATACGAGCTCTGTGTGCTATCTTTGCAATAATTCTCTAAATCTAAAACTTTTCTAATATTTCAAGTTTATTTTAAAAGTTTTTAACAGGACACAGAACCTACACACAGAACCTAGAGACAGAACAGGACCACGCCCTAACCAACTGAGCTAACCTACCAGGGTTCAGAAGATATCAACAACAGAGGAAACTGAGTGTCGGGTATATAAGAACTCTGTGTGCTATCTTTGCAATAATTCTCTAATCTAAAACTTTTCTAATATTTCAAGTTTATTTTAAAAGTTGTTATCAGAATTTTCACAGGCATCAGTAAGTTATCCTAAATATCTCAAGGTAATAATACTTTCATTGAACCTCTGAGACTGACTGTCTTTAATCGACATAGAAAAAGGATATTCTAAATGCAAGGATGCTAGCTTAAGTTTGCATGTCTGCATTGATCAGTGTGTTTTGCTAGTCATCTGCAATACAAACAAACAGAATCCACACCTTTGGGGACCCCTGGACCTGCTGGGGCTGGACCTCAGCAGTAATTGGGGGTGCTTCTGGGACTATGAGCCACTTTTTGATTTGAAGATATATGTTTGTTTCATAATTGACCATGCAATCAAACTTATATGTTTTATGTGCATTTGTATATATGTTATATTTTACAACTAAAAGTAAAAGTAAAGAACTAAAAAAAATAAATTAAAAAAAAATAAAAGTTTTTATCAGAATTTTCACAGGCATCAGTAAATTATCCTAAATATCTCAAGGTAATAATACTTTAATTGAACCTCTGAGACTGACTGCCTTTAATCTACATAGAAAAAGGATATTCTAAATGCAAGGATGCTAGCTTAAGTTTGCATGTCTGCATTGATCAGTGTGTTTTGCTAGTCATCTGCAATACAAACAAACAGAAACTATCATTAGCTACGCAAATCTTGTTTTAGAATCTGACTGCCTGCCCGTGTCCCTGACTTTAACTGTGTAAGAGTCTGAACTAGAAATCATGGGCCTAATAGTGTCAGCTGCCCATATGTCTTTAATTATTTCTTTCCAAAAAAAAGTTTGTTTGCCTCCCTACAGAGAACCTAGCAAATGCCTTACAATATCTATTCGTCCATGCACTTATTATTTATTTATTTTTATTCTTTGCAGCTTACTCTAGAAAATAAGAATTTACCCAAAGTGCTCTCCTAGGAATTAGGGACTAATATAATTTCATGTGAAGATGATCTGCCTCTTTTGTTTGATGTTTAATGTTTACATGACATCAGCCAAGCACTTCACTTATCTGAGTCTCATAGAAATCTTAGAAACAACTTCCTGGGGTTTACGAACAAATGAGGCGGTAGAAATCAGAGGCCAGTCAATCAAATTAACCTCCGAGGCCAAGTCTAATGTGTCTGAATATAATTTTTTTTAAAGAGCTCATCTCCATTCTTTTGAAAGCAGGGGAAATGAGTTTGACTAAGTTAGGAAGAGTGTTTTGCTGTGGTGCTAGTTTTGGTTTTGGTATTTTGATTTTTGGTGTGTGTGTGTGTTTGAGAGAGAGGAAGGACACTTGAACAGAAAGCTGGTGCTTCCATGTATAGCTGTTTCCCTTGCCCTGCAGGCTACATCAGGGCCTTCCCTGGAGCCAAGGCAGCTGAGGAACTGAGTTTGAGTCTCCCAGTATCATAGAACAGTACACAAGCGTTTACAAAGAACATGAAGCTCTACAAACTCAGCTTCTCCCTTGCTTCCTTTATTCTGTCTATACCCCTCTTCTCTTTATCTCTCAACTATCTCTTCTCTGGGAATGCTCTCTAGGAAGGAGGAGGAGGAACACTGAGAAAAGGAGTTACAGTTGAAGAATCTTGGCTGGCAGCCCCCCAGCGTGGACAGGGCTGTGTAGGCACCTCACAGTCTGTGGGCCCTGACACTCGGCATCAACTGAGTCAGCCTCATTTTTACCTGCAGTGAGTATGAAAGCTACACAAATGACAGTTAATTGTCAATGTGAGTATCTTGACTCACCTATCTTGTATTTTTTGCTATAAACCAGAAAAATGAAGACAAGCTTAAACATCTCATCAAATCCGGGGTCTTTGAAATAGTCACATATAACAAGTGGATGCAACAAATAGTGCTTGTACTTGAAGGCCAGTGAACACAAAAGGGGTCAAAGACCTGGAATATGAGGAAGAAAATGAGAGTCAACAGCTAAGAATAAATCTCCTCCTACTTCAAAGATGTTGTAAACAAGAGAAATCTGAATGATAGCACTGAAAGTAAAACAGGTTAAATTTGTATTAGAATCTCTATTTATATATGATGAAACTTAAGATGTTGAAAATGAACCAAAATGCTTTAATTGAAAAGATAAAGAAAAGATAATTTTAGACAGCTGTCAATAACATACAGACCCTGGGAGAGAGAGAACCTAAGAAACTCAAAAAAGAGCTTCTCCAAGTTATGAAGCAAGAGATGAACTTATTTAAGGATGAAAGAATAAGTAGCAATGCAACCTACCCAAGGTCACTTTAACTGATAGAGCCTTAGAAAGGATGGCCTCAGCATAAATACAAACAGTTATGGTTGGAATCACGCTAATACAGTATGTCCAATTTAGAAAGCCAACAACTACCAAGACCTGACTGGTAAATAACAGAGCTGGGGTCCAGACACTATGCCCAGTCTAGCTCACTGTTTTAATCACTTATCTCACTGTAAGATAAGGCGAACACGGTTATATTGGCCATGTAACTAAAAGAGCGACTTTATCACTCTATACCTCATTTTCCTCATCCTATATAATAAAACCCTAATATGCAAATCGACTGAACAACGGGATGAACCGGTCACTATGACGCGCACTGACCACCAGGGGGCGGCAACCCTCAGCGGCAATCGGGGGGGCGGGGCCGGCCAGTGGGCAGTGCCAGGTTGCCAGCCAAGGCAGGTGTCAGTGGGGGCCCCCCCAATTGCCCCACCCACCGGTCACCCCACAGATGGCCCTGATCACCAGCCAGGCCTAGGAACCCTACCCTATATATTAGAAACAGTCTCTTAGATTTAAAAATCAAAACCTGGCAAGGCTACTCTAACACTGAAAAAAACAGGATGATCCAGTGATGACATGCATGAACTCTGGCTGGCACATTTTGTGGTCAGCCTGATTCTGACACTTATAACTGTGTGACAAAGCCAATTACTTAACTTCTCTCTGCTTCAGTTTTTCCACCCATAAGATGGGGAAAATGGTACTACTGCCTCAGAAGTAGTACTTTTTATAATCAGGGCAAAAAAATGTAACTGGCCATACAATAGCAAGATGGCTTTCACCAGTATGAAAAGTATGGTCACTGGTGCATGCAGCATCCCGGATTGCAAGAGGGATGTCTGACTACCGGTTTAGGCCCGACATCCCCAGGGGGTCCCAAATTGCGAGAGGGCACAGGCTGGGCTGAGGGAGCACCCCCCCCCCCCCC
>NW_005370932.1:72981-78378 GCF_000412655.1 Myotis brandtii | reverse complement strand
GAAATTCTGTTTCTTTGTTATGGGGTGAGGCCACAACATTAGTAACAAAGAAACAGAATTTCTGGAGGATGAGGCCCAGAAATCAGGATTTTAAAAAGATTCCCAGGTGATTCTAATGTGCAGCCAAGGTTGAGAACCACTGGCCTAAAGGCTCTTGGCATGTGTTCAGATCATAGCAGTATTTACTATAAGTTGCGGTCACTGCTGTTGCTGTTATGACTATCTTATCCTCTGAATATTGATGTTGTTATTTTGTGATAAAAGCCTGATATCTGTGATAAACACAAAATATTTTTAAAAAACTGTTTTAATTACTGTTCTCTATACCTCACTGTAAGACACCTCACAAGGTTTATTCTGTTATGAAGAACATTTTGCCCTTTTGATTTGTATATGTTGATCTTGTGTCCAATAACCCTGCTGAATACTCTTATTAGTTCTAAGTTTGTAGATTTTCTTGGGAGCTTTTCCATGTCAATATCAATAATTTTGTTTTTTCTTTTACAGCACTATATCTGTTATCCTTCCTTCCGACCTTTCTGCCTTCCCTCTTTCCTTCCTGATTTCCTGATCATGTCAACTAAAACCTCCAGGATAATTTAGAATAGGAAAGTGACAGCAGACATCCTTGTTAACATTACTGTTAACTAGTTATATTGAAAAATTATAATATAGAATGAACAGACTTTTGAAGATTGCCCAGGGAATCTAGACACAATATAATATTTCTATGTAAATGTATTTAATTTTATAAATAATTGGTTTACTAATGAACTTTTGAACATAATCTCTCGGTAAGTTAAAAATAGCATTTTTTTAAAAAGTTTTTATTGATTTGAGAGAGAGAGGAAGGGAGAGAGATAGAAACATCGATGAACATCCATCAGCCACCTCCTGCTTGCCCCCTACTGGGAATCGAGCCTGCAACCTGGGCATGTGCCCTGACCAGGAATCGAACTGTGACCTCCTGGTTCATGGGTCAACACAACTACTGAGCCACACTGGCTGGGCTGAAAGCATTTCTTGCTTGGCCATCAATATATACGTGCTTCTGCCTGATCATTTAGCTGGTCAAGATTCCTTCAGCACAAACACAAATCATTCATGGAAGAAACAAACCAATTTGTTTGGAAGCAGGCCTCCACCATCTGATCTGGAAACAGGAAGCAAGTTCAAAATCATATCAGCAACAAGAATCAGCGTGGAATAAAAAATCCTTAGCAGATAGCAGGAGGGTCAATGCTGTGTTTGAAATCCTATTTGTACTTCATATTCTGGTGAAATTACATATTGAATTTAATGACTTCAGATCATTAGCAACTTTGCAGTCATAGAAGAAAACAATGCAGTGGCAAAGGAGGAAATGGTTTTGAAGGCATTTGGTTTTTAAACAAACAGATATTTACCACTGGAGGTCATTGTACAGCTATGCATACTTTATTGTTAACGAAGTATGAGTGTATGCCTATAAACGTTCAGCTGGGGGTTGCCAAGCATCATATTCATGATATTTACCACTTGTGTGATTATGATGCTAACATCAAGCACAAGAATCAAAATATGCCTTGGGTATACTTGTAATGGTTTATAATTTAATGGGCTTTCCATTTCTTACCTCCTTGATTTTGTGTGCTAGATTACTCCCCATATATTCTCCTGTCTAAAACACACTGCAAATGATTTTTCCATCAATCCTCCCTGCACTGAATTCCTATGCTCAATCAATATTTGTTTAATGCAGTGGTTCTCAACCTTGGCTGGGAATCTTTTTTTAAAATCCTGATTTCTGGGCCTCATCCTCCGGAAATTCTGTTTCTTTGTTACTAATGTTGTGGCCCCAACCCATAACAAAGAAACAGAATTTCCGGAGGATGAGGCCCAGAAATCAGGATTTTAAAAAAAGATTCCCAGTTGATTCTAATGTGCAGCCAAGGTTGAGAACCACTGGTTTAATGAATGAAAGAATTACCTTAACAATCATTTGGCATCCTAATAAGGTCTTGTAACATCCATTTTCTTTCCTTGTATTTCTCATTCTTTCCAAACATTATTCTGAGTTTCTTGACTAACTACTTGTTTTATATTTCTTAGTATCTCTCAATACAAAACAAAGTAGGAGCACAGTAACTTTATTCATTGAATATTTCTTATAATTTCAGCATAAAGCAGTTATTTGTTCAATGTAAAGAAGAAGTATTTAGATGCTTTGTGGAGTTTTATTGCATTTTTAGTGGTTGAATACCTACATTTTAATAAGCAGATATAATATTCAGGATTAGGAATCTATTCTGGTTTCCAAATCCATGTGAAAATCAGTAAGTGAAGAGAATAATCTTTGGCTTAACCTGTTTTTATTATTATACTCATAAATAAATCTTGACTTAGTTGAGATTCATTTACTCAATGTCATATCTCATGTTTCTATGATATTGTTCAAATACCCAAGCTGTCCTACTGGCAAAGTAATGAAAAGTGGTAGACTGACTGACAATTGGGGGCCTGTATAATGTACAACCACTCTCAACAGCATTAGAATCTGTTTTTGTAATTAGTGTCATTGTAATGAAAGTATCCAGTAAAAATCATTGTCCCAAGTAACTTTACATTAAATATTAACTTGAAAATTTTTATTAATATGCAAAGTGTCACAAAGTATTTTCCTTTAAGTAAAATGGAATGTAACACTGAAGTAAGCTAGTCTTTATCCACTCTTGGGAGTGTTATACTTGGCTAAACACATAAACAAAATGGAAAATTTGACTATCAGCTTCAGTGACCAATTCTCAGAAACTGTGACAATTATAAACTTGTAGTACCTAGTCCCAATAGTCTCAAAATATCTGAAGCAAAAATTTGATAAATCCATGAGCAAAATGGGAAATTTTTAACATAAATCTCTCAGTAATTTACATGTCAAATAAAAACACGATTAATAAGTACGTGGATTTTAACAACACAATTAAGATGTTTAACCTAAACATATGTATAAAACATTCCACACAACAATTGAGCAATACTCATCCCTTTCAAGCACAGAGAGAATGCTTTCAGGCATTGAATATAGACTAGTCAAAAAACTAATTACAACAAGTTTCATTTGGCATCATATGTAACCTCTCCACAAAGGAAATAGAGAGATGTCCACATTTTCTTTTTTCAATGTTAAACCTTGGATAAACCTGTAATGATTAATGGACTGGTCTGAGGGATGCCCAGAGAACTGGTAACACATTGTTTTGGGTGTGTCTGTGAGGGTGTGTCTCTAAGAGATTAAGATTTGAGCCGGCATATTGAGCAAAGATCACTCTCATCAAAGCAAGTGGGCATCATCTAATCTGGTAGGGCCAAGTAGAACTAAAAGGCAGAGAAGGGCCAAATTTGCTCTCTGCTTGAGCTGGGACATCCCACTTCTGCTGCCCTTGGACATCACCATTCCTAGTTCTCAGGCTTTTGGATTCAGACGGGGACGTCAACCATCCTCCCCCAGTCCTCAAGTCGTCAGGTTTAGACAGGAACTACTGGCTATCCTGGACCTCCAGCTTGCAGGCAAACTGCTCAGCCTCCATAATGAATGAGTCACTCCCCCATAGATAAATCTCTTTCAGCCTGGCCAGTGTGGCTCATTGGTTGAGTGTCAACGTATGAACCAGGAGGTCACAGTTCTATTCCCAGTCAGGGCACATGCCCCAGTTACAGGCTCGATCCCCATGTGGGGTGTGCAGGAGGCAGCCGATCAATGATTCTCTCTCATCATTGATGTTTCTACCTCTCTCTCCCTCTCCCTTCCTCTCTGCAATCAATAAAAATATTATTTTTAAAAATCTCTTTCCGTGTATCTCTGTGTATCCTATTGGTTCTGTTTCTCTGGAGAAGTCTGACTATTACAAAACCTAAGGACAGAGTGAGCTCTACCTTCTGCCACCCTGTCTGGTTTCTGAGAGATCTCTGTACAGAGAGCTTCTTGTCAAATTGGGCCAATTCAATACAGTAAAGAAAAAGAGGCATATGGACAGATAGAGGGAACCTCTCATTGACACATCTGAACTGAGCCTCCCTCGGTCCTCCATAATTGGACAGGTGATCCCACAACAATGCTAGTGATGGGTGGAGTCAGGGGCCTGGGGCCTGAGTTGGAAACCCAGAAGTCTCCAGCTGGTAATAACTGAGAGGATATCAAATATGCAAGGGGGAAAATCAATGTCCTCAGAAGAAGGCTGAGTCTAAAGAGTAAACCTTGGGTATACCAACCAGCAGGACCAGGCAGAGGACATTAAGCGTAAAAACTCCACTCCCTGCAACTAGAAGGTCACATAAGCCACTCCCCTTACGTAAAATTCCAGGGAAGGAAAGGGAGGTAACAGAGGCTTTTTGTAAAAACCTCGCCTTTTTAGCCAAATGAGAGCTTAAAGGACTGTTTAATCATAGAATTGGAATAAGTTTGAACAGGATCAGACATTCAGTGAGGTGTATCTACTAGCCTGTGAGTGGGGCCTGAGGACAATAATTAGTTGTAGACAAGAGAACCAGTCTGTATGCATCTGCGCTGCTGCAACTGTAAGTACATAATATTCTTTGGTTTTATATATTTTTATTTTGTTTTTTCTGATTATGAAAAGAATATAGAAAGATAAAAAAAGCCCAGAAAAGAACGAAGAAGGGAACAAAGTATCCATAATGTTATCATGTCCATGACAGCTATATACTCCTAACATTTTGACAAATTTCTTTAATTTCTGTTACGCATTAATAAAACATTGAGTTTCATAAAGCGTGTGGGTTTTGTATTCTGATTTTTCATACTTGAGTGTTTTCCAGTGTCTTTAAATTTTCTTTTTAAACTTAATTTTAAAAGCTACATAAATTACGTTCATGGATTTATGAAAAATTACTTAACCAAGTACATTTTGATTGCTTCTGATTTTATTAGATTAAAAGTAACATCACAGTGAAGAACTTTGTATATTAAACTATGTCTGCACTTTTCCTTATATCCTTATGAAAGGTTCCTAAGAGGTATCATTGCACAAGCTGATCTGAGTATTTTTTTAAAGCTCTTTAAAATATGTAGCTAGATTGCTATTCAGATGACTTTTTAATGATTTATGATCACATCAACAAAATCTTATTCTTAACAATTAAGATCTATTTATAATGTGATTACTCATGTAATAGCGTGTCTTCTGGAGACTGAAAAAAAAGTACAATTTAAAAACATAAACATTTTCTACTTTCTGTATGAAAACTTGGATTTGCCTTAAAACATGGTATCCCTTAGTTCTAGGAGGAAATAGTGAGGACTGTAGGTGGCCTGGATGCCAAGTTGAGAGCTAACATATCTTCCAATAAGCTCCATGATGCCATAGCAGAGGTGTGTGTGTGTGTGTGTGTGTGTGTGGC
>NW_005370932.1:71277-71637 GCF_000412655.1 Myotis brandtii | reverse complement strand
CCGCCATCTTGGCTGACAGTTAATTTGCATATACTCACTGATTAGCCAATGAAAAGGGTAGCGGTCGTACGCCAATTACTATGTTTCTCTTTTATTAGTGTAGATTGTTAGAAAGAGCACATATTCATAACTACTGTGTGATAGGATAAGCAAATTTGAAGCTCCAGAAATGCAAATAGCATAGTTTACGTGAGATAAAGTAAAATTAGAAAGGACTACTCAAACAAAAAAAGAACAATGGACAACCTATGCCTGTGTTTTGTATATTAACCTAGCATTATTTACAAAAGGAAAGTTCCCTATTTTATTTTAAATACATTTTATTGATTTTTTACAGAGAGGAAGGGAGAGGGATAGAGA
>NW_005370932.1:43667-70677 GCF_000412655.1 Myotis brandtii | reverse complement strand
CACATGCCCTTAACCGGAATCGAACCCGGGACCACTCAGTCCTCAGGCCGATGCTCTATCTACTGAGCCAAACCAGCCAGGGCAAAAGTTCCCTATTTTAGATACAAGGAAGGGGATGGCTGAATTGATCTGGTATTGATGATTTGCAGGATGGAAGTGATAGAAAGACAAGGGAGAGAGAGGGTGTTATGGCAAAAGAATAGTTAAAATAACGTACCAAGATGTTGAGGCTGGATTGGGAAGTGAAGCTAGACGAAGACTGTAGAGGCCCAGGCAGACCATCCCAAGATATCACACATGGCATATTAATTATTTTGAATTAAAGTTATTTAAGGAATTTCCCATGCAGGAAAATCTGACTTCTCTGTCTCCCTAGAAGCAGGAGATAAATTTCCCATGTAATATGTACCCACCCTGTTCCTGAGGGGTGAGACAACCTTATCACAGGAGTTAGAGTGAAAAGCTTATATAAACAAGCCTTTACTGCCCAGGCTGGTGTGGCTCAGTTGGTTGGAGCATTGTCCCGTATACCAAAGGGTGACAGGTTTGATTCCCAATCAGAGCACATGCCCAAGTTACAGGTTGAGGTACATGATAAGTTGTACACCAACTTATCATGTTGAAGGAGGCAACTTAAACGATGTTTCTCTTTCTCTGTCTCCCCTCCTCTCTCTAAAATCAATTTTAAAAAATAAAATAAAAAACAAGCCTTTACTAATTTACCACCCAAGCCCAAACTTTGTTCAGATTCCTCACTAACAAATATCCAAACTTTGCTTAGATATCTTTCTAATGAGCACTAACTTTCTTTGTCCTGTCAACTTCTCATAATCTATTGTCTCTTTGTCTAAAAAATATTAAAAGGTGTCTGATGTGGTCATTTCTTTGAGCCTCATTTTATGACCTGAACATCATATTGCAATTTTCCCATGTGCACGTATTAAATTGGTTTTTCTCCTATTAATCTAGTCTTCTGTCAATTTTATTATCTTCCTATGAGTCCAGCCATAAGAACTAAAGCAGAGTAGAAAGGGAGGAATTTTCCTCCTCCCCAACAAGGGTTACGAACATCTTTTAAAAGGACGAGATGAGGATAGAGATCTTTGTGCAGTTGACAAAGAGGAGTGGAAGGAAAAGTATTAGATATCTTTCTAATGAGCACTAACTTTCTTTGTCCTGTCAACTTCTCATAATCTATTGTCTCTTTGTCTAAAAAATATTAAAAGGTGTCTGGTGTGGTCATTTCTTTGAACCTCATTTTATGACCTGAACATCATATTGCAATTTTCCCATGTGCACGTATTAAATTGGTTTTTCTCCTATTGATCTAGTCTTCTGTCAATTTTATTATCTTCCCATGAGTCCAGCCATAAGAACTAGAGTAGAAAGTCATTTCAAACAAAGAGGCAATGGATACACAGATGTTGGCACAAAACAAGGTAGGGGTAGGAGCACTTACATACATACAGGAGTAGGAGAAGGCAGCAGCTCATAGGGAGGAAGGTCAGACAAGGTTTCCCATAAGACGCATTGTCTCATAGGAGTCTTAAAAGAGGACTAGAAATCAGACACAAAAGGAGCTACATGAGGAAAGGTCGGTCGCAACTTTCACAACTCCGTGGCACCTCGGTTAAGCTCTAGCCTGCTCCCTTGGGACTTCTGGTTGCAGTGCATAATCTCCCTCCCCCCTTGCCTCAGGGGGATTCTTCCCAGTTTTGTCTCTCCCATCTGCAGGGTCATCTCTCTTGTTCCCAGTCAAAAGCCCCTCTCACTTTGATCTCATCTCTGCTTTCTGCCTATTGTTTGGAGCTTCTTTGTTTCCAGTTTCACTCTCATCGGGGCTTCAAACTTTTCCCAGGCGTCCCAGCTGGGTCTCACCCCACCTGGGAAGATAGGTCAGACAACAAATGCATTAGATAAGCACCCAACTGCTGAAACTTGGGGAAGAGGTAAAACTGGAGGAGCAAGGGCTTTATGTTTTAGAAAGGTCACTGCAGCTGCAATGTGGAGAATAGAGTCAAGGCAAGCAGGACCAGACATAGAGAACCAGCTAGGAGGCTATTGCAATTAACACTAGATAACAAGGGTATGAGCAAGGACACCGGCGGTAGGAAAATGTTTTGGAGATAAAATCAATAATCTCAGATGAATTTTCTATGGGATTTGAAGAAAAATTAAGGTTAAAGCCAGGGTTCCAATTTGAATGATTGGGCCAAATGGTAGCATCACCAACTAAGTTGGAAATGCTAAGAAAAAGATTTTTGGATAATGATCTTAGTTCAAGCTTGGTCACGTTGAATCAGAAGTGTTTATGGGTCATCAAGGGCTATATCCAGAAGAAATTATTTGGAAGCCATCAAAGAGTGAATGGGGTTGTCAAGAGCTCACAGGGAAGAGCTGTTTGGGGAAGACATCCTGATGGAAAGTAACACTTAGGAAATACGCATAGGTACCACTTTTAGTCCACAAATTCAAATATGCAAGAAAAATGTGGCAAGATAATATGTTATGATACTGGACGCTTCTTTTCATTTCTTACACTCCATTCCCTTTCCCCTGCATAGGCAAGGACATTCTACATTTATATCTACATAAAAAGCTGGCACTTCAGAACATAAAAGTAAGAGTCAAATTCTGGATTTTGAGTTTCCAAAGAAAATATCCAGACCTCAGACAAAAGATGTGCAAGAGTCGAGGAAGAGTCAAGGTCATTTCTCTCACTCCAAGTCCCTGGAATATCCCTGGGGGCAGCGAAAGGAGGAGAGTGGAGAGGTAAGTAAGAGGGCTCAGCCCCCTGTGCCCCTCCCCCTGCCTGAGTAGGACCACTGACCCCAGCCAGACTGTAGGGATCTGAGTCTGAAGAAGCCCGGGCTTACTTTCCCAGAGGAAAAGTAGCTGATTTATTTCTAAAACAGAAGTTGACTTAGCACCTTCAGGCATGACCTCCCCAAAGACATATTTGCCCACTTAACTGATAAACTCACAAACCTTCTGCTTTATGTCATCAAAGAAAAGAGAAAATTTAAATACACCTGACCAAAAACCAATTTTTCCAGTGGCTTTATTAGAGTGACTGTAAATATCACAAAATTTTCATTTTTTTGCCCTATTTACTCATCTTTATTTCACTTCCTTTTTTGTTAATATAACATAAAATTTTCTTATTATGGCTGCTGGTTCAACTAGAAGGATATAGGGACAATATATTTTTATAAATAACTATTTCAAACTCTCTTTCTGGGAACAAGAACCTGCAGAATGAACATCTACACTAGCCCACTTCCATTTTTGTAGGGCTCATGGCATAAGAAAGGAGTTTACATATTTTAGTGATCAAAAAAGTCAAAGAATGATATTTCAAGACACATGAAAGTTAAGTGAAATTCAAGTTTCAGTGTCCATAAATAAAGTTTTGAAACACAGTCATGCTTATTTATGTATTGTCTACAGCTGTTTCACATTACAAGGACAGAACTGAGTACAGTAATTATAACAAAAATACTCATTATCTGGCCCTTTATAAAGAACTTTTGCTGACCCTGATCTATATGCCTGTTATCACCTTCCTTTACTTGGAAAAACGTGTTCTGGCCTGACCAGTGTGGCTCAGTGGTTGAGCGTGGACCTATGAACCAGGAGGTAATGGTTCAATTCCTGATCCATGCAGAAGGCAACTAATCAATGATTCTCTTTCATCATTGATGTTTCTGTCTCTCTATCCCTCTCCCTTCCTCTCTGAATTCAATAAAAATACATTTTTTTATAAAGGAAAAATGTATTCTGCCTCCAAGAACTTACAGGGGAAAATTCATGTTTAAAAATTTACTTTCAAAAGAGGTATCCAAATATACCAATTTAGTAGATGACATGATACTGTATATAGAGAACCCTAAAGATCCCACCAAAAAAAATACCGAACCACCAACCAGTGATGAAAGAAATCAAAGAGAATGGAAAGGCATATCACATTCATAGATCACAAGACCCAGATAGTAAAAATGTCAATGCTCCCTAAATTGACACACACGTTTAACAAAATTTTTTATCAAAATATCAGTGGGATTTTTTGCAGATATTGGCAAGATTATTCTAAAATGCATAGAGAAAAGCAAAGAAATGAAAATACATAATTTTAAAAAAGAAGAATAAAATAAGAGGAGCCAGTCCACATATAAACTATGTACTATTATTGGAAAGACAAATACATCAATGGGCCAAAACGGAGAACCCAAGAATAACCCACACAAATATGCTCAACTGATTTTTGACAAGAGAATAAAAGCAATTCAGTGGAAACAAACTTTTCTGCCAAGAGGGCCGAAGCAATTGGACATCCACTAGCAAAAATAAAACAAAACAAAAAACAAACTGTGACCTAATTCTCCACCTTATACAAAAATTAGAGATATAGACTTAAATGCAAATGGACCACAGATTGTAGACTTAAACGTATTTTGGACCAAAATGTAAAGTGGATAACTAGAGGAAAAAACAGAAAATCTTTGGGATCTAAAACGAGTCAAAGAATCCTTAGACTTTATACCAAAAGCATGATCCTTAAAAGGAAAAATTGATTAACTTAACCCAAATTTAAAACTTTTGCCCTGCTGAAGACCCTGTGAAATGGATGGGATGAGAAGAAATATTTACAAAACATACATCTCAAAACTCAACAGTAAAAAACCCAAAATGGACAATTAGAACATGGACAATAGTGTGGTGAAGGCCTGGGAGGGGTGGGTGTGGGGTGGAGAGAGTTAATGGGAAAAAAAGGGGAGACATCTAATACTTTCAACAATAGAGATAAACTAAAAAAAAAAAAAATGGAAAAAAGTCATAAAGAGACCTTTCACGGAGAGGATATAGATTGCAGATGAGCACATGAAAAGACATCTAACTTCATTAGCCATTAGAGAATTCAAATTTAAGTCCAAAGGAGATATCAGTATGCATCTATCAGAATGGCTAAAATAAAAAATGGTGAAAGCCAGCCAGTAAGTCTGCTTACCTGAATGTGTTTCTGCAGAAATTTAGACAAAGCTGGCAATAATAAAGTCATATTACGAGCCTTAAAGACACTGAAGTCATTAAGGTCCCTGAAAATGGCAATAAGGAAATAAATTAATTAATTTAATTAAATAAAAAACAGTGACAACATCAAATGTTGGCAAGGATGTGGGGAATATAGTAGAAATGTAAAATGGTACAGTCACTTTGGAAAAAGGTACCAGACAACCCAACAATGCATACCTGGGCATGTGTCCCCAGAGAAATGAAGACTGATGTTCACACAAAACTGTACAAAAATGTTTACAGCAACGTTATGCAAAATGCCCTAAACTGGAAACCACCCAGATCTCCTTCAGCAGGTGAATAGTTCAACAAACTGTGATACATCCATACAATGGGGTCTTTCCTTAGTAATAAAAACAGAATGGACTACTGACACATGGAAAACACTTGTTGAAGCTCCACAGAATTATGCTGATTGAAAACCACACCCTGCAAGATTGGTACGAATCTGGAAATCAATAAACATTATACACCACATAAACAAAATGAAAGATAAAAGCCACATGATTATATCAATAGACACAGAAAAAGGCCCGGCCAGCATAGCTCTGAGGTTGAGTGTCAACCTATAAACCAGGAGGTCAAGGTTCAGAGCATATGCCTGGGTTGCTGGCTTGATCTCCAGTGTGGGGCATGCAGGAGACAGCCGATCAATGATTCTCTCTCATCACTGATGTTTCTATTTCTCTCTCTCTCTGAAATTATTAAAAATATATATATTTTTAAAATTGATGCAGAAAAAAAAAAGAAAATAAATGCAGAAAAAAGCATTTGATAAAATAGAGCACCCACTTACGTAAAAACTCCCTGCAAAGAGGAAATACAGGGAACATACCTCAATGTAATAAAGGCCATTTATGACAGACCCACAGCCAAAATCATACTCAATGGCAAAAACTATAAGCATTTCCCCTAACATAGGGAACAAGACATGGATGTCCACTTTTACCACTCTTATTCAACATGGTACTGGAAATCCTAACCATATCAATCAGACAATAAGAAATAAAAGGCATTCAAATTAGAAAGGGAGAAGTGATACTGACATTATTTGCAGATGACATGATACTGAATAGAGAGAACCCTAAAGATTCCACAAAAAAAATACCAGAACTGATCAATGAATTCAGTAAAGTAGCAGAATACAAAATAAATATCCAGAAATCAGTTGCATTTTTATATACCAATAATAAACTACCAGAAAGAGAAACTAAGAAAACAATCTCATTTACAATTGCATAAAGCCCTGACCAGTTTGGCTCAGTGGATAGAGCGTCGGCCTGCGGACTGAGGGGTCCCAGGTTTGATTCTGGTCAGGGGCATGTGCCTTGGTTGTGGGCACATCCCCAGTAGGGAGTGTGCAGGAGGCAGCTGGTAGATGTTTCTCTCTCATCGATGTTTCTGGTTCTATCCATCTCCCTTCCTCTCTGTAAAAAATCAATAAAATATATTTTTTAAAAAATTCCTAGGAATAGGTTTAACCAAGGATGTAAAAGACCTGTACTCAGAAAATTATCAGACACTGAAGAAAGAAATTGAAGAAGATAAGTGGAAGCATATACCATGTTTTTGGATAGGAAGAGTCCTACTACCCAAAGCAATCTACAAATTCAACACAATTATTATCAAGATACCAATGGTACCACTGGTGTATTTAAGAGAACTAGAACAAATATTTCAAATAGCCACTGCAATCTTGAGAAAGAAGAGCAAGTTGGAGGAATCATGCTACCCAATATCAAAATATACTTCAATATAATAATCAAAGCAGCATGGTACTGGCGTAAAAACAGACATATAGATCAGTGGAACAGAATATAGAGCCTAGAAATAAACCTATAGCTTGATGGTTAACTAATACTTGACAAAGGAGGCAAAATCATACAATGAGATCAAGACAGTCTCTTCAATAAATGGTATTGGGAAAATTAGACAGATAAATGCAAAAAAGAAAAAAGAAAAAAAAGAAACGAGACCACCTTCTTACACCATACACAAAAATAAACTCAAAATAGATGTAAGATTCAAAACCATAAAAGTCTTTGAAGAAAACATGGGCAGTAAAATCTTGGACATTTCCCATAGCAATATTTTTTTTTCTGATATATCTCCTCAGGCAAGAGAAACAAAAGAAAAGATAAACAAATGGGACTATATCAAACTGAAAAGTATTTTCACAGCAAAAAAACCCATCAACAAAATGAAAAGGCAGCCCACTGAATAGGAGAACATATTTGCCAATAATACATCTAATAAGGGGTTAATATCCAAAATTTATAAAGAACTTATATAACTCAACACCAAACAAACAATCCAATTAAAAAATAGGCAAAGAACCTGAATAGACACTTCTCCAAAGAGAACTTACAGGTGGCCAATAGAGCTATGAAAAGATGCTCAATGTCACTAATTGTCAGAGAAATGCAAATTAAAACCACAATAAGATATCACCTCACATGTATCAGAATGGCTATCATCAATAAATCAACAAACAAGTGTTGGTGAGGATGTGGAGAATAAGGAACCCTTGTGCACTGTTGGTGGGAATGCAGATTGGTGCAGCCACTGTGGAAAGCAGTATGGAGTTTCTCAAAAAATTAAAAATAGAACTGCCTTATAACCCAGTGATTCCACTTCTGGGATATATTTTAAGAAACCTGAAACACTAATTTGAAAGAATATATGTACCTCTATGTTCATTGCAGCATTATTAACAATAGCCAAGATTTAGAAGCTGCCCAAGTGCTCATCAGATGAGTAGATAAAAAAGGGTTGGTACAAAAAAAAGAAGGAAATCTTACCTTTTCTGGCAGCATGGGTGGACCTGGAGAATATTATGCTAAGCGAAATAAGCCAGAGAAAGACAAGTATCACATGATCTCACTCATAAGTGGAATTTAATGAACAAAATAAACTGATGAACAAAATAGATCCAGAGGCATATAAGCATAGAACAGACTGCAGAATCTCAGAGGGAAGGAGGGGGAGGGTGGGTGAGTGGAAAGTGATCAACCAAAGAACTTGTATGCATATATGCATAACCCCTGGACACAGACAATAGGGTGGTGTAGACCTGGGGTGGGGGGCAGGGGTGGGCTAGAAGGGATTAATAGGGGGAAAAGTGATATGTAATAATACTTTCAACAATAAACATTTTTTTAAAAAAGAATATGTTCATTGCAGCATTATTAACAATAGCTAAGATTTGGAAGCTACCCAAGTGCCCATCAGTAGATGAGTGGATAAAAAAGCCGTGGTACAATTACACAATGGAATACTACTTGGGCACAAAAAAGAAGGAAATCTTACCTTTTGTGGCAGCATGGATGGACCTGGAGAGTATTATGCTAAGTGAAATTAGCTAAGTCATCCCAGCCAGCATGGCTCAGTGGTTGAGCATTTTGACCCATGAACTGGGAGGTCAGGTTTTGATTCCTGGTCGGGGTCATGCCTGGGTTGTGGGCTCAATCCCCAGTGGGGGGTGTGCAGGAGGCAGCCGGTCAATGATTCTCTCTCAGCATTGATGTTTCTATCTCTCTCCCTCTCCCTACCTCTCTGAAATCAATAAAAAAAATATATTTTTAAAAAATAAATTAGCTAACTCAGAGAAAGACAAGTACCATGTAATTTCACTTATATGTGGAATCTAATGAATAAAATAAACCAACAAACAAAAAGAAAACAGATTCACAGATGCAGAGAACAGAGAGCTGTCAGAAGGGAGGGATTTGGGAGGCTGAGTGAAAAAGGAGAAGGGATTAATCCAAAATACAAAAACAAACAAAAACTCAAACACAGACATTATGGTGATTACCAGAGGGAGAGGGGGCTAGGGGAGGTAGAAAGGGTAAAGGTTGGATAAATGGCTTGGGGTGGTGAACACAATACAATAGACAGATGATGTATTATAGAATTGTACACCGGAAACCTGTATAATTTTATTAACCAATGTCACTCCAATAATTAAATAAAAACAAATATATTTTTTTATTTTCTGGGTTTTTGTCTGATAAGATTAATTTTCATTTTTTATCCTTCTATAATAACACATTTAGGTAAAGAAATTCCAAGACCCACCTGGCTGGCATGGCTCAGTGGTTGAGCATCGACCTATGAACCAGGAGCTCTCGGTTGGTTTGATTCTCAGTCAGGGCACATGCTCGGGTTGCGAGCTTGATCCTCAGTGTGGGGTATGCAGGAGGCAGCTGATCAATGATTCTCTCTCATCATTGATGTTTTTGTCTCTCTGTCCCTCTCCCTTCCTTTCATATATATGAAATTCCAAGACCCTAAGATTAAGATAGAATTAACAATAGGTATCTGACAAGGACAACAGTGTAGTAATGCTAAGGGGAGGAGTGGGGGAGGGGAGGAGGATACCGCAGGGATAAATGGTGATGGAAGAAGACTTGACTTGGGGTGGTGATCACACAATACAGTGCACAGATGATGTGTTGTAGAGTTGTGCACCTGAAACCTGTATAATTTGTTAACCAATGTCATCCCAATAAATTCAATCAAAAATAAAAATGTAAAAAGCAATAGGAATCTGATAATATAGATACTGAATTATTTATACGTATTTACTTTTCTCTTTCCACTTCAGTATAACAGAAAGTTGAACAGCTATTAACTAAAATTAATAATTTGATTTATCTGTATTCTCCCCAGTTCTTGTTTACATAATTGAAATGAGGAGAATACAAAAAGGTTCAGGATGTAATTTGTAATACTTGCTCTTATGAATCTCTGTCAATTACAGAGTGAAGACATGCACATAAAAGAAATCTTATAATATATGGTATGATGTATTTCAAATGGGTCACACAAGCAACAAAGTCTTGAGATAGGTATGATCATTCTCAGCTTTGGGAAAATCTATTAAAAATTTAGTATTGTTCTCCCCTCTTGCTTGAGGGAGGTCAGTCTTTTTGTTCTAGTTAGCCTTTCAACTGATTGGATGAGGTCCATCCATGTTATGGACAGCACTTCGCTGTTACTCTTATCCAAAACACCCTCACAGAAACATCCTGAACAATGTTTGATTAATATCTGGGCACTGTGTCCAAGCCAAGTTGACTTGTAAAACTATCATGCTTGCCTTAGGGCTTTGCACTGCTTGCTTCTGCCTGGAATACTCTTCCCTTGCTGTGCAGCCTATTCTCACCACACTGTTTAAAGCAGTAACATGGCCCACAATTCCCACTCCTAAGTCCCTTTAGCCTGATCCAACTTTCCCATTGTGTTCCTCACCTTCTCACTTTACAACTTGCCATATAATGTACTTAATTGTTTATTGTTTATTTTTTACTCAACCCCTTCTCCCCAACTAGAATGCAAACTCTGTGAGAGTAGAGAACTTACCCTGTTTTGTTCATTGCCAAGAGTGCTATTTAAAACATAACTAGAGGCCCAATGCACAGATTCATGCACCTACGGGGTCCCTTGGCCTGGCCTGCATCCTCTCACAATCTGGGACCCCTCAGGGGATGTTGGACTGCCGGTTTCGGCCCCATCCCCGCAGGCCAGGCCAGTTAACATTTTGCATGACCATGGTATATTTATTAAAACTAAGAAATTAAATATCTGTGCAATACTATGAATTAAACTCTGACTTTATCAGGCTTGCCCAGTTTTTCCATTGATGTCTTTTTTCTGTCTAAGATCCCACACTGCATTTAGTCACTGTCTCCATAGCCTCCTTCAGTGACAGTTTACGAGAACTCTGTACTATCTTTGCAATTTTTCTAAAAATCTTAAACTTGTTTTGTGTGTTTGTTGTTGTTGTTGCTAATCCTCACCTGAGGGTATTTTTCCATTGATTTTTAGGGAGAGTGGAAGAGAGAGGGAAAGACAGAGAGAAACATTGACGTGAGAGAAACACATTGATTGGTTGCCTCCTGCACACACCCGGACAGGGCCCAGGCTGGGGAGAAGCCTGCAACCAAGGTATGTGCCCTTGACTGGAATTGAACCCGGGACCCTTAGGTCCACAGGTTGATGCTCTATCCACTTAGCCAAACCGGTTAGGGCTAAAATTGTTTTTTAAAAAGTTTTAAAAAGTAATACACATGTCATGATCATATAAAATTACTTTTATCTATTCATCTATACTTTAATCCATCCTTCTATTTCCTCAATTTGTATATAGAGATGGAAAGATACTTAAAATAATGGTCACCCAATGTTAACGCTATTTATTATTAGATATTGGGATTTTTAGTTCATTGCTTTTTCTTTGTACTTTTCTTTATTGCTTAACATTTAAAATTATTTCATATCAACAATAATAAACAACTAACATGTATTGAGCACTTATTATGAGGTAGAACTTCTGGATTAGAAAAAAAGAATACCTTATTTTTTGTTTAGGTTTTAAGCTATTTAATGAAAAAGAATTTAATATTTAAAAGGTGACTAGGTCATATCTTAGTCTTCAAAAATTTTTTTCTTAATTTCATTTTATATTGGTTTTGGTGTACAGCTTAGCAGTTAGATAATCACATGCTTTTTAAAAATATATTTTATTGATTTTTTTTTTTTTTTTTACAGAGAGGAAGGGAGAGGGATACAGAATTAGAAACATCAGTGAGAGAGAAGCATCGATCAGCTGCCTCCTGCACACCTCCTACTATGGATGTGCCCGCGACCAAGGTACATGCCCTTGACAGGAATCAAACCTGGGACCTTTCAGTCCGCAGGCCGACGCTCTATCCACTGAGCCAAACCAGTTAGGGCGATAATCACATGCTTTGCATAGTGTTCTCCTCAATATTCCCAGGCCCTCAACTAGCACCATATAGTTATCGTAATATACACTGAGTGGCCAGATTATTATGACCACCTGACGTTTGTAGGCAAATTAGCTGTACACTGCATCATATGGGATATGGAAGCTGAAGGCCTCTTCGAACACCTTTGCTATCTGCAGTTACCAAGATAAAAAGTCTCCAATTCGCACAGGAACACAAGGATTGGACATTCGAGCACTGGAAAAAAGTCATGTGGTCCGATGAATCACGTTTCCAGTTGCATCATGCAGAGGGCAGAGTGAGAATTTGGCGGAAACAGCATGAAAGCATGCACCCCACATGCATGAGTAAAACCCTTCAAGCTGGTGGGGGCAGTGTTATGGTTTGGGGCATGTTTTCCTGGCATGATTTGGGCCCTTTAATTCGTGTGGAACAACGTCTGAATAGCACAACATACCTAAGTATTGTTGCTGATCAAGTTCATCCTATCATGTTGATGGCGTATCCCAATGGAGATGGCTTCTTCCAACAAGACAATGTGCCATGCCACGGTGTTCGTATTGTGCAGGAGTGGTTTCAAGAACATGAGGGAGACTTTACCTTGCTTAGGTGGCTCCCACAATCACCAGATCTCAATCCAATTGAGCATTTGTGGGACAAAGTTAAAAGAGCCATCAGGCAGCTGGTTCCACAACCATCAAATCTCACAGAACTGGACAGTGCTATTCATCAGGCATGGTGTCAGATTCCTCGCATCACCTTTCAACATCTCGTGGAGTCAATACCAAGAAGAATCGCCACAGTATTGAAGGCAAAAGGTGGCCCAACGAAGTACTAATGGGGTGGTCATAATAATCTGGCCACTCAGTGTATATTTCCTACACTTGACTTACTTCTCCATGACTATTTTATAACTATCAATTTGTGCTTTCTTAGTCTCTTCACCTCTTTCACCCAACTCCTCAATTCCTCCTCCCCTCTGGCAGCTACCAGTTTTCTCTCTGTATCTATGAGTCTGTTTCAATTTCATTTTCTTGTTTATATTATACTTTAGATTCCACATATAAGTGAAATCATATGGTATATGTCTTTGACTGACTTCTTTCCCTGAGCATAAATCTTCTAGGTCCATCTATGCTGTCACAAATAGTAAGATTTTATCCTTTTTGTTATGCCCTTGTATATATGTACCACAGCTTTTTTTATCCACTTATCTATTGATGGGCACTTAGGTTTCTTCCATAGCTTGGCTATCTATAATAATAAAAGGGTAATATGCAAATAGGCCAAACGACCGAACAGCAAAACAACCATCTGGACGACCACACTATGACACACGCACAGGCACCAGGTGGGTGTGATGCAATTGATCAGGGGCCCACCATCGCCCCATGATCGCCCCGCAGAGGGAGGCCCAGGCCACCTTCTGCAGGGCAATCGATCAGGGGGGTGGGCTCCACGGAACTGGGGAACCAGGGGGGTGTGGTGGTGGACACAGGCAGTGCCAGGCCAAGGTTTAGGTTGCTTCCATAGCTTGGCTATCTATAATAATAAAAGCGTAATATGCAAATAGGCCAAACGACCGAACAGCAAAACAACCATCTGGACGACCACACTATGACACACACACAGGCACCAGGTGGGTGTGATGCGATTGATCAGGGGCCCACCACGCCCCATGATCACCCCGCAGAGGGAGGCCCTGGCCACCTTCTGCAGGGCAATCGATCAGGGGGGTGGGGTCCACGGAACTGGGGAACCAGGGGGGTGTGGTGGTGGACACAGGCAGTGCCAGGCCAAGGTGGGTGCAGGCGGGGAGTGGGGCCTCAAGGCAGCCGGGGCTGCAAAGGCCTATCCTTGCACGAATTTTGTGCATCAGGCTTCTAGTTGTAAATAACACTGCACTGGACGTAGGGGTGCATATATTCTTTCACATTAGTGTTTTGAGTTCCTTTGGCTGTATCCCCAGAGTGGAATTACTGGGTTGTAAGGCAGATCATTTTTAATTTTTTGAGGAAACTGCATACTGCTTTCCATAGTGGGTGCACTAGTCTGCATTCCCAACAACAATGCATGGGGCGGGGCGGGGTGTCCCCTTTTCTCCACATCCTCACCAACACTTGTCATTTGTGGATTTATTGATGATAACCACTCTGACAGGTGTGAGCTCATTATGGTTTTAATTTGCATTTCTCTGAGAACTAGTGATGTTGAGCATCTTTTCATATGTCTCTTGGTCGTCTGTGTGTTCTCTTTTGAGAAATGTCTATTCATGTTCTCTGCCCATTTTTTAATTGGATTGTTTGTTTTTCTGTTGTTGAGTGGTATGAGTTCTTTATAAATATTGTATATTAACCTCTTATCAGGTGGGTCATAATTTATTTTAATCCTCACAATAAACCAGGAGCCTAGTGTGGTTATTGTTTTTATTATTACAATATTACTTCTTATCTAAGTCAAACATATCTATCATAGTAGTGAAAGTCAGAGTTCTACAAGGTGCTCTGTGAAAACGTAGGTATCCAATTTTTTGCAGTCTCTAGGAGCAGTCATTTTAAACTCTTTCAGCTGTTTCTTTTAGTATTTACCTATATGTTGCTTTCCCAAAAAACATGTTTAAACAGCTAATTCTTATTTACAGTTTTAGATGTTATCTCTTGACTTTCTACTATAGAAGATGAATATTTAGATCTTTTAAGCTGCTCCCCTTTTAATTATGTACATAAGTTTGCTAGGTTAATGTTCTATGTTTGCATTATTAATGTCCATGTAAACATGATTCACAGCTAAGCCATGAGTACTGCCTGCCTGGTATAACTTGCTCTTTTTCCTGAAGTTAATAATTGTCTCATTTATTCCTTACATAGACTTTTAAAAAATATATATATATATTTCATTGATTTTTTACAGAGAGGAAGGGAGAGGGATAGAGAGTCAGAAACATCGATGAGAGAAAAACATTGATCAGCTGCCTTCTGCACACTCCCCACTGGGTATGTGCCTGCAACCGAGATACAAGCTCTTGACCGGAATTGAACTTGGGACCCTTGAGTCTGTAGGCCGACGCTCTATCCACTGAGCCAAACCGGCTAGGGCCCTTACATAGACTTTTAACTATCTTATTTTAACCTCACCTATATCCTGATTTTAGGGAGACCTGGTACCACCAATTCCACCCTTTCAGTAGCTTTGCAGTGTGAAGCAACTTGCTTTTTGCCTCTGTTGGTTCTGCTAAGTCAGTTAACACCAGTCCATTTGCTTTTTAGCCTCTAAAGTTTCATTCCCAATTCTTTTTTCTGTTTTCTTTGTCTTCATGGATTTGGGGACATGTTAAATCTCTATTATAATTTTGATGGCATTTTAGCAGAGAGTAAAGGTAAAGAAGTGTATTCAGTCCACTTTTTATAAAAACTCCATTGCTGAATATTTTAAATAATCTATACTAATAAAAGGGTAATATGCTAATTAGACTGGACATCCTTCCGGATGTCATTCTGGATAAAGCTGGGGCCGGAGGGAAGCCAGCCTGGGTCCCAGGTGCCTGCCGGCAGTCGGAGGGAAGCAAGCCCAATTCCTGGCTGCCAGCGGGAAGCCAGTGCTGGCAGTCGGGGGAAGGAAGGCCTACTCTTGCATGAATTTCGTGCATCAGGCCTCTAGTAAGCTATATCACTCTTATGAAGACACAATGTTTTGTTTTATAAAGACAAAGTTATTTAGTTAAAAAGAAAAAAGACCCCCTAATGTATTCTTGTAACCATCTGAGCATTAAGGTCACATTTCGCAGCATGTCATAGGAGAGCCCTTGTGAATTGGTTCTCTACACAGCCTCATTCTATCACCTAAGCAGGGCCACTGGAGAAAGGCCAGGACCTTTCAGATTACCCATAAAATAGATGATGACTTACTCCACCAATGCTACTGCTGCTCCTAATTTCTCTTTGCTTAATTGTCTTCATTTTTTATAAGCTAGAAAGACTGACATTTATCTCATTGAATGTGTTTTTATCAGATCAGGCCAGGAAATCTATGCTACATTGTGAAAAGTGGCCTTTTAGAGAAGAGCTTCTATAGAAACACTGAAATACTGTCGGTTAGCTAGCTTGCCTTCCAAGGCTTATCTGGATGAGCTGTGTTTCCAGTTTTGTGTACTGACAGAAGTATTTCATTACTCACTGTGGATTAAGTTGAATTGCCAATTCCCCACCCACTGTATCAAAACAAAAGCAACTTAAAAGAAGAAGGAATTGAACAGAGCATAGACTGTGAAACCACAGAATCTTAAAAATGTCATTGAGGTTTCAATCTATGTCCTTTCCTGCTTCATGAAAGCAGAGATTTGGCAGGTGAGATCTTACTTCTTAGACATTTCAAATGAAACCAAAAGAGCCAGTCAAATGAGGGCTGCTCAAATCTTAAAGGATGAAAGTTGCTATTCAGCCACAGGATAACTTTACTACTGTTGGAACATTTTTGTTTATAATATAATTGAACAGGAAGGGCCTGGAAACTGAGCTCTCCGTGGACTTACATGCCAATATAAACCCTGCACCCAGAAAGCATGCTAGACACAGTTGTGTTGACTCTTGGAGAAGTTTGCCTTTCACAATAATGCCAATTACACCATAGGAACATCTCTAATGCACAAGCCCCACCTCAAATACAAAACTTTATTACAAGACAATGAGCATATATAGGCTTGTTTGGTTGGGACAAGCAATGAAAATGAACCTGCTCCTAAGAAAAAATTAGAACAACTGTGAGTTAAGACGGCAAATCTGTTGAACAGGTCTTTCAAGTTGGTGGCCCTGAACCCTTGGGGATCTTGGATGCAAGGTTTTAAAATTTCATATTTTCATTTCAATGATAATCAAAGCAATAATATAAATACTATAGGGATAATATCTTTTAAGTATTAAACAGGTCATTTTTTGTTTTCCTTATTAATCATGTTCCTCAATAACCTGCTATCATTCATGCTAAACTAGATGGTGCCCCAGGAAAAAAGATACAAACTAGAAGGAAAATCCATTAAATGGGGAAGATATGGTAAACTTACTCCAAGACTAGGAAGGGAAGCAGAAACCCTCTGGAATGGAAAAGAGATGGAGAGAATGAGCCAAGAGGTCAGAAACCAATATCTTCCTCCTCATTGATTTCCCAATCCTCTCTCCTCCTTGGTTTTTTCTTCTCCATTCAAATGGCTTATTTCTAAAGTAAATCCTTTAGTAGCTCTTTTAGGAAGAATCTGTGAGTGGTAAATTTCCTCAGATATGTCTTTTTTTAATATTTAATTTAAACTATTTATTGTTGAAGGTATTACATATGTCTCCTTTTTCTCTCATTGACCTCTCCATGTCCACTCTCGCCCCCCAGCACATGCCCTCACCCCCTCAGATAAATCTTAAAATACATTTATTTTGCCTTATTTTACCATTTCAGTTGAATGATCATTTAGTTAGAAATAGAATTCTAAGCTGAGAGTTTTGAAATTTCTATTCCATTGACTCTGAACTTGATAAGTCCTATTTAAGTCTATTGTTTTAACTAATGTTTTCTTTTAGTAAAAACTAGAGGCCCAGTACACGAATTTGTGCATCAGTGGGGTCCCTCGGCCTGGCCTGTGGGATTGGGCCAAAACTGGCCCTCCGACATCCCCCGAGGGGTCCTGGATTGTGAGAGGGTGCAGGCCAGGTCGAGGGACCCCATTGATGCATGATTGGGGCCAGGGCCAGATGCGGGAGATTGGTCAGCTGGGGAGGGATCCAGGGCATGTCCGGACTGTCTCACTCAGTCCTGATCGGCTGGACCCTGGTGGTCAGTGCACGTCATATTGAGCGGTTGAGCGGCCTTAGCATATCATTAGCATATTATACTTTGATTGGTTGAACAGCTGACCGGTCGACTGGACACTTAGCATATTAGATTTTTATTATATAGGATTGTAAAAATATCTTGTTGTTTTAATGTTTTCTTTTTATTTTAGGTGTAATGTAATTATTTATCCTGAACATTCATGTCTTTCATTAATTCAAGAAAATTCTCAGTCATTATCTTTTTCGCCTTTCACTCTCCATTTGTTCCTTTGTAAACTATTGATAGACACTGGACATCTCCTTTCTTTCTTTCATGTCTCTTAAACTCTCTTTCATTTTTTCCATTTCTTAAACCCTTTGATATTTACAGTTTGTGTATGTTCTCTTAGTTCTATATTTCAGGTCATGAATTCTCTATTTAGGAAATTAAGTTTTTAAGCTACAATTATATTTTTTAATTTTTCTTTCACGAAGTTCTATTTTTAAAGCCTACCTTTTATAGTACCTCATTTTCTTATGCTTGTTTTTCTTTCTTATCTCTTAAATTATTTTTATAAGATATATATATATAAGCTGACGTTTTAGGGAGGAATGTTTGGAGAATGTATAAATCTATTGTTTATTGAATCCAATAACTTTCACAGATGGCAAATTGTTTCCTCTTTTGTTTTATAATTTTCAGAATGTGGGTTTATCTTCAGTGGGTAGTTTTTTCTATACAGACTTGAATTTAGAAGTTCCCTCCCAAATAACTTCTTTGTATATTTGACTTTTGCTTTTGCCAGGCTGCTGAGTGGTACCACCAACAGGGACAAACTTTTACATTCACTTTTTTAAAATCCTCACCCGAGGATATTTTCCCATTGATTTTTTAAAGAGTGGAAGAGAGAGGGAAAGATAGAGAGAAACATCGATGTGAGAGAAACACATCGATTGGTTGCCTCCTGCACAAGCCCCAACCAGGGCCTGGGCCAGGGAGGAGCCTGAAACCACAGTGCATGACCTTAACCGGAATTGGACCCAGGACACTCCAGTCCCCAGGCTGAGCTATCCAAACCGGCTAGAGCTACATTCACTTTTTGATGTGGGGTAGGGTGGGGTTGCAAGACAAGATTTTCTGGACCATGAAGAAGTTTCAAATCTTACATGGGATAAATTCAGTATTTTCAGACTCCAAATCCATACCTGAAGTAAACTTGGGGCTTTGATTTCTTAGGCATTGACAAGTTTCCTTTGAGTCTCCCTGGGACAGTGGAGAAAGTTTTTCTAGTCCTTTCAGAGGTACATCCCTTTCAGTATCCCCGCATAGGTTTAAAGTCCATGTCCCTAAATATTAGAGTTAATTTCTAAGTCTGAAAATTACCTCTGCCCACCCTGGTGTCTGCATAGTGAGCTGTGTGTTCAAAGTAGTACTCATGTTTAATTCTTTTACCTGAGTTAAAAGGCTTTTTTTTTTGAGGTGATAATTCAAAATTAAGGGTCATTTCATAGAAAACAAGACTTTGGCCTTAGCCGGTTTGGCTCAGTGGATAGAGTGTTGGCCGGCAGACCAAAGGGTCCCAGGTTCAATTCTGATCAAGGGCATGTACCTTGGTTGCTAGCTTCTCCCCGGCCAGAGCCCTGGTCAGGGCGTATGCAGGAGGCAACCAATCGATGTGTTTCTCTTACATCAATATTTCTCTCTGTCTTTGCCTCTCTTTTCTACTCTCTATATAAAAAAAAATCAATGGAAAAATATCCTCAGATGAGGATTAATAAAAAAAGACTGGTTTCATAGAAAAGTGGATGCATTGAGGATTTCATTTCCTTGTATGAAAATGGTATGAATGACTTTGACTGTTATAGGCCAATGAGAGAAAAAAACACACACAATAAGCAAAGGTACTACATGAATTATAGGTTCAAATCAAGTGCAAGCTTAATGTATAAATGAGTGGAAGTTTTGTAAGTAGTCCAAATAGAGACAAATGGTGGAAGAATTGAACGGAATCCTCACATAGCAAATACTGTAAAGGGCATGTTGTCATACATGGGAGAATTCCATCTTTGTACATAGACACTTTCAAGAGCTCCTCCTCAAAAAATGGATCACAGCCCTGCCAGCATGGCTCAGTAGTTGAGCGTCAACCTAGGTATGAACCAGGAAGTTATGGTTTGATTCCATTCGGGGCACATGCCCAGGTTTCAGGCTCAATCCCCAGTGTGAGGTGTGGAGGAGGCAGCCTATCAATGATTCTCTCTCATCACTGATGTTTCCATCTCTCTCTCCCTCTCCCTTCCTCTCTGAAATCAATATTTTAAAAAATGGATCACAAACTCCAAATATGAGCATGTAGACAGACATACACCCCACTTCACCTGTAAATTTCTAAACAAATGTCATATTATTTTGTCTATTCAAACACAGCTGAATTTAAAAAAATTAGTCTCTTGTAATTTTATATTTTATTTATAAGTCTAACATATATGTAGACTAAAAGCAAAAATTAAGCCTTCTTGTGCCAGGGGAGCATATAAAGGTGAGGAAAAAGATGGGGTAGGATACAGCTTATAGGAGTCTCTGACAGGTTAGATCCATACAGTCATTTTCAAAGCATCCTGCTTAAGTGGTTTGGGTAGCTTTTGCTTCGACTTAATTTGCTTATTTTCAATTTTCCCCAAATTATGCCATAAATTCATTATCTATTCACTAATCAAATACAATCCAAAGGCACTTTTAGCCTGTCTAGGACTTCCCTGGTGTATGTCTGGTGTCAATAGAAAATACAGAAAGGATAGAGAAGAAAGGCCTTGCTTGTCTGTCTGCACCTTTTCAAGGTGACTCAGCTTTTCATATCCACAAACAGGATGTGCATCCCCTCTAGGCTAACAAGGCTTAGTAAACAGGTAAAGCTTCCACCTCTTTCTGAACCACGGAACTATCCATGGACTAGACCTTAGTCATCTTCCTTCCCATCCCCTTCTTTCCTCTTTCTTCCATCATCTCCCTTTGTCCTCAAACATGATGCACCATTAACAAACAATACTCTCAGAGCGTCTAGGGAGGACACTGGGCAAGGAGAGGAAGGGCTTATTTTCATTCTCATGTAATGGTTTTAGTGGAATGTACTTGCTAACACACTAAGCCTTGCCTATGTAAGAGAACACTGAGGACCAAGAAAATGTATGTGTGTGTGTGTGTGTGTGTGTGTGTGTGTGTGTGTGTGTGTTTATTGGGGGGAGGGAGTAATACAGTGGATCCTAGAGTTCAAAAATCCAAAATAGCTCTTGGTAATATCCTCATGGTCCTTATTCTTACTTTACACATTTATTTCGATGTTAAAGAAAAGACAGCCTTGGGAACTATCTTATGATTTCCTATTCCAAAATGAGAGGCTATTTTGGTTTAGGTTAGTCTTCATGTCATTTAAAGAAGATTGACATCGAAGCAATTGGCATGGCTTATTATAAACCTCCGACCCTGTCTATTTTACTCAGCTGTACTCTAACATTTTCTACTCCTCAGCTAGGCTGAGAATTCCTACAGGCCAGGGACCACAATCATTAGCATTATACTGAGCAGAGTTCATGGAATATTTAAGGGATGGAATGGAATCATGTTATCCCTAATTCACTCTCCCGCCTCCATCCAGTGCCCTGGAATGTGATCACCCCACTCAAGTGTCACGGTGATGCTGAGCACAGCAAAAGGGAAACAACCTCTCAGGAGAAACCAGGAGGGCTCCTTCTAGTCAACACACACAGGCCAGGTGATGATTCATATAATCCCAACCAGGCAATCATTAGACAATAGGATTTCAAGTCGAGCAGCAATTATGAGTCATAAGAGTCATGCTCTAAGTTTGAGTACCCAGGTTTGTTTTGCTCCTCAGTTACATAAGTAATGGGCAGCACACCTTACATACAGACAAAAACAAAAGGCCCAGATCATTTGAGTTTTTTAAATGTAAACACTCTTTACGTACAAATATGTTTTAGTTTTATGTCTATGGAGGAAATAAAATGAATCATATACATTTTCTTCAATTTCATACGTCCTTTGTTTGCATTCCTAGAAGTTATATTTATTTCCCTCAAATATCCACTCAAATATCACAGCCTAAATTATTGTGAATAGATATTTGAAGTGAGGACTGGAGAATATAGTTTTTCCCATAGGAAAGCTCCTCCTCACATAATTGGCATAACTGTTGCTCTTGAGAGAACATGAAATCTGTTATCTCTCTTTTTTAAAAATATATTTTTATTGATTTCAGAGAGGAAGGGAGAGGGAGAGAGATAGAAACATCAATGATGAGAATCATTGATCGGCTGCCTCCTGCACACCCTCTATTGGGGATCTAGCCAGCAACCCGGGCATGTGCTCTTGACCGGAATCAAATCCGGGACCTTTCAGTCTGCAGCCGACGCTGTATCCACTGAGCCAAACTGGCTAGAGCTCTGTTATCTCTTAAATAATATAACTGACAAAGCATCATCGCAATATTAATAGAGATGATTAGTAGCAAAAAGGGGACAAAAGCTTAGAACCCCATTAATAAGTCATTGTGATAGATAAAGTTTTTCTCCTGGTTTTTGGTAAGAAAGAAATAGGCCACTTCTCTTTCTTGAGCCTTTTGAACCTCTTTGTATAGCCCTTGGCACGACTAAATTTTCTCTACCAGTCAACGTCCTTAGCAATTTTGACTTCCCACAAAGTGTCTCCCACACAATAGTGTCCAATATACAGTTGATAAACAACTAGTGAATGAATGAATGCATTTCTCGACTTTGACATGCTGGGCTTATGGTAGGTCCTTCATATAAACTTCTTGAACTGCTTTGACACTGTTATCAACACTTCTGTCAGAGCTGCTGCTCCTCATGCCACCTGTTGATTTTGACAGTTGCCAAATAAACAACACTTGTATACACATCCCTACAGATATGACCCAGAAATAGAGTGCTGTGTTGTACCTGGTCATTTGACTCAAATCTTCCTGCTTTGTAATGATCTATGTAGAGTAAGAACAGAGCATGAAACACAATTCCTTCCCCCATCACTGGCGGCTGTAATGTCTTTACCAGTTTTACTTCAGTCATCAGAGCCCGGTAGATATGCTTTATAAATGGGAACTTAAAAATCATAACTCATCAGCACAATTAGCTATATGTGTTTTAAGTTACCTGTTGTGGACAATAGTAATTCATTTGGCATGTCTTGCTGAGCATTAGCACAATAATGAAATCTGACGACAGTTGCCTTTTTAAAAAAATATATTTTTATTGATTTCAGAGAGAAAGGGAGAGGGAGAGAGAAAGAAGTATCAATAAGGAGAAAGAATCATTCCTGCACACCCCCTAGTGGGGATTGAGCCAGCAACCCAGGAATATGCCCTGACCGGGAATCGAACCATGATCTCCTGGTTCATAGGTCAATGCTCAACCGCTGAGCCATGCCAGCCGGGCCTACAGCTGCTATTTAAATTTTACTAATTATATAGTTAAACTCTATATATGATCACCTTAATCTTCTTGTCACTTGTTTAAACTTTTTTGAAAATGTATTTTTCAATCCAGAATTATAAAGGCTTTTAAAATTTATTCTGATAATAATATGTACAAGAATTAATAGCCCAACTTTTTTGAAATACTAGTTCAGAAATTCACACAACTTGTAAACTTCTTTTTATAAAAAAAATATTTTATTGATTTTAGAGAGGAAGGGAGAGGGAGAGAGATGGAAACATCAATGATAAGAGAGAATCATTGATCAGCTGTCCCCCTCAGGCCCCTACTGGGGATCGAGTTGGCAACCCCGGGCATGTGCCCTGACTGGGAATTGAACCACCGTGACCTCCTGGTTCATAGGTCGATGCTCAACCACTGAGCCACACCCGCATGCTACCTCAAATGGTAACTAAATAACTGATTATGTTCCTGGGATGTTCATAAAAAATGAGGGGTGGTGCCCTGGCCAGTTTTGCTCAGTGGTTAGAGTGCTGGCCTGTGGACAAAAGGGTTGCAGGTTTCATTCCCAGTACCTCGGTTGCAGGCTCACCCGGGAAGCAACCACTAATCGATGTGTCTCTCTCACATTGACGTTTTTTCTCTCCCTCCCTGTCTCATCTCCTCCCTCCCTTCCATCTCTTTCTAAAAACAAAACAAAAAACAGTGAAAGGTGGAATAATAATTTCACAGTATACACATATCAAATCATTATGTTGTACACCTTAAACTATACAATGTTATATGTCAATTATATCTCAGTAAAATGGAAAATTGTTGAGGCCCCTGACTGCTTCTTCTCTCCCAGCCCCTGCCTCTCGAGAACCATGTACCCTTTGGTTCAGACAAAAAACAAACAGCAGTTGGACAGGAAGTGAATGGCACTGAAACAGATTTCCAACATCAAGTGCTTGGGGGTTGGCAGAAAGTTCTTGAACATGACAGTGTTGGAGTGAACTACAAAATGAAATTTGTTATCTACTTAAACCACCAAAAGCAAATGCCCTGTACTATATTGGCTATCTGTTTTTTTAATAGCAAAATCTGGTGATCATTAGGCTGCCTCAGCAAGTGGCCTTGTTGTCATTGTTCCAGATGCCAGCCCTCATGGCTGAAATGTTAAAGAAGTAGATGAGTCTGGCCAGTGCTGCTCGATGGTTGAGTGTTGACCTATGAACCAGAAGGTCATGGTTCAATTCCCAGGCAGGGCACATGCCCAGGTTGTGGGCTCGATCCCCAGTGGGGGGCGTGCAGGAGGTATCTGATCAATGATTCTCTCTCACCATTGATGTATCTCTCTCTTCCTCCCCCTTCTTCTCTGAAATCAATAAAAATATATAGTTTTTAAAATAAAGGAGAAGGTAAGAGCTGGGACTTTGGCGCTGGTGCTGTTTTATGTGGATGTCTCTGGAGATCCTTGGAACACTAAGCACAGAATGTACTCATATGTAACAGAGGAGCTTCCCAACTCATAAATGACAATTAATTTCCCAGTGGACCCCCAAAGGATGTCTATTTTTGGCCACTCTATGGGAAGCCATGGAGCTCTGATTTTTGCTTTAAAGAATCCTGAAAAGTATAAATCTGTATCAGCATTTGATTCAATTTGCAATTCAGTGCTCTGTCCTTGGGGCAAAAAAACCTTTAGTGGATACTTTGGAACTGATCAAAGTAAATGGAAGCCTTATGATGCTGCCCATCTTGTAAAGTCCAATCCAGGTTCTCAGCTGGACATACTAACTGATCAAGGAAAGGATGGCCAGCTTCTTTCAGATGGACAGTTGCTAGCTGACAACTTGTAGCTGCCTGTACAGAAAAGAAAATTCCTGTTTTTTTATTTATTTATTTTTAAATCTTTGTGGTTGAAAGTATTATATATGTCCCCTTTTCCCCCTAGTGACCCCTTCTAGCCCACCCATGCCCCCAATCCCTGTTGTTTTTAGATTGCAAGAGGTTATTAATCATAGCCACTACTTCATTGCAACCTTTATCACTAATCATGCAAAATAGCTACATGCCTAAAAAACCTTAGATAAGAGAATCTCTTCAGGATTATAAACATTGTAATAAACAGAATTGTAGAGGAAACTATTTCAAAACAGTGTGTTTCATAATGCTAAAAATGCTTCATCCTGTGTAGTTGAATCACTTTCTGAATAAATATATGAAACCTGAAAAGAAACACCTGGGAAATTGATGAAGGTGGAATGATTGATTGACTAACCGTATTTTTCTGTCAATGCCAGAGAATGACAGTCTTGAAGGACTCAGAATTTCTGAACATGTTCCTTTAAGGGCTCATAGTCCTGGGCATCTCTAATGCATCTAATTGGAGCACAGGGAGAAATCGTGCTATTGCCAATGGAAGCAAGGATGTTGAGGAATCGAATGCAACATTAATACATACGTACCAGCTAAGGGGTTAGTAACCGGGATAACTTTATGTCTGACTGAGGTTACCTGAGAAGAAGCAGCACTTCTATTTAATACCAAACACTATACTATAAAGGAATTATATGTAAGAAATTGATGTGCATTATTTAAATCTTCTCCAGACAAATGTAACTTTAGTTCAATAATACCTAATAATAAAACGTTAACATATTTTATTGCTTTTTGTGTATTAGGAAGAGATATCTACACTCATAGTCAAAAGAACTCAAAGTACCAGCTTTGCCACTTACTGCCAGTATGTCCTTGGTATGCCCTTAGATGAGTTACTTAAATTCTGTGAGACTCAGTTTCCTCATCTTTAATATATGGGGGTAATAAAACCTAAATCCCAAGCACAGTGCCTAGAGCTCAATAAATGTTCATTGCTCTATTAAATTTAAAAAGAGTTTTGACAAGCTCTAGCAAAAATGGAAACAAATTGTCAGATTTTGCTTCTCCAATGTCAAAAGTCATTAATAAATTTATCAAGTTCATGTATCACATTGCAAAAGAACTTAGAAAAAAAATAGAAGTAAATGTTCCGGTTCTAGAGACACAAAATGTTAGTGAAAACAAACAAACAAGTCTATGATTTTGAAGAAAGACTCAGCTGCCCTGTCCAGGTAGCTCAGTTGGTTAGAGCGCCATCCCAAACCACCAAGGTTGTGGATTTGATGCCCCATCTCGGCATATACAAGAATCAACCAATGAATGCCTGGATAAATGAAACAACAAATCAATATTTCTCTCTCTCCCTTTCTCTCTCTCTAAAATCAATCAATAAGTAAATAATTAAAAGAAAAGAATCTTCCCCTTGTGAGGGAAAAAGATGCAGTAAAGGAGCAATACAGTGCAGTGGGGAATAAGAAAAGGTTTTGGAGACCATTAGGGTCACAGTCTAGCTCAGGGGTGGGCAAACTTTTTGACTCAAGGGCCACAATGGGTTCTTAAACTGGACCGGAGGGCCGGAACAAAAGCATGGATGGAGTGTTTGTGTGAACTAATATAAATTCAAAGTAAACATCATTACATAAAAGGGTACGGTCTTTTTTTTTTTTTTTAGTTTTATTCTTTTCAAATGGGCAGGATCCGGCCCGAGGGCCGTAGTTTGCCCACGGCTGGTCTAGCTCATTTATTAGTGTATAACCTTAAGCAAGAAACTTAATACCTTTAAGGCTCATTTTCTTTATTGCCAGGCAAAGGAGAATAGCATATTTCATTGAACTTAATAGTCTGTATATTGCCAATTAAACACAATGCTTTCTTATAAGGTAGAATTTTTATTTCATAGTTATTTAAAGAGCTCCTTTAAAAATATTTAGATAGATTTTAATCATATCATTCTCATATCACCCTGATCCTATATAATAAAGAGGCAATATGCAAATTGACCACAACACCCTCACAAGATGGCTGCCTATGACCAGGCCGGCAGGGGGGTTAGTGAAGGAT
>NW_005370932.1:41603-43552 GCF_000412655.1 Myotis brandtii | reverse complement strand
GGGGGGGCAGTGAGGGGCAACCAGGCCAGCAGGGGGGCAGTTGGGGGCGACCAGGCTGGCAGGCAGGTGAGCGATTAGGAGCCAGTGGTCCAGGATTGTGAGAGGGATGTCTGACTGTCGGTTTAGGCCCGATCCTGGCAGTCGGACATTCTCCAAGGGGTCCTGGAATAGATAGGGTGCAGACTGGGCTGAGGGGACCCCCTTCCCCCATGCACAAATTTCATGCACCGGGCCTCTAGTGCATAGATAAAAAGACAAACTTAGCAACATAAATTACTTAATATATCCCTCAAATTTTACATAGAGACACCCCTCTGAGTCACTTTGGAGTCAGAGTCATTGGTGTCCCCATTTTTCTTCACAATACTGGCATGTCATTAAGAGCATTGGCATGCTTTATTTCTTAAAAGCTGCCTCCACTATTGCTTCTAGGATGTTTTTCCAAGTCATGCCTTGATGCTGCCACTTTTATGACCCCAGAGTAACAACCCCATTTGCACACAAGTAGGCAATGACAACTACTGTCATCATGCTGTCTTTCTGACAGTAGCTATGAGACATCACACACCATCTAATGTATCCTAAGATGCTAAGTGTGAAAAAATGAGCATCTTAGAATTGTGAGATTTGGATAATACTAATCTTCATAGAACTACAGTGAGGATTAATAAGAAAATACAGAAAAAGGATTAATAAGATAACATAAATAAATGGTAGCTGTTTTATTACAGGGAAATGAGAAAATTGCACCACTTCTGATCTGGGCTCCTCACCATGTTCCTGGGATGCTCATAAATACTGAATTAGCTTATTCGATCCTTATGTATTGTAGACTTACTTGAGGATTGGCATTTTGCACGTGATGGACTTTGCAAGTCTAAAGCAAGTATTGCCAAATAGGAGATTCATTCCAGTCTTACTCCTTCCCTCCAAATTAAAAAACAAAACAGCAAAAAGCCTTGCGGTCTCCTAAAATCATGGCAAAATCACCAGATGATGACCCTCTTTTTCCTTTTTGCTCTTCACCTCCTGGGTCTCACTCATCCCCCATCACCACCATCTGACCTGCAGGTCCATTTCCAGTTTACATTTAGAAAGCCACTTCAGGCAAATGGCGAAGAGTGTATCAAAGGAAATATCAAAACTTCTTTCAAAGGTAAATGAAGACTAGCCATAAGAATTACTTGGGACTTTTAGAAGACAAAAGCCAACAGCGCAGTGATGGCACTGAGCTTCGTTCTTTTACTCGGTTCTTCAGTGAGAGGTCTGAAGATCGGTTCATCTAAAACAGGAAGGAAAGGGAGAGAAATCCTCCATGCACTTTTCTTTTTATTTTATTTCATTATATATATCTATCTATCTATCTATATATATATATATTTACATATATAAATATATATTTATCAAAAAAATATATTAAAAAAAAAAAAAAAACTTCTTTCAAGGGTAAATGAAAACTAGCCATTAGAATACTTGGGACTTTTAGAAGACAAAAGCCAACAGCACAGTGATGGTACTGAGCTTTGTTCTTTTACTCAGTTCTTCAGTGAGAGGAACTAAAACAGGAAGGAAAGGGAGAGAAATCCTCCATGCACTTTTCTTTTTATTTTATTTCATTAAATACATATATATATATTTACATATTTACATAATTATATATATACATATATATAATTAGAGGCCTGTTGCATGAAGAGATTTGTGCAATAGGCCTTCCCTTCCCCTGGCTGCCGGCACAGGTTTTCCTCCGGCACCCAGGACCCAGGCCTTTGCTCCGGCCGGAGCCTTCAGTCTTCGCTGCTCCCACTGGAGCCTTCAGTCTTCACTCCGCCGCTTCACGCCTATGTATGCAAATTAACTGCCATCTTTGTTGAGTTAATTTGCATACTCTCCTGATTGGCTGGTGAGCGTAGCGGAGGGATGGTCAATTTACATGTTTGTTTATTATT
>NW_005370932.1:39379-41289 GCF_000412655.1 Myotis brandtii | reverse complement strand
TGTTTGTTTATTATTAGGTAAAATATATATATATATATATATTGATTTCAGAGAGGAAGAGAGAGAGAGAGATATAAACATCAATGATGAAAGAGAATCATTGATTGGCTGCCTCCTGCACGTTCCCTGCTGGGGGGGATAGAGCCTGCAACCCGGGCATGTGCCCTTGGCCAGAATCCAACCTCCGACCCTTTAGCCCGTAGGCCAGTGGTGGGCAAACCGCAGCTCGCGAGCCACATGCGGCTCTTTGGCCCCTTGCGTGTGGCTCTTCCACAAAATACCACATTTTTAGCAAAGGCCAGCTTAGGAGTACCCTAATTAAGTTAGTAACAATGTACCTACCTATATAGTTTAAGTTTAAAAAATTTGGCTCTCAAAAGAAATTTCAATTGCTGTTCTGCTCTGTTGACTAATGAGTTTGCCGATCACTGCCATAGGCCAATGCTCTATCCACTGAGCCAAATCGGCTAGGACTTCTGCACTTTTCTGCAGAGGATTAAAGCAACAGTGCAAGGCTGAGCCTCTCTTCCACCTTCGCTGCTCAGACACCACATGTTCTCTTGTAAACTTTATAATTTGTCCTAATTGGTCAGGCAGGTCCCGCAATAAAGCTGGACCAGAGCAAATTCGTCAAACCAAAAACCTGCTTGGGATGAAAATGTTAAGGGAAAATTAGCAAAGGATAGTGAGTAGGAGTGGGCCAGGAAAGAATGACCAGGCCCACATCAGGCAGGACGACATCAGATAGGACAAAGCTTTTCAATATTGCACTACTGACATTTTGGCCTAAATAATTCTTTGTTTGGGCGGCTCTCCTGTGTAAAGAAGGATGTTTAACAGCATCACTGGTTTCTACCTACCAGATACCAGTAGCGCCCCTCCTATCCCCCTCCTCATCCTTGCGTTGTGATGATCAAAAATGTCTCCAGACATTGCCAATGTGGCTAGGACTTCTGCACTTTTCTGCAGAGGATTAAAGCAACAGTGCAAGGCTGGGCCTCTCTTACACCTTTGCTACTCAGACACCACATGCTCTCTTGTAAACTCTATAATTTGTCCTAATTGGTCAGGCAGGTCCCACAATAAAGCTGGACCAGAGAAAATTTGTCAAACCAAAAACCTGCTTGGGATGGAAATGTTAAGGGAAAATTAGCAAAGGATAGTGGGTAGGAGTGGGCCAGGAAAGAATGACCAGGCCCACATCAGGCAGGACGACATCAGATAGGACAAAGTTTTTCAATATCGCACTACTGACATTTTGGCCTAAATAATTCTTTGTTTGGGCGGCTGTCCTGTGTAAAGAAGGATGTTTAACAGCATCACTGGTTTCTACCCACCAGATACCAGTAGCGCCCCTCCTATCCCCCTCCTCACCCTTGGGTTGTGATGATCAAAAATGTCTCCAGACATTGCCAATGTCCCTTGGGAGGCCAAATTGCCCTTGGTTAAGAACCACTTACATAGAACCATGTGAACAAATCAAAGATCATGGATTGTTGTGAGATACCAAGGTCCCAAAAGGAGTCCATGTGCGGAAGACTAATTCAAGCAGAAATAATTCTCGGTGTTGTAAATGTTTCCCTCCACGTCCCGCGTGGTTCAGGGTTTAGGATCTGGAAGAGGAGCCGCACACAAATGAAAGAGAAAAAACAAGAGATAATTTGGGAATATTGGGGGGCCAGGCGGGTAAGTCCAACTCAAGAGGAAGGACTTCCACCTGTGCTCAGGCCGCACCAACCATTTTATAGTCAGAGGTAAACAAGGTAGTGGTTACCATAGTTACACTGTTCTTGTGAGTTTCACTTGTTTTGACCATAGTTACACTTCCTGCACTTCCCTCAGCCCATTAGCTTCCCAGATAAGATCTAGGGAGTGTTATAAGGTCAAGCCTAATTATGCTAAGAGGACTG
>NW_005370932.1:24403-35867 GCF_000412655.1 Myotis brandtii | reverse complement strand
TCCACATCCCGCATGGTTCAGGGTTCAGGATCTGGAAGAGGAGCTGCACACAAATGAAAGAGAAAAGACAAGAGATAATTTGGGAATATTGGGGGGCCAGGTGGGTAAGTCCAACTCAAGAGAAAGGACTTCCACCTGTACTCAGGCCACACCAACCATTTTATAATCAGAGGTAAACAAGGTAGTGGTTACCATAGTTACACTGTTCTTGTGAGTTTCACTTGTTTTGACCATAGTTACACTTCCTGCACTTCCCTCCCATTAGCATAGATAAGATCTAGGGAGTATTATAAGGTGAAGCCTAATTATGCTAAGAGGACTGTGCCCTCTAAGCTGGGACTTGTTTGTGACTTTGCCAACAGGTCAGTCCGAGGCTTAACCCTATATCGGCTCCCCACACTCGGGGGCAAAGGTTATGTGTTTCAGCCCACATCCTGGGCTCACTCATTCAGTCTCTCTCCCCCACCCCGTCCCCTCATTGACGATGAAGCTGGCCCCCACAGAGAGCAGGCCTCTTAAGACAAAAGTCTTTGCAGTCTCTGCTCCAGCACTTCCTCTACCAGCAAATGTAGGTGGCAGCCCAGTTCCCCTAGCTCAGTGGTTCTCAACCTTCCTAATGCCTCGACCCTTTAATACAGTTCCTCATGATGTGGTGACCCCAATTTCATTGTTACAAATTGAACATAATTAAAGCATAGTGATTAATCACAAAAACAATATGTAATTATGTATGTGTTTTCCAATGGTCTTAGGCGAGCCCTGTGAAAGGGTCGTTCGACCCCCAAAGGGGTCGTGACCCACAGGTTGAGAACCGCTGCCCTAGCTGCTGGGAAGGAGCTGCAGAAAAGCATAGAGGACTCCTCCTTCTGGACTCGGCAAATGCGCCTCCACCGTGTGCGAAGGGGCAAGTCAGAAGCGCCGAGCGTAACAGTGGTGTATCTGAAGCTTCTTCTGCTTCCAGAGCTTCACTAGCTTGTCCTGAATGCCCGTGTTGGAAACTCAGTCATCACAAAAGCACCTTCCTTTTGAACTGCGGTGTTAATAGGTGACAAGCAGAACCTTCCAAATCTTTATACTTTAGGGAAGTGCAATTTGGACACCCCAAAACCTAGTTGTGGTTACGAACTTTACTGTGTATACTAGTAAGTATTACCTTACAGCACTTATTAAAATGTAGAGTCCTTAAATACATTTAATGGACTATTATTCAACCTTCAGAAAGAAAGAAATTCTGACACATGCTACAACATGGATGAAGCTTAAGGACATTCTGCTAGTGAAATAAGCTAGTCACACAAAATACAAATTGTGATTCCATGTATATGAGGTACCTAGAGCAGTCAAATTCATTGAGACAGAAAGTAAAATGATGGTTGTCAGGGCTGAGGTTGGTTGGGGGGAAGGGGGAGTCATTTGTTTAATGAATATGGTTTTAGTTTCGTAAAATGAAAAGAGTTCTGGAAATAGGTGGTAATGGTTGCGCAAAAATGTGAATATACCTAATGCCAATGAACTGTACACCTAAAATGGTCACAATGGTAAATTTTATGTTAAAATACTAAATTAAAAATGCAGATACTTGGTTACCACCCGTGATTCTGTTTCAGTTCGTCTGAATAGGCCCAGAAATTTGCATTTTTAATAAGTAACCTAGCTGATTCTTGTTTTTAGATAATCCTTTCAAAAATACTAGTTAGTAAAGGAACTAAAATCTAAGGATGTACTGAGATCAGCTAGAAATGTATGATTTGCCAGAAATTCGAGGACACAATTTTCTTCAATGAAGACAAGATTTTAAAAACTGGTTCATGGGAAGAGCTCTGAAAAATCATAGTACAGAGTCCCAGGGCTAAAGAAATGTCTCTAGATTTTATCTAAGAGAAGGTAATTAGCAGACACATGTGATCTTGTTTGCTGTAACCGTGGGTGGAGGCATGGAAGATTAGTAAAGGGGAGGGATTCCTCACATGCGTAAATCACCGTGTGAGGAAAGTGGTAATAGCTTGGCATTTAGGTAATTACACATGCAAATTAGAAGAGCATATATATATATGAGCCAAACAAAACAAAGACAATTATGAGCACATTCTAGAGCCACCATGCCAGTCGTACCACCATTTCCAGCTGCCCCGATGTAAGTACCAGCAAAGACACAGGTTTCAATTGTTTATACTCTATTAGATATGTATAGAGCAAAAATGTTTTCTTTGGAGGGGATTTTGTACATCCAGTAAGGAAAAAATATGATGGATTCTTTTCCAATCAACTTCATATTCTCCCGCACTAAAAACCACATGACATTAAATAAATATAGGTCTAAGTAAGTTTTTGAAATAATTATTATTTTCAATGTTAACATTGACTGGGAATATATGAATTAGAGTCTTTCAGCTCTTCCAGTTCTTCAAGGTATGTGAGTGACAAGCAGATGGTAAAGGGAACACACAGAAATGAGGCACTTCCCCCCCTTTTTCTAAAATTTTATGTTGGTAGTGATATTCTCATTAGTAATATTTTACATTTGTGTTGTATTGATCTATTGTCTGGAACAGCTTCTGTTCATTCTCAGATTCAAAGTATGTCCAGAGAACCTGTATTTTTCAGCCCTCCTAACCTTGTCTATTCCTCTTGAGCCTCAATTTGATGACTCTTAGACAGCCACAATGAAAAGTCCATCATTTGTGATTTTTGTAGTTTGTGAAGGTAAATGGAAATGTTCTCAATGGTTTGTAATTTTAAAAATCGATAAGTGGGTTCTGGCTGCTGTGGCTCACTGGGTTGGGTGTTGCCCCATGCACCAAAAGGTTTCTGGTTCGATTCCTGGCCTGGATGTTTCCTTTCTCTCTCCTTCTCCCTTCCTCTCTTGCTCTCTCTCTCTCTCTCTAAAAATCAATTTTAAAATATTTTTAAAAATTGATAAGTGGAATGAAAAAATTGAACATAGAGCCAAATGTGTGAGTTTAAAATAAAAAGAATTAAGATATGATTCCTGCTTCACAGACTTTACCATCTAGTTAGGGAAGAGAGGTATGTAAACAAAAAGTGCAGTTAAGAATTAGTTCTACGTGCTGTGATAAAAGTCTCTATGTGTCAACCGAGGCTTGAGGGAGGGTATCAGCAGACAGGGATGAATCATGTGGGGAGAAGTGGGGAAAGTCTTCATGTGCACAGTGAATCTTGAGCTAAGTGTTTAGTATGAAACTGTCTTTAAAAGGCTTAAAATCAAGATGTTCACAATCTTCTTAGAGAGTCCAAATAAAAAATATATGAATAAAGAGTGGATTATTTAGCATTAAATTGTGTGGGACTGATTAACAAGTCAACAAGCTTTTGGAGAAGGTGGGTTGGAGCAGGTGCTTTATAAAGGAAGTAGAGTGGAGCCAAGCCGAAGGATGGGCAGGAAATGGAAAAGTGCAGTGGAGGAGACAAGGGAGCACAAGCAGAGAAAGCACCTGAGCAAAAGCCTGGGCCTCAAGGAAACCAACTGACTGGGGTTGTCTGGAGGGACAACAGGGTCAAATGAAGATGGGGCTTTAGAGGCAGGCAGGGGCTTTTGAGGATTCGTGTAGAACAAGCATGTCAAACGCAAAGGCTAACACAGGCCAAATAAATGAAGCATGCAGCCCGCGGGCCACGAGTTTGACATGCTTGATGTTGAAGGTGATGTCAATATCTCAGATTTCTGATCAGGGAAGTAATGTGCTAAAAGCAACATTTTGGGAAAACAAGTCCAGTTTCCATTTGGAACTATGAAGAGCTTGGAGTGGAGGCTGGGAGGCCAGCACAAAGGCTGCTGCGATTCTCCAGGCGGAAGGTGTGGTGGGCCTTGGAAGGGGCAACCATGCAGAATAGGGTGGGAAGGTGGAAAGGGACTGTAAGTCACTGTCAGTCACTGCTTCCCATGGTGAATTATTACATCTGCATTTCTAGTCACCCTTTTCTCTTTTATGATTGTAAATTCCATATTCTTTTCTAACCAGCAATACTGAAAGTCAACATGATCAATTAGGATTCTTTAAATTAAATTTATTGTGGTGACATTGGTTATATAGGATCATATAGGTTTCAGATGTAGATTTCTATGATACAAGATCTGTATATTGCACTGTCTGCCCACCCAAAGTCAAATCTATTCACATCTTTCAGAATGATTCATTATCACATACATCCACCATAAGATGGTCATGGCAAGCAACTTTGTATATTCTCTTTCAGAATGATTCATTATCACATACATCCACCATAGGATGGTCATGGCAAGCAACTTTGTATATTCTTTTTTTAAAAAAATATATTTTATTGATTTCAGAGAAGAAGGGAGAGGGAGAGAGAGATAGAAACATCAGTGATGAGAGAGAATCATTGATTGGCTGCCTCCTGCACGCCCCCTACTGGGGATCCAGCCCACAACCCGGGCATGTGCCCTTGACCAAAATCGAACCTGGGACCCTTCAGTCCCCAGGCCAACGTTACTAGTATATTTAAAAAAATATATTTTATTGATTTCAGAGAAGAAGGGAGAGGGAGAGAGAGATAGAAACATCAGTGATGAGAGAGAATCATTGATTGGCTGCCTCCTGCACGCCCCCTACTGGGGATCCAGCCCACAACCCGGGCATGTGCCCTTGACCAAAATCAAACCTGGGACCCTTCAGTCCCCAGGCCGACGTTACTAGTATATCCACTGAACCAAACCAGCTAGGGCACAACTTTGTGTATTCTGATCCATCAGAGAAACCTTGAAAACCGAGTAGCTTTTCAGAGGACCCAGAGTTAGCAATGAGAGCAGCATGTCTCAGAATAAAGGTTCTCTCAATCAAAATCACTCCTATACAAGGTTTCTCAACGTCGGCACTATTGACATTTGGGACCAGATAATTCTTTGTTGTAAGGGGCTGGCTTGTACATTGTAGGACTTTCAGCAGCATCTCTGGCCTCTACAGTAGATGCCAGGAGCACCCCCTCTCCCCAGCTGTGACAATGAAGAACGAGTACATTTGCTGAGTACAGACGGAAGGTGTCCTTGATGGCTTTCTGCAGCTCCTGCCCAGCAGCGAGGAGAATTGGGCTGCTGCTGACCTTTGACAGTAGAAGATAGTGCTTACACAAAGGTTTCAAAGCCGTCTATCTTAGAGGGCTACTCTGCCAAAGGTTCTCCAGAGGTGTCAAAATCATCCTCAGTTGAAAACCACTGCTGAAATTTATCATTTAATTTATCATTTATGCAGTTTAATTTTTAGAAGAATAACATTTTCTCCTATGCTTTACTGAGGCAGATATTTTCCATTACTGTCACTGTAAACTTCAGGCTAGTGCTGCTCATACACTGAGTCTTTGAAGGATGAGAAAAATCCGAACAGCAGAGTCACTGCTTCTTTGACCGATTCATTTTGGAAATAACAGCTACAATTCATTGGCAGTGAAAGGTTCTCTACCTTGAAGCACCCTTACAAGGGGCTTCACCATCACACGCCAGCTCCATCTGGAACTTTGGGGATAATTGGTTTGATGCTCTTCTCCCAGAAATTTTTTTCTACTGAAACACCACACCAATCCCTGTGATCTAGCTCTTGGAGAATGTCTTTACTGTCCATGGACCTCTTCTTCTTCTTCTTTTTAAAAAATATATTTTTATTGATTTCAGAGAGAAAGGGAGAGGGAGAGAGAGATAGAAACATCAATGATGAGAGAGACTCATTGACCGGCTGCTTCCTGCATGTCCCCTACTGGGCATCGAGCCTCCAACCCAGGCATGTGCCCTTAACCAGAATCGAACCTGGGACCCTTCAGTCCATAGGCCGACACTCTATCCACTGAGCCAAACTGGCTAAAGCTGACCTCTTTCTTACTCCCAGTCCCTTCCAAGTTAGTCTGCTCCAACTCAGCTCCATACAACTCAGTTTTACCTCTCTATCTGGTTCACTACATGATCTCTGAAACCCTTATTAACTTTACCAAATTATTCTATACATTTACAGGCTTTCTTTACAGTGTTCCTCTCCCCTTTAACCAAAAACTGATTTTGTTCTCATGACTTGGATTCCCTCCTTGAACAGAGGGGGTGGCCACTTCTTGTGTTGTCGTCTTCCCTTTACCCCTAGGGCAGTGATGGCGAACCTTTTGAGCTCGGCGTGTCAGCATTTTGAAAAACCCTAACTTAACTCTGGTGCCGTGTCACATATAGAAATTTTTTGATATTTGCAACCATAGTAAAACAAAGACTTATATTTTTGATATTTATTTTATATATTTAAATGCCATTTAACAAAGAAAAATCAACCAAAAAAATGAGTTCGCGTGTCACCTCTGACACGCGTGTCATAGGTTCGCCATCACTGCCCTAGGGTCTCAGTTATTGGCATTCTCTTTGACCTCCACATTCACTTCCAGACCAGTTTTCTGGCCATCGTTCTTCAGTATTCTCTCCTTTAAAAGTTATCTTCTCAACATTCTTGTTGCTGTTCCACCTTCTCATCTATAAACCAGGACACTTGCTTATAGAACAGGGATTGGGGTCGGGAAATCTTTTCCTTTGAGTTCAAATTTTTAGTAATAATATTCATAAAATAAATATGAAAATCACTAAGGATGAGAGAGTAATGAGGGAAAGATGAATTGAAAGGAAGGAAAATAGATTCTCTTTAATCAGCAAAGACATCCAGCCCTTTCCCCAATTAAATACAGAAAAAAAAACAAAAAACTGCCTACCTCCAAAAATTAACCTAAATCGGATCAAGTACCATCAGAACATCTTCTGTTCTACCCTGGATCACTAGATACATCTCAAATGTATATTCAGTTACTTATGGATAATAGTCTTGTTAGGCTTCCCCAACATCATTCCAGAATCCCAGCCATCTTTTTCCTTAAATTTCTGAAATCTGTATTGCTTCTTCTAGAAAATGCCTTTCTTCCCTCCAGCTCAATCCTTAAGGGAACCCTGCTCCTTATGGTAATTAGGTGTTATTAGGAACTGCCCTCTCCACCCACAGATGGAGGCCATATTTGTTGCAGGATTCAGAGTTATGTGGAGCAAACAGGCTATAAATCAGTACAGAGTGGCTATGCCTTGCATGTGTTTACAACTCCTTTGACCCAATGCTGTCCTGCTGGGCTAAACTTAAGCTTTACATTTTAAAAAGATTGAATTAATAATGACATTATGTTTGATACATTGAGTTCATATTTGAACTATTTCCTTGATTACTGGAGTGAAGATGGGGAGGTTTATAATTTTATTAACATAGACAAATACAGTGAAATATAATTTTTAAAAATTTTATTGAAGTGAAATTCACATAACATAATATTAATCATTTTAAATAGAAACATTCAGTGGTATTTAGTACACCTACAATGTTATATAACTACTATCTAGTTCCAAAATATTTTAGCACTCCAAAAGGAAATCACACCCATTGAAATATAATTTTTAAACCAGCCTAGGAAATTACATATGATTTGCACAATACTAGTAGTAGGCACTGGGTTTCTATTTGTTTTTCATATCTTACTGATCCCTTATAACCCACTTTGTGTTAAAGACCGTTTTAGTGAAGAGGGAGTCCAAGGATCACAGTCAGTGAATTACACAGAATAAAACTCTCCCAGCCCAGATAACCTTCCTGGAAATTTGATGAGTAACATGGATTTATCTAGAATACACTCTTCAAAATGACAGGTGGAGGGGATGGGGGCAAATAACAGTTTGAAATGACCAAAGTAGGAATTGGAGGATATTAAACTAAAAAGAGGAACTAGAATAGAGAAGGAAAGAACAGTGCTTGGCACGTGCCAGGTGCTCAAAAAAAGTGTTTGTTGACCGAATAAGTGAACAAACTACCCCCACAGGAATTAATGAAATAACCCAGAACGGATGAATGGGCAGATGGATGAATGCATGCATGCATTGAAAATGGATCTAGCATGCAAGGAGTAGTGTTTCAATGAGCAATTGATAAGCTATGGGAGGAAGCACAGTAAATGTTTACTATGTAATTGCAGCTGGACCAGCCTTAAAAACAAATAGGAAAAAGATGTAAAGAATTTATTATTTTGTATTCAAATATTTACACTTAAGGCAAAAAGATCAGTTTCCATAGTTTTGCTGTTTATCATAATTAAATATTTGAAATTAAAAAATATTTTATACTTTAGAGAAAACAGCTTTGAGGGATAAATAATGATTGAATTTGAGTACTTAAGGTTTTAAAAAAGGGCCTTGACGTAGAAGGGCACCTTCTATTATATAAATTGTTGTTTATAAGCTTGGATTGCTCCTCGTGTAGTCATAAATTTGCATGACTTTTCTTAGTCAGTCTTGAGGATACTATTTCTGGTTTGCATTTTCTCCCATATGACTATTAATTGAAGTATGCTATTAATTTTTTAAAACCATCTCTCCAGTAAACCCCTTGACTAGAAGAATGTCTAATATGATACATACCATCATTTGATTATTGGTATTGTAACAGGATTAATTAAAGTACTGGCATATTTTTATCTACACAATAATTAGTTGAATAGGATTTAGCAAGACTTGGAAGTTATTCTATTCCGAGAGTATTCATTTCTGCCCAATTACATTCAAATTAGATATTTAAACTCAGGGATCACAAGCAAAAACACATATTTTTACCTTCAGCAGGATTATTCCATTAGCTGAAGGGAAACCCTCTATTGCAGGCAATTCTTTTTCATCCACAGGCTTAGCTAGAGGAGTTAGCTTCTTAATGCACAGCAACAACTTTCTGTATTCTTTCAACTGCTCATATGTAGAAACCTACGTATCATGATCCTGTTTGAAGGCACTTGATAACATTGTACTTGTCATCCACTTTGTCACTTGCCAGCTGTCCTAGCCCGTTTGGGCTGCTATAACAAAATATCGTAGACCAGGTGGCTTATAAACAACAGAAATTTATTTCTCACAGTTCTGGAGGCAGGAAGTCCAAGATCAAGGTGACGGGAGATTCAGGGTCTGGAGAAGGATCACTTCCTGCAGTCTTCTCTCTGTGTACTCACAAAAAAGAAGCGCCTAGGAGTGCTCTGGATCTCTTTTCCAGAGCACAAATCCTATTGATGAGGGCTCCCTCCTCATGACCTAATCACCTCCCAAAGGCCCTACCTCCTAATACCATCACATTGGGGGTTAGGTTTTAACATATAATAAACCTATAACCGTGTGACACAACAAATATGACCAGAAAAAACAATTGGGTATCATAGCAAAGGTGATGGCTCAAATCCTGAAATCTATGTGGTTTAGGTACCATTTGAAGCATGCCCATGTATCAGAACAAATGTCTAGTAAAGGCAATGAAGGACCAAAATTTACTTAGAATATATCCCAATGAAGTAATGAAGGTTAAGTTAGGAGGCCATAATTAGTAGTTAGATCTACTTAAAGTCTTCCAACCCGCTGGTCCTGGTAATGAATTTAGAAACAAGAAATGAAATTATCAAATTCTATTTAATGAAAATTTGTCTGCTTAATTCATAAGTTTTGAAGAACTATATAATCTTGGTACTGTGGTAGTCACACTAAGGAGATAACTTTATCTAGTTTGAAATCTAGGTTTTCTTAATCAAAAAGAGAAAAAATTAAAAAATATATATTCATAAGCTCTCTTTAAATGCACCGAGGGGAAAAAACCTTCCAGTTTAGCCTGAGCCACGATTTGATTTGATGTAAACAATATGTTAATTAACCATAATGGTTTAGTTCATTAGAGATTGCAAACAGGCCGCTGTGCACCAGTGAATGGGGAAAGGAAAATGTACGTTTCAATCTTTCTCCTTTCATTCTGAGGGGCCTTGTTTTCAAAGCATGGAAGAAGCTGAGATCAGTCTTCCTATTAGATTTTCCTTTGCTCTTTCTGTCCTACTCTCCCTCCTGTCCATGCAATACAACAGGGGATGTACTGGTATAGGGAAGTGTCTCTTCTCATCTCCCTCTTTCATTCCAAGTTTCCCAGATAGCAATCTCCTGGACTCAAAGAGTAAAATCAAGCTCTCTGGGAAGAAACCAATATAAGGCTTTGATTTTGAAGAAGTGAGTTATTGAAATATTTTTTAAAATCTACTGAGAGCAGGGACGGCATTCTGTCTCTGAGGTTGGCAGTGCTTATCAAAGTCTCTATCCCATCATCACTATGGGTGCTCTCACTTACCCTGCTTCTTTTTACTGATGAGAAGACTCCCCAACAATGAACAAGAAAGATTTTCCAGGTGTCACTTCATGTGTTCTAAGGATAGAGTTATTGAATGTTGCCTGGTCAGTGTGTCTCAGTGGTTGAATGTCGATCTATGAATCAAGAGGTCACAGGTTTGATTCCCTGTGAGGATACATGGCTGGGTTGTGGGCTCCATCCCCAGTAGGAGGCACCAGGAGGCAAGCAATTGATGTCTCTCTCTATCCCTCTCCCTTCTCTCTCTAAAACTCAATAAAAACATACTTTTTAAAAAGGGGCATTGTTTTCTAAAAGAAAAAGCAACCATACCCAGCCAGTGTGGTTCAATGTTTGAGCCCCATGAACCAGGAGGTCACAGTTCAACTCCCAGTTGTTCTGGGCTCAATCCCCAAGGGGGGCGGGGCATGGTGCAGTAAGCAACCAATCAATGATTCTCTGTCATTGATTTCTCTCTCTTTCCCTCTCCCTTCCTCTCTGAAATCAATAAAAATATGTTTTTAAAATAAGAAGAAGAAAAGGAAAAGAAAAGCAACCACAATGGAAGTAGGCAGAATTGCTCTAAGAAAGAGTTCCCAAAGAATGCATACCACAACTGGTTACTGAGGTTTTATAAGAAACAGCAATAATCTTATTTCTGTAAAACACTTAAAGTTCTCAGAGAAACTTCAAAATCATTTTTTGATCCCACTAGAGTGTGAAATCATCTTCTACAGAGGTCTTTCAGTAACAATATTAAGAGCCTTTATCAAACTATACACAATGTGATTATAATTGAGTTATGAATATGTGTGTATACACAGTTGTTTTCATTACCTATATCTATGCACACATGTATGGACAAGAACTTTAGGATCATATTCAAATATAGAAAAGATTCCCTGAATTAGGATGATAGGATTATAAATATCTTTTTTTCTCTTTTACTGCTTTAGGTGTCATACTGTTACTTCTTTTTCCTTGATGATAGGATTATAAATATCTTTTTTTCTCTTTTACTACTTTAGGTATCATACTGTTACTTATTTTTCCTTGCCTGAGGATATGCTTTTTATTGATTTTAGAGAGAGGAAGGGGAGAGAGAGAGAAACATCAATCGATTGCCTCCTGTACACACCCCAACCTGGATCAAATCCAAAACCTGGGTATGTGCCCTGACCGGGAATCAAACCTGTAACTTTTTGGTGTACAGGTGATGCTCCAACCAACTGACCCAGTAGTCTCTCTTCTCTCTCTCTCTCTCTCTCTCTCTCTCTCTCTCTCTCTCTCTCCTC
>NW_005370932.1:16354-24381 GCF_000412655.1 Myotis brandtii | reverse complement strand
TTCTCCCTTTCTCTCCCTCTCTCTCTCTCTCTCTTTCTCTCTCTCTCTCTCTCTCTCTCCCCTCTCTCTCTCCTTTCTTTCCTTTCTCCCTTTCTCTTCCTCTCTCCCTCTCCCTCTCTCTCATCTCCCTTTTTCTCTCTCATTTATACATTATTTCATCAGAACTACTATGTGCTAAGCACTTCACATACATTATGACATTTAATTCTACAACTTTATGAGGTGGGTACTACTATCACTCTTATTTCACAGATAAGGAAGTGATATGACATCCAGGGTCACACATCTACTCAACTGTACAGCCAGAGCTTGAACCCAGGACTCCTGACTCCCAGCCCATGCCCTTAGAATGAGATCTAAACTCCCTTGCCCTGACCTAATGCCTCATGTTGTAAGGCCCATGCCTATCTCTCCAACCTCCTTTTATGTCCCTCCTCCTTCCACCAATGCCCCATTTTTGCCATGGTCCAGAGACGTCAGCCCAGAGTATGTCAATGTCTTCCCTGCCTCAGCATCTGTGTACTTGCTTCTGCTTGGAAACCCCTTCTCCTGGTTCTCACCAAGGCTGAAGCATTGCCCCTCAGCTCTCGACTTCATGTCACTTTAAGGTAGTCCTCTGACCACCCCATGTGAAGTTGTCTCCTTTTCTCCAAAATCACTCTCTGTCAAATCACCCTGTTAATTTTCTTCAGAGCACTTATTATGCTCAGTTAGTCTTTTATTTATGTATCTCCTTAGGTATTGTCTGTCTCTCCCCTCAGGAGTGCAAACTGCATGAGGACAGAGACCTTGTTTGTCTTTGTACCTCTGTGTTCCCAGCACCTGGCACAGGGCCTGACACATAGCAGGTTGAACAGATACTAAGGGACCTTAACCACTAAACCACATTACCTGGGGCGGGGAACCCAATGGATCATTTCTTGCATAAAAACAATATAAGTTCAAAAGACGTTATACATAGCATACAAGTCTATTTTTACCCACATTTTACTCAAATTTAAGCCACTTTGAGGTCATCTGTACATTTATTTTCCCAGTTCTTCATGTCTAACTTCTTAGCCTGCAGGTTTCAGCTCAAATGGCACCTGGCCAGAGCCTTTCCTGAGCATCTCACGGACTATGTCACCCCTCACCCCTCCCAGCCACCCCTGTGATGTTTGTCTGTTATCACACTCTAAATTTCTATTAATTTGTTTCTTTTTTTTCTTTCCCCCTCAGCCCATTCAATGTATTTTTTTTTTAGGGCCGGAACATCTTTATGTTAACACTGTATACACAGTGTCTAGGACATTTCCCAACACATTCTAGACATTCCATAATTAATTGTTAAATGAATCAGTGCACTGGTCACTTACATGTATTCTCTTTTTATTCTACTAGTTTGTAAATGGATTTCTTCGGGATTTTTTTCTAAGTAGATAATCATCATCTATAGTCAATTCCTTCTTTTCTGAGGGTTATACTCATTACTTTTTCTTTCCTTTAATGTATCAACTAGAACAAAACAATGTTAGATAATACAGGTAATACCAGGCATCTTTGATTTTTTTTTTACTTAATTAATTCACCACTAATTATGGCACTGGTATGAACATTACTTACCACACCAAGGAAGCATCCTTTTAATCCTAAGATTTCGTGTTTCAAATTCAGTTTAGTTCAAACAAAAAGCAATCTGGAAATTTATCAAAGGACTTTTGATCATACAGTATTCTTTCTTTGAAATACTAAAGTGCACTACGTTAATTATAATACTCTTGCATTTCTAGAAAAACTGCATTAGTCATTTCATAGATTTATTTTTTAAGTGATTTGCTTTAGAGAGAGAGGGATAGAGAGATAGAAACATCAACAAGAAAGAAACATCAACGGGCTGCCTCCTGCACAACCTCATGTGACCTCTTGGTTCATGGTCAATGCTCAAACACTGAGCCACACCAGCTGGGTTCATTTAATGTTTTCTATCTTCTAGAAATGTTTTCTAGCCTTTTTCTTAGGATTTCCCCCCCTATCTCTATAGTCACAAGGAGAACTATATTGTGTTTGCCTGTCTGTGTAATAACCTAGTTTTTTCAGGTGTTGCTTTCAAGCTAACAACAAATTCACATAATGCCTAGGAAACGTGTACTTCTTTTGAGTTTGGGAGCAGAGTCTTGGGTGTTTGTACAAACCTTAGAGTCCACCGCCTTCTTCCTTCATCCTTCCCCACCACCTTCTTCCTTTATCCTTTCCCATCGCCTTTTTCCTTCATCCTTCTGGCGCAGCGGGAACACCGAAAGCCCCTCATGCGGAGGATGTGAGGCGAGGTGGAACTGAATGTATAGGCCTGGGATGAATAACAAATGTGTGCTGCTCAGTTCCTTGATTTAGTCAGGATTTTTGGTTTTTATCAGGTAGATGTTGGTATCTAGCCCTCATCCGTGTTGAATTCTGACATGAAAGCAGGAAGCTCTGGCCCCCTTGCTTTATATGGTACTTCGGATTACAGATGGGCTCAGTGACCTGTTTAAACACTTCAAAAGCCTTTATGAATCTTGCAGTGTTTCTCTTACTCAAAGGGCCATTATCCTAGGGAGCTCTATGCAGCCATGTAAGGGGTTGTTATAGAAGACTATTTAATAATATATTAGATATCTATGAAAAGGGGGGCTATATAAGGATGTAAATAAAAATATTTTAAAATAGCGGATTATAGATCATTGGTCCTTTTTTATTTTATTTTCTATATTCTTACATTTTTATATAATGGGCATTACGTGGGGGAGCAACCATTCCCTTACTTCTCTATGCAGGTACTTCCATGACTAGAGTAACTTCCCAGCCTCTCTATCTGGCCCTTACTTTCTCCTTCTCAAGGTAGATGGAGGAGTAAATCATTTGATTGGAGGGTAGTAAGGGTATGAAATGCCATGACTCATTGCTTTTTGAATGAGTGAGACCAACCAGTAGGAAACTTTAAGTACTGGTGGCATTCTCCCTACCATCTTCCTACCACCAATGATATCTGCTCCCCAGACCCAAAGCTCCCTCTGGTGATCTGCGCCAAGGTCTAGACTTGCGAGAGATGAGACTGGTGAGCCCATTTGGCTGTAGAATGAAGTCACATTCTTCCATTAACTTAACAGTAATGAAGCGGAGATTTTTCATCTTCATCTATTTGACTCCTATGTTTTATTTTCCATATTCCCCCAAACTCAAGTAGTCAAAGAAAATGTTACTTTTAAAATTGTAGGCTGCTCTGTGTGCGAATAATATTAATAGGTGCCGTTTATTAAGCATCCATCTTGTCAATTGCTTCATTGCAACATCTCAGTGAATTTTTACAATAATCTTCTAAGGCTGGTTCTATTATTATCCTTGTTTTTGTAGGAAACAAAAACAAACCAAAAAACTAACGTTCAGAGAGTGTAAGATGCTGTTCTTCATGGAGTATTTATTTTATAATTGTGGATTCAGGACTGAAGCTTCAGGGAAACCAAAAAGGGAGTTTTCTGTCTAGATTTGCAAACCTATTCACTGAACTACTGTTAGAATAGTGAAAACTGAAAGGAACAACTGTGCAAACTCTCTTCTTCTTGGAGTTTCACGTCTCTTGTTTATTAATAAAGTCCTGTTGCCAACATCTAACATTCAGGCCGACAAGTATTTGCTTGTTTAACTGAAAGCTACCACCCAAACTCACCCCAGAGCAGATATGTGTGGGTGGGAGGGAACCCATCGCCATGCTAGAGAGATGATTTTCAAGAGCCTACTAGGGGCTTAAGTGACTTTAGGTAACAAAAATTCAGATATTTAACCAAGTATGTGATCAGCATTTCTCTTGGCTGAGTGAACTGCCAAGGGAAGGGGAAAAACTAAGGCATCTATTGGGGTTTGGCCAACAGACTGGAGAAACAGGAGACTATGGGAGATTTCTAAAGATTATTGCTATCTATCCAGCTGTTATTACTAAAAAAAACACACAAAACTGATGAGTATCGCTATAGCTGGGAGGCTGGGCAGAAGGTTGCCAGGGTTACCAGATACTAAGGTGAAAAATAGCTGCTTAGAGCCCATCATGCAACACTTTGAGAATTATTTTTACTTTAAAAGCATGATGTTTATAGCCCCACAGAAATTATTCTGTATGGTTTCTAGAGCAAGCCTCAATGCCTTACAAATTTCTCATTATAAAACCTCAATGTTAAAATTTCTCAATCGAATGCCCTGCTGTGCCACAACCCAGGGCTGAAGCGTGCCTCGGTGATGATGTCTGAGGTGGTCATTCAAGGGTCTGAGCTCAGCCTCTACACCCTGTCTACCCTCTGCTCTGGCCATCTGATCCAGTCTCAGGGTTTTGGCTTTTAGCAGATGACTCCCAAACCTACTTCTCCATCCCTGTTTTAAGAATTTTCTGCCTCACATTCTCACTTTTGCTGAGTGTCTCCATAAATTGCAGGTACCTCAATCTCTTTATGTCTAAAACAGAACTCTCGATCTCTTTACAAACCATATGCTTCTTGTCTCATCAGATAGATTACTTTCAGGCACTTCTCTTAAAAACCTGCATCATCTTTGTGACTCCTTCTTTAACCCTCATATCAAATGCGTTACCAAGTCCAGCCAGCCAATATCTTTGGACTCCAACCCTCTTTGCTATTCCCACTTCCACAGCTTTAGTTCAGGTCCTCTTTGTCCTTTCTCCTACATCGGCATTCCAGCACAATGGTATCCTTGCCATCATCCTCACTCTACTCTTCCTATTTCCTGCTGCCACAGTCATCTTCCCATTGCTCCATTTCAACGACATCATTGTCATCCTCAAACCCTGTGTTGATGCCTTATTGCTTACACCTGGAGTCCAGATTCCTTAGCCTAGTAATCATAGTTGGGTCTCAGCCTTGTTTACTCTTCATATGCCCTATGCCCTAGCCCAGTGTTTCTCAACCTCATTTTCATTACCGTCCCCCTAAGGAGCCTTCCGGGGATTTTTTTTTTTTTTAAAGAAGTATGTGTCTATCATTTTCTTTTTTAAAAAAATATTTTTTTATTGATTTCAGAAAGGAAGGGAGAGGGAAAGAGAGATAGAAACATCAGTGATGAGAGAGAATCATTAATTGGCCACCTTCTGCATGTCCCCCACTGGGGATCAAGCCCGAGACTCAGCCATGTGCCCTTGACCGGAATCAAACCTGGGACACTTTAGTCCACAGGCTGACTCTCTATCCACTGAGCCAAACCAGCTAGGGCTCAAGGATATTTTTCTTAATCACCCCTTGCGAAATGTTAATGCCACCAATATACTAGTGTATATCTGTTTATGCATTATACACATATTTATGTTCTATACTTTATATTTAAAAGTAAGATGTTTTCACCCACCAAGAACCAATTTTTGCTTCATTAGGGGCAATATCTTCCCTATTGACAATGTATACTCTAGCAAAAACAGATCACTTACCAATTCCTGAATATGTCCTTATATTTTCTAGCTTCCAAGTGTTTGTTCACTTTGGCTAATAGTCAGAGGAGTTGAAAGAATATGAGAAGATTCCTGGCATGTAAAGCTGCCTTTCCTGGGATTGACTCACACATCTCCTCTCAGCACCCTCCATTCTTCTGTTGAAAGCTGACCTTTGCTGTTGCAACCCAAATACCCTGTCCTCCTCCCTCTCATCCACTCAGCGGGAACCAGCTTCTTTCTGTGCTCCAGTAGGACCTTCTTTATGTCTCTATTGTGTTCTTCTTTGCAGTGTAGTGATTTTGCTTTTTGTGTTATCTCCCCCCACTGTACTATAAACTTCCTAAATACAAAGACTAACTTCTTCACAGTGTACAATGCCTGCAAACAGTAGGAACCAGTACACATTAGTTAAAATCAATTCACTGATACCCCGGGGACAGGAACAAGATAAAAGTCTACCAGTGCTCACATTAAAAAGTCCTACATGCATGCTGAATAAATGAACACACTAATGAATGGGGGTGGGGGAAAATGCACATTCCTAAACCAACATCATTAACACAGAGACTATGTATAAAGGAATGTGAGTGTTGTACAACATTGGTGAACTGAATTGATTCCTGCTGCAGAGAAATAACAAACACCCACTGAAAATTATTTGAATGGCTACCTGCCTACATATGTCTTAAACAATGATGCTCAAGGTGAGTAGAGGACCCAGAGGCCAAAACGTAAGTAGCCTTTTTTGACACCATGATTTTGTGACATCACCACTACACAAGAAGTGACCAAACTGAGGCCTTGGGCAGGGAAGTTGATCTGACCAAGTTTATTTTTGTGTGGAGGGTGAAGCAAAAGAAACAACATTTTCTGGAAAAGACTTGATAATTTTAAAATATCAATATGAATGTGTTTAGAAAGTGCCATCATATCTTTGAATACTACTTTCTAAGAAAACCTGTTTCTGTGGTTTCATAGGATTATATTTGGCTTTAGTCAAAGGATTAGGTATTTGAAAGTGGCACTTGTATTACTTCTCTTATTAAGACGATCAAATCTTTTTTTAAAAAAATTTTATTGAGGGCAAATTTCTCAGTCTTTTTACTGGTTGATGCTTTTTGGACTTTGTTGTTGTTGTTAATCCTCATCTGAGGATATTTTTTCCATTGGTTTTTAGAGAGTGAAAAGGAGGGAGAGAGGGAAGGGGGGAAGGAGGGAGAGAAGTCCATGTGAGAGAGTTACGTGGGTCGTGGGTCGGCTGACTTCTGCAGGTCCCCTACAGGGATCAGGCCCAGAAACCTGGGGTGCATGGGAGGACGCCCAACCGAATGAGCCACACCAGGCAGGGCTAAGATGATCAAATCTTACAGAAAGCTACAAACAGGTGCTTCCTAATATTCTTTGCCTCAGGGCTTTCTCCTAAAACGCCATAAACAGTTTTATGCTGTTTCTTTCCTAAAATCTGAAAATGACTTTTGTGGGGCAATCGGATGGGGGGCGGGGGGAGCATCTGAAGGATGAGAGACTTGGCAAAAAAAAAAATTTATTTCCAAGGATGCTTTAAATTCAGCCCTTGGGCCTGGTCTGCTCACAGAGACTTATAAAGAGTTCAGCCTTTTCCTGCCTTTCAAATAGGGTAACTAATCTTCCTTCAGCCCCTTTAAGGCGCCTGCAGGCAATTCTACTTCCAATGGGCCCTTTACTGAAAAGGAAGCTTCGTGGCGAACCTCTTTCCTTTGCCCTCCTATTAATCCAGCTCAAGTTCTGAGAGCAAACAGCAACAGCCAAAACAAATACTTTGGAGCCAACACTTAAGACTCAGCCTCACTTAACAGCAGAAGTAAGTAGGTTTGTTGGTTTAGCAAACAGGATAGGAGGTGGGGGAGAGGGGAGGGGATGAGAAAGGGCCCGCCCCTTGGGAGCGGGATTGGTTCCCTCTCTCCCGTAGCCGTTCATCTGGCACCTCGGTTGGGTAGGTGGAGACAAACTTGTCGTTCAGGTGGTGTCAAAATGAGCCCCGTAGGTGTGGGCTGTTCCCTAAGTTTGTGGTTGTAGATTTTCAAAGGGACAGACTTATTGGCTATGGGACCAAGTCTTCTGTAGCTCGAAGGATGTCATCGTAACAGGAGGCGCCAAGGAGCTTAAGGGTAACTCACGCAAGACCCAGAGAAAATGACGAACGTTCCTCGGGGGTTTGATTTTAGTTTCCTAAATGACGACGAAGCCAGGAAGATCCTTCAGGTGCTGGAAAGAAATGAGGAGCTGCAGAGGGCAGAGAAGGACAGAATCAGGTACAAAGCAGATGCGTTCTCTTCTCCCTGGACCTGCGTCGGGCGGCGGCCCGGGCGTGGGGGAGGGAGGCGCGGAGCTTTCCCGGGACACCTGTCTGGGGTCCTCAGACGCGCAGCATCCCCCGGTGCGCACCGGCCGGGGCAAATCTGCAGTGAGGTTTTCCCTTAAGGACTTTGGGGTGCCTGGATGGTGCTCTTTCTGCACACAGCATCCCAGACGGGCTCGGGTCCCGCGGGGTGGGGAGCGCCCCTGCCCTCGCCTTGCTGGCGCCTCATACTCCAGGGCGCTTCTC
>NW_005370932.1:0-16296 GCF_000412655.1 Myotis brandtii | reverse complement strand
CGGGCCGGGCCGGCGGGTGAAATGGGACAAGGGCGCTGCGCCGCGTGGAGCGGAATCCTGGCCGCACGCACCCAGGTGCTCCTCGCCCAACACTCTCTCGGTCGCAGAAACACCTTTCCCCGCCCCACACAGAAGGTCAGCGGGGCCAGGGAGGGCTGACCTCTCACCGGAGGCGAAATGATTCCCCACCCCGAGGGCTGGAGCTCCGGGAACTTGCCAAACTGTCCGGAGTGAACCGGGCTGGGACTGGGATGCGCGAGTAGGCTGGGATGGGTGGGGCTCCTTGCTGGTGGTGCTATGGGGAAGTTGCCAGGGAATTTCACCCTTGACCTTACTATGCGGTGCTGGAGGTGAGGGATTGAAATCAAGAGTTTACAACCTGGGAGGTAAATTAACCAGTTTTTCTGATGGGGGAGTGTGGCTTAAATCCTGGAATTGGTGCGGGAATAGACCACCCAAAGCCTGCTCAGTTGACTGTGGAAAGGAATTCACTCTCAGCCCAAAAAGCATGTGGCAACGACTGTGATTTGGGAAGCTGCTTTGTTTGTGAGTGATATTTGTTGTTGGTGGTGGTGGTGGTGATGTGAGTTCTAGATTTCCACCTCTTATCAGTTTTCTCACTGCCCATCTCCCCAAAGATATTCTTCACATAGCATACCCCTAGCTGGTCTTTGTTGTAAAAACAGTTAGAATACCCTGGGCCTGAAGCCCCGTCTTTTCTTTTCCACTGGCTCCTGTGGGGATAAATGAATAGTTGAAGTTTGAAGATGTGTTTTTCACACCATCATACTCTGCCTTTCAAAAAATACACCCCATCATTTCCTCAGACAGTGTTTAAGTGTTTCCTCATGAACAGTTTGTCCACACCCACACACCCACGTGCATGTACCTACACATATGGACGTGCACTATACACAGGCACACCCAACCTTGAAAAGAACTTTAGAACTGCATGCAGTTTGTCTTCAACACATAGTCCGAAAGCAATAAGAAAGAGTTGTTGCTCTCAGTGTGTGTTCTTGGACGTGTTTCTTGTCTCTGCAGAGGATGGGGCTTAAGTTATCCAGTGCTATGTATTCGGGGAAATTGAGGGGAGAATTGGGAACTAGCGGGAGGGAGGGGAGCTTCCATTTTGGATATTACCAACGTGGCTTCTCATGAACTATATAGTCTTAGAAACAGTAATGTTGCCCTGGCCCATGTGGCTCAATTGGTTGAGTGTTGTCCCATGCACTGAAAGGTCATGGGTTGGATTCCTGGTCAGGGCATATACCTGGGTTTTGGGCTCCATCCCCAATAGGCACATGCAGAAAGCAGCCAATCAATGTTTCTCTCTCACATCAATGTTTCTCTCTCTCTCCCTTCCTATCTCTCTAAAATCAATAAAAACATATTTTTAAAGAAATAGTAATATTCTTTATTTTAATTTTGATTCAACGGAATTTTGACTTTCTATAGTCGACCTGATGCTTGCCTTGTGTTTAGTCTTTAGCAGGTTTTGGTGGTCATGTCAGCTGACTTTAGTGGGAACTGCAACTACACATAAGTGGCAAAGGCAATGGGCTCAGCAGGAAGGCTAAAACACATTTTCTGATTTCATGGCACTCCTATCCTAACTGGAACATCAATAGAAAAATTAATACCTTTAACTATTAAAGTATTAAAAATAATTACCCCAAATTTTAAAAATATAAAATATATTTTATATTAAATATGTATATGTATGTATAAATATATTAAATATAAAAGATTTAAGGAAAGTAGGCACTTGGGCCAAATGCTCAAGGGAATTATATCTAGTGCATTCTTTTCCCTGGCCAATGCCTGGATCCCACTACCAAATACCTGTCGCTGGATAGCAGTCTCCATGGGATTGTTCTGCTTACCGACCCATGTGCATTGGTTTTAATAGCAGGTACTGGCATGCAGAGAAGGCTTGAGATAACGTGTCAACTTGGCCGCCTCTTCTGCTTATTTTCCTGATATGTATGATCATCATATTTTCCAAATCAAAAGTCAGAACATGTGACTTATAATTCAAGATTATTATTTGAGACTCTGGGAGGCCTTTTTACTACATTGAAAAACAGTCTCAAGATCTCTTGGCTAAGATAATAAGGGACCAAATGAGGAAGTTTGGGAAGTTTGCTGGTTGGGGGACAGCTGATGATTTCAGTTACCAATAGCCGTGCTAGGCTTGAGGAGTCTACAAGACAACCAGAAAAAAACCATTTTGTAGACTACAGTGTCATGCAAGGCCAGAGATGTCCAGAGATGAATGTTAAAGGAGTGAGAATAGTTGAGTTCGAGCAGAGACGGCAGACAGCCCCATTTAAGAAAGGATCCTGAACACACAGTACTTTCCCCTGTTCCCTCCAGCTTCCTAGGAAAATATTTGCATTAAATATTATAATGTTTTTAATATATAAAGTTTATTCAAATTTTTAAGAAAAAACACCAAAATTCAAAATGATAGGCAAAGGTAGAAACCAATCATTCATGCTAGAAGATATCCAAACAGTAAACAAAAACACTATAGGAAAACATTCACCCTCACAGAAATGAAGAAATGAAAATGGAAGTAACTACAAGATACCATGTTGCACCTTTAAAAATAACATAAAAAACTAGTGTGGGGTTGCAGTGAAATGGATAGATTCAGCGTATTGTTAGTGGCGTTGTAAATTGAATACAATCCTTTTGGTGAACTGTAAAGCGATACCTGTACATAATGCCTTACCCTTGACCCAGTAGTCCAATTCTTGGATATTTTTCATTAGTAGGAGATTAGGGAGAAGAAAATGGCCACACCAACACATTTATTCAGTGCTTCCTTCTTATATAATAATAGTAATTACTACGATAAAAAATAACAGTATTTATTGGTCTCTTACTGTATACTAGGCACAGTACTAAACATGCTATCCATATTTAATTAATCCTCCAAGTAACCTCATTAGGTACACACTTTAACTTTCATTTCACAGAGAAGGAAACAACTTACAAAGATTGAGTATCTTGTCCAAGTTAAGCGAGAGAGCCAGAATTTAATCCCAGACCAATCTCAAAACTATTTTACCCATCAGCATTGAATAATCCCACAACCATCCCTTGGGGTGAGTGTTATTAATTAATGACTTTGTGTAGAAAGGAAACTGAAATTTAGCAAGGTTAAGGAACTTGCCCAAGGTCACATAGTTCATAAGTGGCAGAGCTGGATTTGGAACTCAAATCTGTCTGGCTCCAAAGCCTATATTTTTCCACTATACCATATTTTTTTCCTGAGGAAATAATTTAGTAGAGGAAAAACAAGAAATATAGTCTCGGATATTTATTGCAGTATTTCCTATAATAGCAGTATAGTTGGAAATTTCAAATCTAAATGTCCAATAGAGCACAGTCCTTACAAAGGACAATTGTGAGGAGATAATTATATCTCACCCGGAGTGATATGGTAGTTCTATATTCCTGACTACCTTGGTTGTTGTTTAGCTACCTCAGGCTTATATCATATATAAAACTGTGGGGAAGATGCAAATGTGGCATTGTTTTATGAAAAAGCAGAACACAGAATAGCGCCGATGCTATCATGGCACTTTCTTCAGGACATCTGTGCATGTGCTCAGCAGCTGGAAGAAAATGAGCAAAAACCTGTGCCTTTTGATGAATTTCTAGGGCTTGATGCAGCTTCTGGCACATGGTAAACATTCAGTAAATGTTTGCTTTTTTAAAAAAATATGTTTTTATTGATTTGAGAGAGAGAGGAAGGGACAGAAAGAGAGAGAAATATCTGATCAGTTGCCTCCCACATTCCCTGACCAGAGACACACACTCCAACCAGGGACACACACCCTAAACAGACAACTGAATCCACCTGGGCATATGCCCTGACCAGGAATTGAACTGGCAACCTCTCAGTGCATGGGGCGATGCTTAACCAACTGAGCCACACTGGCCTGGGCCATTCAGTAAATGTTTACGAAAGGCATGGGCTTGCCCTGACAGCTGGGAGAGCCTGTCTCTCGTCCTCAAGCCCAGCACTGCCAAGATGGAAAGTCAGGCCTGAGGGAGAGGAGGCCTGCAGGCCAGGCAAGGGTTCATGCTGGGCACATGCCACCTTGGAGGCTCTGGGAAGGCAGATGAGGGGAGGGCATAGGATTTCATGGCTTAGAGGACAGGGGACACCAGGGACAACCAAGGAGCTTGCATGTAATAGGCCTCCAATAAATACTTAGAGGAATTAATGACCTGCACTGGCTCAAGTCAAGGGCTCCTGCAGTCCCTCACTTCTCTCCCCACTTCTGACTCTGTTTTGCCTTCCCGTATATTTCAAACATCCTCTGCCCAACCACACAAGATTTCTCCTTCCTTGGAACCCTGTCATGCACTATAATCTCTGTGTTACATTTATTCTCTTGTGTGAGTGTAAGATTCGTGCTATAGACATATTCTCAGAGCCAGTTAAGGAGATAGAAATTGCCATTTAAAATCCAACCTGACAGTTCCACTTCTTGTTGGATTGTGGACAGGATTTTTTCCTGGAGGTATTCACCTGGGCATGACTTCTCAGGCCTTACACAGTCTGTGGTTCTAGCCACCGTGAAGAAAAATGGCTGAGAATTTGAATCCCTATTTATCGATTCTGAAAAGTGTCTTACTTTCTACAAGTCTTTGGAAAACACAACTACCTACCTATCACCCCCACTCCCACCCACCCACATCCCATAAATGTAACTGATATGGAAAGTACCAGGAGATTATATCAGCTCACAGAAGAGATATCAATATGTCAAAAACGTTTAAGTATAAGATGTTACAGAGCCTGACGTAGTCCCGTTGAAAATGGCATGTCCAGATTTGGCCTATCTTTGCTCACTGGCAGGATTGCAGCCCAGGAGGCTTTCCCGGAACTTAGTTGTCTGTGAATGATTTCACTGGTGTCCTTGAGCTGTGGCGCAGTCCTCAGAGGGACTGCAGAACCAAAGCGGTGAAGTGGGTGGAAGCTGGTGGAAGCTACCGCGTCCTAGAGGGATTGGAAGCCAGATGCACAGGTCTCCGGTTTCTCCTAAGCTTCCCGCCTGCTCCCTCCGCTCCCAGCCTGTGAATCTGCCTCTGGCTAAGAGACAGACTTTCAGGAAACATCAGATGCCAGACCCTGTGAGGATACAGCAGAGAAAAAAAGAAATGGATTCTGCCCCGATGGCTCCGCACTGTGGTTGGTGGTAAATCCTGCAAGGTGAAGGTGTCCATATCAATGTAGCATTTCCTCAGGTAACCCTGTGGCCTGGGAGGGGGCCCTGAGAACTGCCTGGGAGTCAGTTCTGGAGGCTTGAGTGTACCTCATGTAACAAGGTCTGAAACGAACATGGATCTCTGGGGTGTCTGCACTGTCCAGTAATATCCAATTTAGTCAATTCCTTTAAACCAAGGGGAGATCTTTCTCTCAGACCCCTTCTCCTGCCTACTTACTCCTGTGGGTTGGTCTCCGTGGGCAATACACATGGAACTACTAGATCACAGTTCCATATCCCAGGGTTGGAGAGAGTGTCCTTGTTAGGCTTTGTGACATTATAACTCTCTTAGCTTTTTTTCTATTTTCTTTTATCCTCATCGTAATCTGATAAAGCAGGTATTTTTACCTTTTTGTAAAGCTAATAACAACAGTAATAATAGTTAATACTTATTGACACTTGGCTCTGTGTTAAACTCTTCATATGCATTATCCCATTTAATTCACAACAGCCTAATGAGTTAAGGGTTGTTGTGTTTTTTTTTTAAATCTCCATTCTACAGAGGAAGCTTAGAGAGGATATGTAACTTGATTGAGATACTACTGCTAGGAAACCCTGGCCGGGTAGCTCAGTTCGAGCATCGTCCCAATGCCAAGGTTGTGGGTTTAATCCCCGGGTAGGGCACATACAAGAATCAGCCAGTAGAGATACGTTGGGGGCCGCTCAGCGACTGACTCCTGCCCCCCCCCCCCCCCCCCCCCCCCCGCCCCCAATCAATTTTTAAAAAGCTGCCAGGAAGTATTGGATCTGTGAACTCCATGTGCACTTAATCCCTGTGCTGTACTGCCTCCCACAATGAAGTATGAAGAAGTTAGTGATCACCCCCACAACTTGTAACAGAGCCAACCCTGACCTCTTCTCACTACAAAACTCTTGCTATTTCTACTGACCATGAGCTAATTTTTTAAATGCTGACCATTTCTTTTGACAATAAAGAAATGCAAGATGTTTGCCTTTTTAACTTTCACACATATTTTTGAAATAATTTGTTTTTAAAAAATACTTGAATGTTTTGCAGCCCTTTTCTTTATAGTGTTTTAGTAACATTAATGTAGTCATGGCTAGGTTGGTTTCTGTACATTGATTGTGGTCAAGGGTTGTAAGGGATGGGGAGCCTAGTCGTACTCAATTCCTAATTAAATGGATCTTAACTTCTGTAAGGGAATACAAAGGAAATGAAAGATCTGGAGAAACCACATGAAGGACAAAGAAGTTCAGGTGAAGGTTAGTCAGAAATATTTTCCTCCTGTTAGCATACTTGGGCCTTAAAACTGAGAAGCAGCTAGCTGAGAGCTTTGCTAAGGCGATTCGAGTCTGTTTTGCTGCAGTTAGTTATTTGCACAGACTGTGATATTTGAGAGCCGCAGGCTCACCTTCCTCTCCTTCTCAGGAATGTTTCCTTATTGGCATTGCCAGTGGCGCTATTTAAAGGCTGGATTTAAAATATCACCTTAGCATATCACAGGAGTCAGCTTCCTCATTCCACTGTGTCAGACTTTCTAATAATGAAAGAGGAAAGAGGGCTGCAAGGACCAAACTCCCCAAAGAAATGGGGTGTTTTACATTTATATCAAATTAGCCTTGGTCTCAACTTTAAAACAACGCATTGCACATCAGGTGAAGGAGAAGGAGGGCTGTGGGGAAGGGAGGGGGGGCGCTGTTGGGAGGGATGGTCACCTGGCAAGCTCTGCTCTGCTCTCCAGGTCTGTTCTCAGGAGTCAGGGAGGCCAGCCTCCCTCGCAGACACTTGGGAAGAGACTGTTCCAGGCATGTCTCCCAGCTTCTGGTAGTTCCTTGGCGGTGGCAGCATAACTCCAGTCTTCACATAACTCTCCCTGCGTGGGTGTCTGTCTCTGTGTCCGAATTTTCCCTTTTTTATAAGGACATCAGTCATATTGGATTAGAGCCCATCCTAAAGACCTCGTTTTAAGTTGATTACCTCTGTAAAGACCTGGTCTCCAAATAAGTTCATATTCTGAGGTACTGGGAGTTAGGACTCCCATATATATACATTTTTGGAGGATACAATTTAACCCTTAAGAGCAAGGCTGGTTCAATATTTTAAAATAAATTACTGTAAACCATTATATCAACTGTCTACAGTAAAGCAGAAAAACACATGATCACAATAATTAATTCAAAAAAAGCGCTTGACAGCCCTTGGCCGGTTTGGCTCAGTGGAAAGAGCATTGGCCCACGGACTGAAGGGTCCCGTGTTCGATTGCAGTCAAGGGCAGGGCACATACCTCAGTTGCAGGCTCAATCCCTGGTCTTCACACTTCAGCTTGGAGTCATTAAGATATTGTGTTTTTTTTCATGCAATATTTTTCCTTGTGTCCACAAGACTAGTAATGGTGCAGTTACTAAAATTCTCCTGTCCTTTTCTCTATGTAAGGAGTAGCCAAGGAAAACCCCACAGGCTTCAATGAGCACCTCATTCTAGTAGATCCTCTATATTGATTTAATGAATTCTTTCATTAGTGCAAGTCTTAGACTGCCAGGTTCTAATACCAACACTAATTTGTACTGCATTCAGTCTGAAGGAAGCAGAATACCCAATCTCAAAGTAGGGACTTCCTGAGGATCCCTTGCTGAAAGCCCTGTACCAGTGTTTGCGTTCAACTTTGGTTGAATATATGTATCAGAAATCAACTAGTGCCCTAACCGGTTTGGCTCAGTGGATAGAGCGTCGGCCTGCTGACTGAAGGGTCCCAGGTTCTATTCTGGTCAAGGGCGTGTACCTTGGTTGCAGGTATATCCCCAGTAGGGGGTGTGCAGGAGGCCGCTGATTGATGTTTCTCTCTCATCGATGTTTCTAACTCTCTATCCCTCTCCCTTTCTCTCTGTAAAAAAATCAATAAAATATATTTTTTTTAAAAAAAAAGAAGGAAGGAAAGACAATCCCCCAAGAAAATCTACCGAAAAGAATAAATCCCAGAACTAGTAAGTGAATTTAGCAAAGTGGTAGAATACAAAAATCAATATACCAAAATCTACTGTGTTTCCATATACTAGCTATGAACAATTAGAAATCCAAATTTTAAATTTTTATGAAAAAACAAAGGAACTGAATAGGCAAAATAATTTTGAAAAAGAATAAAATTGGAAGAATTATGTTACTTGATTTTAAGACTTTCTATAAAATCAATTTAGCATGGTATTTGTGAAGGAAAAGACATATAAATTATGGAACAGAATTTAGTTCAGAAATAGACCCCCAAAATATCTCAAATTGATTTTTTTTACAAAGGTACATAGGCAATTCAATTAAGGGTAGTTTTTTAACAAGTGGTATTAGGATAAGGAGGCACAAGGCTAGAAACATTTTTATCACCCTAAAATAAAACCCATTAAACGGTGCCTCTCCATTCCCACCTCCCCTCAGTTGCTGGTGGCCACCAATCCACTTTCTGTCTCTATGGATTTACCTATTCTGGATGTTTCATATAAATGGATATGGAACCTTTTTGAGTCTGCTTTCCTTAGCATAATGCTTTTGAGGTTTACCTACCTTGTAGCATGGATCCGTACTTCCTTTCTTTTTATGACTGAATAATATTCCATTGTGTGTAGATACCACAGTTTGCTTATCCATTCTTCTGTTGGTGAACATTTGGGTTGTTTTCACCTGTTTGCTGTTGTGAATAGTGATGCTATGAACATTCATCTATAAGGATTGTTTGGGCTTCTTTTGGGTACATACCCAGGAGTGAAATTACTATGACATTCAGTAATTCTGTGTTTAACTTTTTAGGAACATTAAACTATTTTCATCCACATTCACTTTATACAGTGTATATTTTTATTTATGTAACATCTAACATAAAAATAACCTTTCCAAATTGACTCCTAGTCAGCATAATTTTGTGGCTGCATACTATTTTCTCGCATGTATTTTATAATTTAATTAACCATTCCAGTATTTTAGCCATCTTGATTTTTTTTCTTTTTATTGGTATGCTAAATAATCTGTGACAAACCTTTGTGCTTACATCCTTAATTCAACTGAAATTGTCTCCTTAGGGTAAGTTCCACAAAGTCAAATCATTAGTTTATAATGTAAGTATTTTCTAAGTTCTTGTTGCATGTTACCAAATTGCTTTCCGAAATTGTTCTACCAATGGCACCTTGACTGGCAATGTGGGAAGCCTCTATTTTGCCACACCCTTCTCAGCACTTGATGGTTTTATTATGTTTTTAAAATCTACTTTTGTAGGTTAAAGAAAAAAGATTCTTATACTGGTTTAATTTCTAAAAATGGTTATAATGACCTTAAACTTTCTGATGTGTTTACTACTCATTTACATTTCATGATTTATGAATTGTCTATTCATAGCTTTGCCCATTTATGTTTGAAGATTTGTATTTGGGATGCTTCTTGTCACGATTAATAGATCAAACCATGGCTTCTACAAACTGGGGATAAACTTTTCTGACATAAAAAGACATCTGGAAGTATGCAATTGCAGGCTGGTGTAGTGTGTAGGATGTCAATCAGCATGGTGTATTGGCAATGCAAGATGTCTGCAATGCCTCCAAACAGCACATCCATGTTCAAGGCAAGAAGAAAGGGGACAGGATTGAGCCAACTGCCTCTGTCCCTTTTATTACTGAAGTAATAGCTTCTCCAGAGGCCATCCCAATAGATGTCCCCTCACATTTCATTGACCAGAACCAGGTCTTCAGGCCACCCATCACTGCAAGGGAATTGAGCAAAAAAGGATTCAAATGCTAAGCTTAGACCAATCATGATTCATCCCCTGGGAATGAACACTTTTTTGCCCACAACAAAACTAGAAAGGAGGAGGCACCTGGAGGGCATGGATTCTAGAAGGCAACCAACACTGATACAGAGTCTCAGTGTGCGTTTGTTTTTTTCTGCCCGGCCGGTGTGGCTCAATGGTTGAGCATCGACCCACAAACCAGAAGATCCACGTTTGATTCCCAGTCAGGGCAAATGCTCGGGCTGTGGGCTCGATTCCCAGGAGGTAGCTGAACAATGATTCTCATCATTGATGTTTCTCTCTCTCCCCCTCCCTTGCTCTCTCTGAAATCAATAAAAGCATATTAAAGCTCTTTAGGAGCTCATTGTCGGTATAGTAATCAGGGTCCCACCATGAACACAGAAACTACTCGCTATTTAAAACAGAATGTAGTGCAGGGAATCGGTTACATGGTAATAAAAAGAGGCAGAGAAACCAATTGGGACAGTGAGAAAACTAGAGATTGGCAGCAGCAGGAGGCCTGGAGGCAATGCTGCGCTGGTAACTGGCTCTCACGAGTAACAGATCAAACCATGGCTTGATCTGTTAAAAAAGCCCTGATTTTAGCATGGGCCAATTTGATGCTAGCAACAGTTTAACAACCAGCTTGCCAAATTCCTAAATATTTACCAGCCTGCTCTTGTGAGTCAGTACAAGCCAGCTCTAGCACTCCACCCGCTGGAAAGGAAAAGGGAGCAGGTGGTGTTACCCAAGTCCACAGGCACGGATCCCCCAAGAGAAACTGGGACCGTGGCAGGCCCGCTTGGGGATTTGGAGAGACAATCGCTAACTACCAAGAAGTCCTCCATGAGACAGGGGGAGAAGGAGAAACAGTTTGACTTTTCCCTTCTTCTCGCCCACAAATCTCCTGACCATGCCGGGCTGAAGCCGGCTGGAAGCAGCCGACCAGTAGTGAGAGCCTGGGAAATGCAGCTTGTAGGGTTGTCTCCCAGCTGCACAGAGCAGAGCCGGGGAGAGACCATTGCTGTCCTCCTCCTTTCTCTTCCATCCCTGTTGTCTTTTCCTGTCATCCTTTAGAGTCTGCATTTTCTCACTGCCTTATATTGCTAAGGCTTTGCTTCCCTGTCAGAAAATTCTCAAAAGGGGAATTTTCCTTCCCTTTATTCTGCACTGTGGTTCATGCCCGTTCTGTGCCCTTCTGTGGGTTCTTTCTTGCTTCTGCACCTTTTGGGAGTCGCTCTGTTCTGCTCTTCCCTTCTTTGTGCTACTGCTTCTGCCACCTGGATATTCTGCTCTGCCGCCTCTGTCATGCTCGGGTGAGTCGGCGTTTTGTGTGGAGAGGGGGAGTCTGTCTCACTCAGCGCACCAGTGGTAGAGAGGGCTTTGCAGAAAGGTTGCACGTGGATTGAAACGGGAATTTGAAGGACTCAGGGAACCAAGATGGCTTTAGGGACCATCTACCCACTCTGCTTGCATGCCACAGCCCACACCATCCTTCCAGGATGCCTTCGATTCCCTCTCATGCTGAGGCTGAATTCTTTAACTGGCTGATGCATTCCACATCAGCTGGTCCAGATTCCGAAGCTCATGGCTGTCCACGCCAGGTCACCTGATGCAGCTCTAGCCAACCTGTGGATGGGCTGCCCTCCAGTCCGGCATCTAATCGGTAGCACTGCCCGGGGAAAAGCTTAGTGCTGGGTTTTCTCAGCAGGGGCTATCGGCCATCCAGTTCACCTAAGAGTGATATCATGTTGGCATGGCAGGCACTGGGATTTACCTGTCCAGAAAGGGGGTGCACTTGCTTTCACTCTCCTCACTCTGCTTCTCCTCTCTCTCTGCCCACCTGTGCACTAAGATCCATTTGTTGTGTCTTCCTGCCTCTTGTGATGGCAGGTCTTGGCCCACAGACTCTAACACAGAGATTCTCAACCCTGGTTGAAATGACAACTGTCTGGGGAATTTAAGAAACTACCAATGCCCGGCCCACTGGACACTCTGGCTTAATTGGTCTGTGATCGGGTTGGGCATAGGTGGGTTTTTCTTTTTTTGGGGGGGAGGGAGTTCATTGTTATCCTGACCTGAGGATATTTTCCCATTGCTTTTTTAAATTTATCTTTGTTTATTTGTTCTTGTTGTGTTGTTGTTGTTGTTGTTAATCCTCACCCCAGGATAGTTTTCCATTGATTTTTAGAGAGTGGAAAGGAGGGAGGGAGGGAGAGAGAGAGAGAGAGAGAGAGAGAGAGAGAGAGAAACATCGATGTGAGAGAGAAACACATTGATTGGTTGTGCCCCGACCAGGACCAGGGATCGAGCCTACAACTGAGGTACATGTCCTTGACTGGAATTGAACCAGGACTTTTCAGTCTCAGGCTGATCCACTGAGCCAAACCAGCTAGGGCTTCATTGCTTTTAGATAGAGCAGAAGAGGGAGAGAGAGAGAGAGAGAGAGAGAGAGAGAGAGAGAGAGAGAGATGAGATAGACAGATCCATTGGTTACCTCCCACACGCACCCCCATCAGGGCAGGGAATGAACCTGCAACCCAGGTATGTACCCTAGACCAGGAATCAAACCCGTGTCCCTTCGGTACCTGGGCTGATGCTCTAACCACTGCTCAGGGCCAGGGCAGGCATGGGTATTTTTTATAAGCTCCCTGGATGACTCTCAAGTGCAGCAGGGATCCCAACTTGGCTGCCTGGGCACTGGGCACTGACTTCACCTGTCACATCTTTCCCACACTCCTCACCTTTCTGTGAGTTTCACTGTTGATTTCTCAGGAAACTGTTGTTTGGGAAGGGAAAGCCTGGAGTCCTAGCAAAGAACAGTCAAGAGGGTCATGCCTGACATCAGTGTAGTAAACCTTGTTTCTAGTACTTTCCCACTTTAAAATTGCTTGATAGTGAAAGGAGTTTAGAGACAGGAAAGGCAGTTTTAGAGAAGGGGAGTCCACAGGAGAGGAATGCATATGTAATGGGAGGAGATGGCTCCAGGCTAGAATGTTTATCTTACAAGAGGAGGGGGGAGCACTGAGTGGGCTCTGAAGCTTTAAAATTTGGAAACTGATACCATGTAAGGAACAAGGGGAAAGTGACCAATTAGGAAAACACAGGGGACACAAATTAAGGAAGGGACCAATTAGAAAGTTTCATGTTCAGTCAAAGAGGCTACCAGCATTTATAAACCCATAGACAAAGAGACTTGGGGGACTAGGTTTTTCCCATCTGCAGAGCCCTTCCCAAGGGGAGTTTGTATATGCTTACAATAAACTTCCACACTTTGCTTAAAATCTTTTAGTCCACAAATTTTATTCTTCAAACTTCGTAGGACAAGAAACCACAAGGAGAGTCCGAGAGCTGGCAAGTCCACGTATCAATAGGATCAAAAGGACCTTCTGTCCCTGGAAGAATTGCTTTTTACTTTTCATTGTTTTTATTTTGTTTTACTGCCCACTGAGTGTGGCTTACACAGAAACACAAGTACTGTAATATCCATGAGCTGGTTAGATCCTGGTCTGTGAACTCACTTCCTTGAACCCAACTCTAGTCATGGATTCTTCACACTGGTGGTTGAGTGGTTATGTTCAATGGGGGAAAACGGGAAATGGCTCAAGAGGGGCAACATAGAAGCCCAGAGAGTTCTGAAAGGCTAAAGCAGCCTGGTTTCCATCCAAATTGGCCAAAAGAAAGAGGCATTAGGACTCTCTCTCTGATGTTTCTGTGATTCTTCAGGAATACTTGACTAGTGATTTTCAAAATACTAGTATATGTAATTCTTAAATACTAGAGGCCTGGTACATGAAATTCATGCACAGGGGTGTGGGGGTAGTGGGGAGGGTCCCTCAGCCTGCCCTGTGCCCTCTCACAGTCCGGGGCTCTAGCAGTCCGAAACCCCTCGCTCCTTACCGCCTGCCTGCAGTTTAGGTGAGAGAGGCTCCCGCCACCACCACTGTGCTCGCCAGCCATGAGCCTTGCTTCTGGCTGAGTGACACTGCCCCTGTGGGAGCGCACTGACCACCAGGGGGCAGCTCCTGCATTGAGCGTCTGCCCCCTGGTGGTTAGTCCATGTCATAGCGACTGGTCGTTCTGCCTGTCATTCCCCTGTTCGGTCGATTTGCATATTAGGGTGTGAGGTCAGACTGAGGCCCTCCATGATTTCCATCACCTACTGTCACACCAAGTGAGCTCATGATCTAAGTGAGACCCAAGTGCTGTCCCTTTAGCAAAGGTTCGCACAGGACCGCCTTCACTGCCAGCAAGGGGCTTGCAGCACTCAGTAAACATCCTGAGGTGCTGCAGGGATACAGGCAGGAGGGAGGAGGGATACAGGCAGGGGTACAGGATGGTGGGGCTGAGGAGCTCTGACGACAGGATCCTCTGAGGCCCCCAGATGGCCTGAGGACAATTTTATAGGTTTTAATTAAATCCCCTAAATAGCCAGCATTTTTATTTAAATTGTGTCAGAGCCCAGATGGCAAAACAAGTTTTTTTCTTGTGTTTTGTTTTTCATTTTTAGGCTTTTAAACTGCAGGGCATTTTACAGCCTATTTTAAAAATTGCCATCATGCACTTTATGTGTGCTTCTGTTCCGTCCCTCCAGATGCTGGTGAGGTCCATGAACATGGACTATGCGTGTTAGAGGGTAGGTCTAGGTTGTCGGCTGAATTAACTGCATTTGCACTTGAGCTCGCACTCCCCTCAGAATCACCAAAGGCCAAGTGAGAACTCTGCTGGCTCCTCAGAACAGAAAAAGCCCTGGGCTCAGCTGGGCGGGGCATTTCTGACAGTGGCCTTCCCCCTGGGAAGGGTGTCGGGGGCATCTAGCCACCCCTCTGCTCTCTCTGCTCTACAGTTGTGGGTTATGCTCTAGCACTGGCTCCATGGACCACTGAAAAGGCCAATAAATTAGGTCATGTCTGTCCACTGCCATCCAGGCAAAACTCTTAAAAAGGTTTATGAGTAACATATTCCCTCCAGGGTAGCTATCTACACCTTCAAAGCCACACTGGCCCCACCCTCACCTAGTTCTGCCTAGCACTCACACACCCAGTTTTACTGAGCTCTGGCTCCAGTTTCTTCCCCAGCTTTTTTTCACAATCCCATGTGTCAGCTTATAACACCTTGTTCTGGCCTCTTAAGAGGAGGGAGATTACAGGAGCAAAGTGGTACATGTCTTTTTTAAAAAAAAAAAAATTTATTTTAAAATATATCTTTATTGATTTCCGAGAGCGAGGGAGATAGAAACATCAGTAATGAGAATCATCGATTGGCTGCCTCTTGGGTCATAGGTCAACCTTCAACCACTGAGCCATGCTGGCCAGGCAATAAGTGTCATTTTTTTTATTATAAACAGCTTACATGTGCCTAAAAACCAACTAACAAATGGTGTTAATGCCACAATTTCCAAACAGTGCTCCAAAACAACAATTTAGTTTTATCATAAAGTGATTAAAATGCTTTTCTGTTTTCAGCTCATCTCCGAGGGTTACAGGCACAGGCTCCTAAAGATGGGAGCTTCTGCACCTCTAGCGGCTGGGTCTCTTGAGGAGGGAAGCCAGGTCCCCACACTCCTTTGGCTTGGATCTGCCTTCCTTCCTGGGAGGCAGGTAGTCATCAGTCAACCGGCTGCCAGATACTATTATTGGAAAAATGCATAGATGGTCTTTCTCCGTTGCTAGTGCGAGTGGGTTTCTTGGGGTGCTGCTGGAATAAGCATTTCCAGAGGCCCCCACGGGAGATGAGATGTGGTAGAAAGCTTTATTTTCATGGAATTACATCCCTTTAGTGAAGCCCCATTTCCCTTAATCCAGTCCTGGAAGAAGCGCAGTTGAGGACTCAGTAGAGCTAGAACAGCGGTTCTCAACCTGTGGGTCGCGACTCCTTTGGGGGTCGAACGACCCTTTCACAGGGCTCGCCTAAGACCATCGGAAAACACATATATAATTACATATTGTTTTTGTGATTAATCACTATGCTTTAATTATGTTCAATTTGTAACAATGAAAATACATCCTGCATATCAGATATTTACATGACGATTCATAACAGTAGCAAAATTACAGTTATGAAGTAGCAACGAAAATAATTGTGGTCGGGGGTCACCACAACATGAGGACTGTATTAAAGGGTCGCGGCATTAGAAGGTTGAGAACCACTGCATTAGGCCATTGTGTGGAGGGTCCACACGGCCCCGGGCCATGTGGGCAAATGCAGAGCAGAGAGCCCCACAGGCCAGGAGTCAAGGCACTATGCCAGGAGGCAAGAGAGAAAACTCCCTTGTTTAGGAG
>NW_005370931.1:0-559 GCF_000412655.1 Myotis brandtii | reverse complement strand
ATGCATACAAGTCCTTTGGTTGATCTCTTACCACCCTTCCCCCCTTGCATTGCTTTTTAAGAAGGGCTAATGTTGAGCTTGTTTATGAAGTGAGGGGAAGGGACCTGTAAAAAAAGAAGACTTAGTAGAGAAGGGGGTTTCCTCACTCACTCTGTCTTAGACCCAATTTCTACACTGACAATTCAGAAACCCCTAGAATATGCAAATTTCTTCGGCCCACATAACCCAAGAGCCCTGCCCGAAGTGGTTCACTAATACTTGAGTGTCATACAGGTGGCCAAGAGACACATATAAAAAAAATGCTCAAAGTCACTGGTCATCAGAGAGATGCAAATTAAAATGACAATGAGATATCACTTCACACCTGTAAGAATGGCTACTATCAACAAATCAACAAATGACAAGTGCTGGCGAGGATGTGGAGAAAAGAGAACCCTAGTACACTGCTGGTGAGAATGCAGCCTGGTGCAGCCATTATGGAAAACAGTATGGAATGTCCTTAAAAAATTAAATATGGTCCTGCCATTGGACCCAGTGATCCCATTTCTAGGAATATATC
>NW_005370930.1:0-840 GCF_000412655.1 Myotis brandtii | reverse complement strand
AAGAGTTTAGGATCTTATTTTGTGATTTCAGCTCTTGGGTTATAATATAGCCCAGCTTTTAAAGCAGTAATTTTCAAATAAATGATCTTAGTTGTATGAGACTTGTCTTTCATGAGATCTTTTTTTACTGAGGTGAAGTTGCATATGAGGTCAGACACAAAAATATCAGAAACAGCCCTGGCCAGTGTGGCTCAGTTGGTTGGAGTATTGTTGTGTGTGTGTGTGTGTGTGTGTGTGTGTGTGTGTGTGTGTTTGGAGACCCTACCTTTGGGAGTGCTGTCTCTGCTCTCTTCTGGATAACTCTCCCCCTCTAGGAGGAGGACTTGATCTCATACCTGTTTCAAGTGCTGGCTCCTTGATACCAAGGTCAGAGTCAGAGTGGGGTTGCTGAGAATGCTGCTGATCCCAAATTGGAATAAGCAGGATTGGGCCAAGCAGGCAGTGATTGAGTATAAAAGGAACTGCCTCCCACCCTGCTCCTGCCTCACAGAGACAGCAGCCTTATGTTCCTAAACCAGCTACGATAGGGGCTGTGACAGCACCAGGAAGCAAGCATCCACACCCACACACACCTCAAACACCAGGGATTTAACTGGAGTCAATGCATCCTTCATCCTTGCCCATGATCATGTCTTTGGATCTCTTCATCTCTAAGAACTGGAGCTAGAGTTGTGACATGGGCAGTCTTAATGGAGCCCAGAAGCATCGGGGGACCCAGATAACCCTCTCTTTGCACAATAGATAAAATCCCTTGTATGAATATATGCAAACTGATCCCCCCTACCCCCCGCCCTGGGACTTCCGAGAATGAGAACTATCCAAATGCTCCGACTTCATGGG
>NW_005370929.1:0-1231 GCF_000412655.1 Myotis brandtii | reverse complement strand
ATGTATGACAAAGAATGTAGTGAGCCTCTGAAGCAGATGAGATAATTAGGAAATGATTGTTGAAGCAATGAAACATGCCGACTTTACTTCCACAATTCTAAATTTTTCTCCTCTCACATTACTCTTTCTTAACCCACTATTATTTCCCCAAGTTACGATGATGAAAAGGACTCACAATTTATATAAATTTTTTGAAGATTGTGTTAGAGATACCGAAACCGGTTTGGCTCAGTGGATAGAGCGTTGGCCTGCGGACTGAAAGGTCCCAGGTTCGGTTCCGGTCGGGGGCATGTACCTGGGTTGCGGGCACATCCCCAGTAGGAGATGTGCAGGAGGCAGCTGGTCGATGTTTCTCTCTCATCGATGTTTCTAGCTCTCTATCTCTCGCCCTTCCTCTCTGTAAAAAATCAATAAAATATATTTAAAAAAAAGAAAAAAAAAGAAAATTGTGTTAGAGAGAGAGAGGAAGAGACGAAAGAGAGAGAGAAACATCAACTTGCTGCTACACCCACTTATGAACTCATTGGAGGGGTCAAACCCACAACCTCAGTGCATGAGAACGAAGCTCTAACCAACTGGGTTACCAGGTCAGGAGGACTCATGCTTTTTAGACACAAGAACTTCATGGTAGCCAAGGTTCCAGCAGGGCCACAGCTCATGTTAATTCTCTCATCTCTGAGAACCTGGTGTCCTTTATTTTCCACATATCAAGACTTACCTGTTGTCAGGCTTCATGGAGCCTCTTCTCTCCAAGCTATTTACATAATGCTCATTGTATACCGCCATTAATCAACATTAATACTTCGCTACCGTCTGATCTAATTCACTTCCAGAAAGAATTGGCAGTCCCCATGCAGACACTGTCACTGCACTTACATGTGAAATGATCATTTCTTAGCAAGGCTGTGAGATCCTGGGATCCAAAATCTTTATCCCAAGCACAATGCCCACTTTCCAAGCCTTCACAGATGCCAACATTGCAGCCATCTTGCACCAAATGCAAACACAGAGGTACACAACCTCTATTTCCTGATACATGTTATATTCTTAGGAGTTCAGAATAGAACATATTTCAGAAAATTCAGTGAGAAATGTTAGGGAGGGAAACAATTATTTCCTGGAGTTGGGACACAAATATTGACCCAGGGCCAGATGGTCTATATTCTGAGGAACTTAAAGGCATGGTCTCATACCACCACCTGCTCTAGGGCTGCCTAATATCTCCCCTCCA
>NW_005370928.1:376330-377580 GCF_000412655.1 Myotis brandtii | reverse complement strand
TCTTGTGCCAGTACCAGGCTGCTTTGATTACAGTGGCGTTGAAGTATAACTTGATATCTGGTATTGTGATTGCTCCCTCTTTGGAGCGATCTATGCCATGAAGTCAGTGGGGTGTTAAAGTCCTCTAGTATGACTTTATTGCTGATGATCTTTCCCTTAAAGTGCTCTAGAATTATATATATATATTTAGGGGCTCAAATATTGGGTGTATATATGTTTATCAGGGTTATATCCTCTTGTTGGATCTATTCCTTTAATATTATGTGGTGACCTTTCCTATCCCTTGTTATGGGTTCATTTTGAAGTCTATTATGTCAGATAAGAGTATTGCTACACCAGCTTTTTAAAATTTCCGTTTGAATGGAATTTTTTTTCCCTTCCCTTCACTGTGATCCTATGTGAATATTTTGTTCTGAGGTGTGTCTCTTATAGATACATGTATCTGGTCATGTTTTTGTATCCATTCAGCTATCCTAAGTCTTTTGATTGAAGCATTTAATCCATTTATATTTAATTTTATTAATGAAGGTATTTATTAATTGCTATTTTAAGCTTTTTTGCCTATGTTTTTTCTCTCTTTATTTCTTCTTATTATAGCAGTTTCTTAAGCATTTTTGCAAACCCGTTTGGTGGTGATAAACTCCTTTAGTCTTTTTAAATTTTTATTTTTTTGGTCTGGGAAGCTCTTTATTTCACCATCTATTTTGAATGCTAGCCTTGCTGGATATAGTAGTCCTGGTTTAAGATCCTTGCTTTTTATTACTTCATGCCTGTAGAGTTTCTGATGAGAAGTCAGCTGACAGCTTTATGGGAGCTTCTTTGAAGGTAATACAAAATGTTTTTCTCTTGTTACCTTTAAGATGCTCTCATTGTCTTTAATTTTTGGCATTTTCACCTGCTGGCTTAGGCCCGCTCCCCAGGTATCAGATGGCAGGCAGGATCCCTTGGTGCCTGCCCAGCCTCACAGGCTCGCGCACATGGCAGGGCTGATCTAAGGGTTGGTGCGCCGCCCCGGGTGGGGCACATGGCAGGGCCCATCTGGGGGTTGGGGTGTGGCCCTGGGTGTGGCCCTGTGGATCGACGCTGCCCCGCCTGGCCGCCCTGGGTAGGGTTGCTCATGAGATGTCCCGGCAGGCTCGAGGATAGCTGCTGCCCACCCAGCCACACCAGGTCGAGTAGCACACAAGAAGCGTGGATGGAGCCTGGGCGGGCTGGCCGATCACTGCTGCACTGCCCGGCCGCGCCCGATC
>NW_005370928.1:373632-374690 GCF_000412655.1 Myotis brandtii | reverse complement strand
TGGGACCCCTCTGGAGATAACGACCTGCTGGCTTAGGCCCGCTTCCGGGTGGCAGAGGGTAGGCCCAATCCCTAGGTGCCTGCCCTGCAACCCCTTGTTGGGCTCAGAGCAGGGCCGATTGGGGAGTTGGGGCACCTCCCCCTGTCATGCACAGAGCAGGGCGAATCAGGGGGTTGTGGCAGCAGCCCTGTCACATAAAGAGCCGGCCTATCAGGGGGTGGGGGGCTGCCCCTGTCATGCACAGAGCAGGGCGGATCAGGGGGTTGCAATGCCATCCTCAGTCATGCTCAGGGTAGGGCCAATTGGGGGGTTGGTGCGCCGCCCCCTGTCACACTGAAGGCAGGGTCGATGGGGAGGTTGCGGCGCCACCCCCTGTCACGCACAGAGCAGGGTGGATCAGGGGGTTTGGGTACTCCCCCTGTCACACCCAGAACAGGGCCGATGGGAAGGTTGCGGCTCCACCCCATCACACACAGAGCAGGGCCCATTGGGGGTTTGGGGCGCCGCACCCTGTCACACACAGAGCATGGCCGATCAGGGGTTTAGGGAGCTCCCCCCTATCAGGCACAGAGCAGGGCTGATCAGGAGGGTTGGGGCACTTTCCCCTGTCACGAACAGAGCAGGGCAGATAGGGAGGTTGTGGCCCTGCCACCTGTCACACACAGAGATGCGGGGCGATCAGGGGGTTTGGGCGCTGCCTTCTGTCACACTGCTCCAGGGGACAGGAGGCCTCACGGCTCCGCTGATCCTGGTGCCGGGAGGCCTCGCGGCTTCGCTTGACACTGGGGCAGTGAGGCCTCGTGGCTCCACTGATCCAGGTCCTGAGATGGCTCATGGCTCTGCTGATCCCGGTGCCAGGAGGCTTTGTTGATCCGATGATCCTGGTGCCGGGAGACCTCTCAGCTCCGCTGATCCCGGGTTCGGGAGGCCTTGTGGCTCCGCTGTTCCCAGTGCTGGGAAGCATATTACCCTTTTACTATATAGGATAGAGGCCTGGTGCATGGGTGGGGGCCAGCTGGTTTGCCCTGAAGGGTGTCCTGGATCAGGGTGGGGGTCCC
>NW_005370928.1:354140-373380 GCF_000412655.1 Myotis brandtii | reverse complement strand
CAACCTCTCCTTTTTTTCTTTTTTTTTTTTTATTCTGGTATTTATTTACCTTCTATGGCTGTCACTGGACCTGAGAGCTGGCTTTAGCTCTGAGGCTCCGCTCCAGCTCTGAGACCTCAGCTGCTGAAAGCAGGTTTCTGGACTTTGTTTACCTTCTGTATTTGAAACTTTGTTGAGACTCCAGCTCTGAGATCCTGGCTGGCTGAAATCAGGTTTCTGGGGAATGTTTAGCTTCTCTATTTGCAACATAGTTGTTTAGACTGCAGCTCAGAGGCCGGCAGCGGCAGGCAGGGAACCTTGGCTTCCTCCGTCACTGGAGCAAGTAAGTCTCCTGTTCGCTTCAGCTGCCTGGCTGCCGGCCACCAGCTTGGTTGGCAGTTAATTTGCATATCTCGCTGATTATACAATGGGAAGGGTAGCGAAGTTACGGTTAATTGCCATGTTTCTCTATTATTAGATAGGAGATACACACACACACACACACACACACACACACACACACACTAGGGGCCCAGCTTGCAAAATTGTGGGAGACCCTGGACCCAGAGTCCCGCAGCAATAGGCAAGTCCCCGAAACCTGCCCACCACCCCGGTGGGACCCAGAAACCCACCTGCGCCTCTGGTCAAGTCTTCCAGAGTCAAGTCCCTGCCCTCCCACGCAAGCCTCGACATGCACACAGCCCTGCCCATCCAATGCACGCAGCCTCCTGCTGATTGGTTGATATGGTGTGATAGCGTGATGACCACAGGCTTTTTATATAACAGATATGTGTTTCTGTTCAGTATTTTTATGGGCTGAATGATTACTCCCCTCCCCAAAATCCATCTGTACAAGTTTTATCCATCTAGAACAGGGGTGGGCAAACTTTTTGACTCGAGGGCCACAATGGGTTCTTAAACTGGACCGGAGGGCCTGAACAAAAGCATGGATGGAGTGTTTGTGTGAACTAATATAAATTCAAAGTAAACATCATTACATAAAAGGGTACGGTCTTTTTTTTTTTTTAGTTTTATTCATTTCAAGCAGGCCAGATCCGGCCCATGGGCCGTAGTTTGCCCACAGCTGATCTAGAACCTCAGAATATGCATATTTGAAGATACAGTTTTTATGTTAAAATGAGGTCATATTGGTGAGTCCTAATCCAATATAACAGTGTCTTTATAAAAAAGAGAGAATTTGGACACAGGCAGACACAGAGGGAAGACAAAGTAAAGACTCAGGAAGAAGATGGACATCTACAAGCCAAGCTGAGATTAAAAAAACAAAAAACAAAACAACAACAAAAAAAGCACAACTATATAAAAACTACTAAATATCAACTCTGCTAGAAATCTTGGATTTCTAGACTCCATACTGTGAGAAAAAATAAATTGTTCTATCATTTAAAGCTAGTTTGAATATTTTATAATTAATAGTACTTATAATTTATTGAGATCATAGTCTCTGGTATATACTTTGTTTTTGGTAGCCCTACCTAGCAAACTAATACCATTATATTCTTAAGAAAGGAATTGCTGAGTAATGTGTTTCTATGTCCAAGTTTAGTGTCAACGTTTTCTAAAGTGAACATACAAATTTACACTTCTAGCCATGTATGAGCATTCCAGGTGATCCAGAACTTCTCCAATACATTTTTGTGTTTATTAGAGTGACGTTGGTTCACAAAACTATGTGGTTTTCAAGTACAGAGTTCAAAGCATTATCTGTAAACTGTAAGATGCTCCCATCGCCACAAGCAAAGTCTTTCCCTGTTCCCATATTTCCACTTTTTGCCCACCTCCACTTAGCCCCCAACCCCCTTTCTCTCCAGCTATCACCAAACTGTTGTCGGTGTCTATGTGATATATAGCTTAACTCCTTTACATTCTTTCATGCCCCACAGCACCACTCCCCTTCGTCAGCTGTCAATCTATTCTGTGTCCATGCATCTGTTTTGGTTTTGTTCATTATTTTGTTAATTATATTCCATCTACAGGTAAGATCACATGGTATCTGTCTTTCTCTGACAGACTTATTCACGTTGCATAATAATCTCCAGATTCATCCATGCTGTTGCAAAGGGTAATATTTACTACTTAATTAATTAATTAATTAATTAATTATTTTAAGGAACAACTAGAGGCCTGGAGCACAAAAATTTGTGCACTCGGGGGCATCCCTCAGCCCAGTCTGCCCCCTCTAACAGTCTGGGAGCCCTCACAGGATGTCCTACTGATGTCTCTGTGGGGAGCAGGCCTAAGCCGCAGTCTGGCCTCCCTCTGTGGAAGGCAACTGGCCAATCAGGTATATAGATACTTTCTGAAGGCAGCACAGACTCCTTCCTTATTTCGTTCCTCTGTGGTTGGAGAATAGGGGGCTAAAAGGTGAGACAGAACTGTGGCCGGGCCTGGGGCTATTGTATAGGATAGAAGAAGGAGAGGGCTGGGGAAAGTCTTGACACAGTTTTCTTCTATTGTCATCCCTTCCTCCGGTCCCCTCACTCTGTTCTTTCCTTGTCGTGGTGGATGCTTGGGCCTCGGACTGACAGGAGCCCAGAGACAGTGGAGTTTAGCACAATCACTTCTCAGCTGAACATACAACAGCCTCACATTCCAAGTGGAGCTGTTTTCAAGTGGCTAAAGTGCTGGCAATTCATGCCTCCCGGCCTTACCACTCTCGGGTTTCTTCCTTGGGTGAGTTGCAAACTTCACCGAGACACCGAAGCAACTCTGCCCTGTAATTCTGCACCGGCCCCTGCCCGGGCCCCGCCGGTCAATCTTCCTTGAGGTCTCTGGGTCCACAGTCTGAGCTCAGGGAGGTCACCCAGAGCACGTTACCTGGGACAGGTGGGGCAGGGGGGCTAGATTGAAGAGCAGGAGGAAGATGGCAGAGTAAGAGTTTGTACGGCCCTGACTGGTTTGGCTCAGTGGATAGAGCGTTGGCCTGCGGACTGAAGGGTCCCAGGTTCGATGCCGGTCAAAGGCATATATCTTGGTTGTGGGCACATCCCCAGTAGGGGGTGTGCAGGAGACAGCTGATTGGTGTTTCTCTCTCATCGATGGTTCTACATGTCTATCTCTCTCCCTTCCTCTCTGTAAAAAATCAATAAAATATATTTTTAAAAAAAGAGTTGGTATGAACCAGCAACTGTTTAGCCAGACTTCCTAAGCTCCCCACCGGGCCCAGGATGGGCCCCTTCCACACACCAGGAGGATCCCAGCTGCGGTCCCCTCACTGCACCCAGTGCTCACCTCCCTGTTCTACCACTGAGGGAAGGGAGCCGCTCACCTGCTCTGGACCCTGCCAACCTGGAAGGCTGAGGCACAGGCAGTTCAGCCTTGGGTGCTGGGGGCTGTGAGCCTTCTCCCCTTCCCTGAAGTGTGGGGCAGGGTTGCAGCAGCTCAAAGCCGCCCCTGGGCACCATGCATGGAGACACTGCTCTCCACTGAGCCACTGTCCTTCCGGACCTGTGGGGTTTGGGGTGGCCTTGGGCTCCCAGGGCCCCCACTGAAGCCAGACTCAGCTTGGCTGGCCACCCCTGCCGCCCGAGCGCTGCACATGCCCCAAGGGGCCTCATCCAGCTGTCCCATGCTAGGAAGTGGCCATCCCAATTGCCATGACTCACTCCCCAGTGCAGTTGGGCCTGCTCAGCAAGCATGTAGGCAGGAGCTGGGCCTCTGAGGGAATGGAGGATGGACGCGCAGGCCAGGGGAGACGTGGGAAAATGGCGGTGTAAACACAGCGCCCCCCCCCCATGTCATGCCGGCCCTTTGTGCTGCATTCCCAAACCCCTAGGTGCCCCTGCCCAGCACTGTGCTCTCAAGCCTGGGGTGGGGGTGAGGGACCTAGAGCTGCAGCCTGAAGGCAGCACTCGATGGCTTGGACTCGCATTGGTCGATCAGGAAGGGATGCAGGGTGCCTAATTCCAGCTCTCTCTCCCTCTCTCTCTCTCTCTCTCTCTCTCTCTCTCTCAGAGAGGGCCCCGTGTCCCTGGCAGGGGGACAATTGCTTCGCCTGAGCCCCCGCCCACCTCCGGGTCACACATGGGATGCACTGGCAGGCCGGCGGATCGCTGCTGCCCTGCCCAGCTGCCCCGGGTCAAGTTGCACACAGGACGCCAGCCACCCGGGGTGGCAGATAGCAGGCCCAGATGGCAGCAGGGCAGGTGGGATGGCTCTGTCCCGCCCCACTGCCCCGGGTGGCAAATAGCAGGCCCGGATGGTAGCGGGGCAGGCCGGATGGCACTGTCCCGCACTACCTGCAGTATGCAAATTAGACGCCATCTTTGTTGGCAATTAATTTGCATATCATGCTGATTAGCCAATGGGAGGCATAGCGAAGGTACGGTCAATTACCATGTTTGTCTATTATTAGATAGGATAGTAGTGCATCTGTATAAATCTACCACAGCTTTTTTATCCATTTGTCTACTGAAGGGCTAACCTTGCTTTTGCAAGTAATGCTACAATGAACATAGGGGTGCCTATACTCTTTTGAATTAGTGTATTTGTTGGGATTAAGTGGTATCTCCTGGTTATATTTTCCATTCCCATGATCATAAATATGGAGCACACTTTCACATGTTTATAAGCTATTTTGATGCCTTTTTGATATTATCTCTCCAATAGTGTGCGCTCATCTGCATGTATTAAATTTAAGAAACTTTAACTCTAGTTTCCTTTCTTGTCTGAGTTGTAATCTTTTCATATCTAGCCTGTTGTCAGCTGTATAAGAATAATCTTTGCCAAAATCTCCTATGTGGGAAAGACAGCAAAGTCTTAGTTAATAACTTTCAGGTATGTTTTATATTTAACATCACCCATTTACTGTTTTATATATTCTCTGTAAACTAAAGAGTTGCTATTTTTTTCTGTATTTTCCATACTATTACCATGTGTTTCATTAAATATTAAACTATTATAAACTATTCATAATTTCTTGCTTAAAAAATGTGCTTCTGGCTCTGCTGGCAAGGCTCAGTGATTGAGAGTCGATTTATTAACCAGGAGGTCATGATTCCATTCCTGGTCAGGGCACATGGCTGGGTTCTGGGGCATTCAGGAGGCAGATGATCAGTGATTCTCTGTCATCACTGATGTATTTATCTCTCTCTCCCTTCCTCTTTGAAATCAGTAAATATATATATATATTAAATATATATATATAATTTAAAATGTGCTTCTCTCAAGTGTTGCAGTCTGCTAAGCCTGTCTCTGAATTAAAGTCACTATTTTCCCTTTTCAGTTACAGAATTTTTGCCGAATTTTTTAAAAAACTGTGCATTGTTTAAACTTTTAAAGAACCTAATCATTATTATAATTTGTGCAAAAAACCTAAATAGCTTCAAGATTAGAAATGGCTGTGTTGTGAAATAAATGCTTTCCTTTGAGAACTGTTGGTTTAGATATTTGTTAATAAGCAAATAATAATTTGAAGCTTTTAATATGACAAAGATTCAACATTTATCAACTTTTGAATAATTTATAATTAATAGCATTTATAATTTATTGAGACCATTAATTTTTTTTCATGCCATGATAAATGTTTAGGAAGGGCAGTCTTGTTCTGAAGTTACTCACTAAAAAATAGAAAATACAATGTAGACACAGAATACTTGGGTAAAACAACAGGGCTCTGATTTAAAAGCAGTACATACATTTGTAAAATTATACTCATGCTCATAATATGTAACTTATTATCATTACTCTAATTCTCAAAAAAAAACAGATTATATCAGAGAATTGTTTATCCTGTATAATCTCTACACTGTATTCTAGGAGATTATCCAAATAATTTATACAATTTTACTTCCTTTTCTATTTAGTTCTTTCCTCTACAAAATACTTTGATTATTTTTCTAATATAAAGTTTCTGTATTTTATAAAATATCTAACAAACTTGTTTTCTAATTGGAAAAATGTCTAGAAAGCCAGAAGATATGTGTATTTGTTTTGATTGTGCAGATGCCGGTTCAAAAGCACAAAGGAACTAAAATTTACTTAGATATTTTTAAAGATGAACAAATAGCATTTCTTTTCTATGTAGCTACAATTTTTTTGCTATTGTATCATGTCCTATTCTTTACTATTTCATTGCATTAGTGACCATGTAAAAAGTTTATTATGGGAAACAAATTTAATGAAAAATATGTAATGAGCTTTGTAAATTGCCTGGGAAATCTTTTTCTCAATATTTAGTAGAATATATAGGTTTATAAGAGTGGAGTTTCTTATGAGACCCCTTAACCTGTCAAATCTACCACCTAATTCCCAGTGTTTTCTCTTTCTCAAGGATGAAAAAAACTACATTTATTGTCTAGATTCCAGGATGCTGGGTGGAAATACTGAGCTTTAAAAGGTCCATATATTTTATGGTGGCTTATGTTATGCTTCCTTCTTCTGCTCTGGTGAAATAGCAAGTAGCTTGTTGTATGGAGTTCTGAAAAGTCCCACTAAGAGAACTGTAGGACAGTACTTCAGGGTGTGACTCAGGTTGTGAGGTAAATACATCCTTCTTTTGCAATTAAATATAATTCTTTGAGAAAAGCTTTTGTTTTGCTATTGGACATTGGTAGAAACTGATTATTAACCATGGGATACTAAAGAACCAGGATCCTTGATTTGCTTTTTATTAACTGGATCTTTTATAACCCACAAAATTATAATTTTCAGTGAAAATAGCAGTGTTCATTCTTAAAGAAGTTGAATATTTGATATGAGATCTTAATCATTATGAAAACTCAAGTAAATTGCATGAGCCGCGAGGCCTCCGGAACCCAGGATCAGCGGAGCCACGAGGCCTCATGCCCCGGGATCAGCGGAGCCGCGAGGCATCCTGGCACCAGGATCAGCAGAGCAGCGAAGCCTCCCAGCACCAGGATCAGCGGATCCGTGAGACCTCCTGGCTCCTGGAGCAGCATGACAGGGGGCAGAGCCCAAACCCCCTGATAGCCCTGCAGCTCTGTGTGTGACAGTGGAAGGGGCCACAACCTCCCTATCTGCCCTGTTCTGTTCATGACAGGGGAAGGCGCCCCAACCCCCTGATCGGCCTTGCTCTGTGTGTGACAGGGTACGGAGCCCCACCCCCTGATGGGCCCTGCTCTGTGAGTGACAGGGGGCATCGTCCCAACCCCCTGATCGGCCTTGCTCTGTGTGTGACAGGGTACGGAGCCCCACCCCCTGATGGGCCCTGCTCTGTGAGTGACAGGGGGCATCGTCCCAACCCCCTGATCGGCCTTGCTCTGTGTGTGACAGGGTACGGAGCCCCACCCCCTGATGGGCCCTGCTCTGTGAGTGACAGGGGGCATCGTCCCAACCCCCTGATCGGCCTTGCTCTGTGTGTGACGGGGTGGAACCGCAACCTCCCCATCGGCCCTGCCCTGAGTGTGACAGGGGGCGGTGCCCCAACCCCCCAATTGCCCCTGCTCTGAGGCGTCCAGGGGCTGCACCTAGGGATTGGGCTTGCCATAAGAAAAGGAATATCACCCTGGAGTGGGCCTAAGCCAGCACGTCTTTATCTTCCGAGGGGTCCCAGGCTGTGAGAGAGCACAAGTGGGGCTGAGGGACACCCTCCCCCCTGCCAGTGCACAAATTTTTGTGCACCGGGCCTCTAATAAATTTTATAATGTCTAATAACTGGGTGTACACCTGAAATTAATATAATATTGTATGTCAACTGTAATTGAAAAATAAAGAAATTATTTTTAAAAACAAAATAAAATAAACTGGAAGGAAAAAGAATATTACCTGCATACCTGAATTTTAAAGGCTTAGGGATGTCATGAGCTATTAAAAAATAGATTGTCCACACAAATTAATCCCACATGGTACAGATAGTTCTCTGTTCTCTTAGTGTCAAATGGGAGATCTCCAGGTTGTTACTGATGGGAGATTCTGGAAAGAGAGAGAGAGAAAAACTTTAAATCTATCCAGACTCTATAAATCATCTATCTATGATCTATCTACTCAGCTAGCTACCCACCTATGTAGTATAGTGTTCTCTTGGGTGTAAAAATATCTGTGGTTTTGCTTCCATGAGAGTCTATGATACTGGCATGTGCCACAGGAAAATCCACCTGTTACATCTCTGACCATGGGAAGCCTAACTGATTGATTGCCCTAACTTCTGTGCCTAAATTATCACTGTGTGCATGTACAGGTCATACTTCTCACAGGCTGCTGTCAGCTGGTAACTGAGCATGGTGAGGATATTAAGGTGGACCAATTCCTAGAAGAGGAGAGACAGTTCAGATGACAGACTACAGCTGTGTGAGGTTCCATCTAAACTGTATTCTAAGTTCTAAAGTTTAGTATCTAAGTTTAGTCATAGATCTAAACTGTAGTCTAAGAATCTTTTTTTACTTTCCTCTATTTTCAGAAGGGTCAGGCCTGGGTTGCAGGCAGATGGCCCTTGGCTCCATTCCCATTTTTTAAAAATATATTTTATTGATTTTTTACAGAGAGGAAGGGAGAGGGCTAGAGAGTTAGAAACATCAATGAGAGAGAAACATCGATCAGCTGCCTCCTGCACACCCCCTATTGGGAATGTGCCTGCAACCAAGGTACATGCCCTTGACCGGAATCAAACCTGGGACCCTTCAGTCCATAGACCGACGCTCTATCCACTGAGCCAAACTGGTTAGGGTTCATTTTATTTTCTAATATGTTTTTCACCTGATAAATTTTTGGTGTTTACTCCCATTTGGGGGTATGTTCTTTGGAGGGCTATACTAACATATGCAATAGACGATTGATTGCTTCCACTCTGGTGGAAGATGAGGCATGTTTGTAGGTTGAAAATAAATAGATGACTGTTTTAAATTCCAAAAGGCAGGCATTGGAAACTTAGAAGATAACAGAGGGCCTTTACAATGATTGTGGATAAAAACATCATGTTTAATGCATAGTTGTCTGGGACAGCACAAAAACTTTGATATTTCTTAGTTAAATTTCTTCACTTGTATAATGTAGATGTTAGCTTACAAGTTAGTCACCTTGGCACACTGAGGAAGGTACATATATATCTTCTCTACGTCAGTATCTTCAATACCACAGTATGTGTTTCTAGAAATAGGAATAGGTAGATTATTAGCACAAAGTTTTTATATGAAACGCAATGCAACCTTCCAAAGCTTTGTTTTATTCTAAATATAAAGATTAAGCATATATTATTTGAAAGCTAATTGATAATCATTGTATAAATTATCCAAGAGTGGAGAATAATTTTATAGGAAACACTGTTAACCTCAGATATGCTGTAATCATTGTTAATACTATAAACAGTGGGTAATATGCTTCCATTTACTATAGCTATTTCTTTTCTACATAAAGGAATTATCTTATAAAGCCTTAATTTTATTCAGATATAAATGCTAAAACCGGGCAAGAAAACACAGTCAATTATCAAACACATAGATTTTGAGTTTAATCACTTTTTAAATATTTACCATAATTATTTTTCAGTTCCAGATGTCTAGTTCACCCTCTACATACCCTGGAGATTTTTGCAACACTAATAGTAAATTCTAAAATTATTGGATTCACTTAGAGTTTAAAGAGTTTATGAATTTATTTTATTAGATGTATTTTTCTATTGAATTTTAGTTTTTAAATGATCAGTTAAGAATTCAGTGACAATAATATAACATTTTGGATTGACATAATTTTTGGGGAAAATGAAATCATATTATTTGTTTATCATAAATGCATAAAGACAGCACTCTGAATTTCTAATTGAAAACTCAATTTTTATTTCTTACTATAATTTCCATGAGGAGTTTAGTAACCTGATAATTGCCAATTTTTATGTTTTGTATAAAGAAGCTCACACAAAAATACTTTATTACCATATAGTCTATTAATATGGTTGGTGAAAGTGGCAAGGTTGTACAACTCCATCACATTTTTTTCAACTCTAGAGAAGGAAGTGTTAACAAAAACTCAACATATACCTATATATACATTCATAGATAATATTTATGATGCAATTCATGAATGGATAAATATGTAGATATTTATGTCAGTGTTATGGATTAAATTTTTTCGAACAAAAACATTTTTCCCAAAAATATATACAGTGAAGTAATAGTACATGTATAAGATACAATCTGCATTTCTCTGCTTGTTACATAAACTATGATCCAATATAATAAAAGGCTAATATACAAATCGACTAAACGATTGGTCGCTATAATGCACACTGACCACCAGGGGGCTGATGCTCATCGCAGGAGCTGCCACTGGTGGTCAGTGCAGTAGCCAGAAGCTGGGTTTATGGCTGTTGAGAACAGCAGCTGTGGCAGGAGCCTCTCTCGCCTCCCCAGCAGTGCTAAGGATGTCCATCTGACAGCTTAGGCCTGCTCCCCATGGGAGGACTCCCGGACTGCGAGAGGGTGCAGGCCAGGCTGAGGGATGCCCCCCTCCCCCCCGGAATGCACGAATTTCATGCACCAGGCCTCGAGTATTATAATAAAAATCGAAGAAATAGGTTTACATGCTCTAATTTGACTTCACTAGAGATTTCTATGGTATTAGTTTCCTTCAATTTGTGTATATTTCTGGTTCCACTGTATTTTCCCCAAATATTCACTTAAAAGAAAATACATATCAAAAATATTTGGCATTTCTAAAGGGAACAATAAAAATGTTTCAATGCTTCTCCAACACATGATCTGTGTGTATACTTAGAGCTTCTGATGCTTACTAGAAGCATGGGTGGCTTTTGCCTTGGTGAAACTACTGTATCAAGCTCTGTCACTCAACTTAAAGAATTATTCAAGATGTAGAAAAGCAAAGAGCAATGAGAACGTACTCCCATTGGAGAATGCTCTCAAATTAGAAACTCAAATGATATTATAGGAGAAGAACATAGAAAAGGTCCTCATCAAATAAATAAAGGGGAACAAACAAAATCAAGCAAGAAAATCAAAGTAGTCTGGAGAAGAGTGAACAAAGGGTAGAATAATATAACAGAAAAGAATGTAAAAGAAGTAATTAGCAACCAGATTATGTAGGGCCCTTTAGGTCATAATGTGGATTTTGGTTTTTCCTCAGTGATAAGAAGTCATTGAGGAACTTAGAACAGAAGAGTAATATCAGATTTATGTCTGAAGAAGACTATTATGTTTTCTCTATCAAAGATAACCTACAAGAAAGCAGTTAGAAGGTGAAGCATGCTATGGTGGTTTTGGCCAGACTGGTGATGACAGTGATCTAATTAGAAGTATTGAGATTCTGAATATATTAAAGGTAAAGTTAGTGGGGTTTATGACTGATAAGAGTGAGGTTAAGATTTAGAGAGGACTTGAACTTGGCAGTAATCTTTTGGCCTGAACAAGAATGACTATTAACTGAAATGGGGTAGATATGTAAAAGCTCAGTTTTGGCTATATTAAGTCTGGTATATCTGTTGGACATCCAAAGGGGGAATTATTGAATAAGTTTTTGGAGACTTGGTCCTGGAATTAAAGAGGAGATAATCAGTGTACAGGTGCTTTGTAAAGACCAGAGACTAGATGAATTAATACAGAGAGAAGAGGTCCAAGGGCTGAGGCCTGAGATTACCCAGTTATTCGAAATCTAGAGAAATTAACAAAAGAGGTTAAGAAAAAATGGATAGAAATGTAGGCGGAAATTTAGTGATTTTTTGAAAGACAAAAGAGAAAAGTGTTTCATAGAGAATGATTACCAAAGCCAAATGTTACTACTAGGTCAAATGAAATAAGGACTGAGATTTACTTTAGGATGTGAATCATGAATGTTATTGGTGAACATATAATATCCTACAAATCTTATCTTAGAAAGGGGAAATTCACATTATTAAAATATCAATATGTCTTGACTTAGGTTTTCATTCAGTGATTAATTAGCTAACATATAGAAAGATATGAGCTTACCCAATAGAAAAAAAAAGGCAAAATAAAAAATTTTGGCCTTTTATGTGATACTCATATGTGATTAAAATACAATATAAAACAATATAAAATAGTAGAATAAGAAGATAAAATATATACCCTTAACAATATTCTTTCTCTGGATATATACATATTTTAAAAATTGTTTATACCTGTTATAGAAACAATCTCAGAATTCATCTAATTGGCAAAACTAACACCTGGAAATATTGGTTTCTATTTTGTGTGTGTGTTTTCTCCAATTATGGTACTGTGCTGTGAAGAATGTTTTCCTTATTACATTAGTTATTTGAAAGGCTTCCTGGAATCCTATTTGCTACTGAGAGACTGTGGTCATCATGAATGCTGTTTGCTGATAGTAAGCACAGCAATGTGCACCACTGAAGAGGATAATCCATATTTAATTAAAGTAGGAGGTTCTTGGGAACTGTCAACCAGCTTCCTTTGTGATGTTAAAAAGAAACTGAATTAAAATAATCATGGACAGTGCTAGAAACATTTAAGAAGCATTAAGTACTCTAAAATTGGAAGATAGTACATCTTCAGGACTGACACATACACACACAGATATACACACACACAACAACTTAAACTCTAGTCTCATTTTGGCTTCTTAAAAACAGAAAAAGCGTAACATTCTATTGCCCTGATTGTTTTCACTAGAGTGAAAGAAATAATTACCCTCACATGCCTTTCAGGCCTTCCAAAGTCAAAAGGCCACGGACACACATAGCTGATGTTTTTGTTCGTTTGTTTGTTTGTTTGTTTGTTTCTTGTTTTTCCATAAATTACCTGACTAATTGCTTAACACTATGCTTCACTTGGGCAAGAGAAAATAGACTGGAGAGAAAAGAGAACTGCAAAAATTCCCCTAGACTTTAGATGTCAACATGAAGAGGTTTTATTGTCTCACAAGCTTCTTTTAAATAGTTCTATTTTAGTCCTGGTTTGTATACAGTCACTATCATAACTCATAAATGATGACTAAGTTTATATATGCCATTTAACTGAATATTTTAAAAGAAACAATGATAAAACTAAGGAAAAAAGAAAATTCAATAGATTTTTTTTTAATCAGATAGAAATTATTTCCTAAGATAATGAAACAGGAATTTTAGGGGAACATCGGCAGGTTTAGGGAATTTTAGAATTGGGGTCTATGGAAAAAACAACAACAACATCAAAAAAAAAAAAAACAGAGGGCTACAGATGGGGAGAAGGTACATTTTCATAACACAAGGAAGCCAGGCGCAGGTACATTTCCATAAGACAAGGGAACTGGAAGTAGCCAAAAAAGCCTGTATTTACAAAATAAAGAAGAAGGAAGAAAGCCCAGAAGGAATAGCAAGACTATGAGGGAGGAGGGCCTCAGGAGTCACTATAGTAACCAATTCAAAAAGGAATATTGACCATCAGAGGGGATATCAGGGCACAGGAACTACAGCCTTTATAAATCATGGAAACAGGAAGTCGGTAGGACCCTTTCCCCCTCCCCACATGGGAGTCCTTTTGGTCGTCCAGCTCTTTCCCCTGCCCCATTTGGGAGCCTTCACCTTTGCTATACTACCCTCTGTCCATGGATTCATTCTTCAACTCTGGCAGACAAAGAATCCGGGTTCCAGTCCAAAAATTCCGTATCAATAACATGCTATCATTTCAAGATTTACTAGGACCTAGAAAGCATTTAGGCAGGCCTCTTTTGAGTTGCTTCAGTTTGGGAGATTTTTAGTTACATACGTTCTATTTCAGATCTTTTAAAATACTCTATTACCACATAGTCTACTAATGTGGTTGGTGAAAGTGGCAAGGTTGTGCAACTCCATTGCATTTTTTCAACTCTAGAAAAGGAAGTGTTAACAAAAACTCAACATATACCTATATACACATCCATAGACAATATTTATGATGCAATTCATGAATGGATCAATATGTAGATATTTATGTGAGTGTTATGGATTAAATTTTGTCAAACTAAAATATTTCCCCCCAAAATATATTATTGCCTGGCTTCTGCAGGGTCTGAAAGTTTTATCATTGCCAGAATCCAATTCCAGCATGTCAGCAGGGCTGAATCATCTGAAGTGGCAAGGGCATTTCCCCAAACCTGAAAAGGGATGATTGCTTGCTGCCAGACAGCTAAGGGCATCTTAATCTACATGTTATTGCCCCCTGTTGGCCAAACACCTGAACAGCCGTAGGCAATTCCCCATTCTAACAATGGATTCTGTACTAAACCCTAACCTTTGATGTGTATATCTCCACCTTGCCTTAGGACAAATTGTGTTAATAAATAGCAAGGGTCCTGAAACAAAGAACTTAGTTCCTCTAGCTAAAGCTCCTCTGGCCCCCAAATGCCTTTCAAAATTATGTTTCATCTCTGGACTCTTGATTAATTTACGCACAGCGCCTTTTCCAGATTGTTGAACCCTTCTTGATGCCGGATCAAGAACCACCCTTTCACAGGGGTCGCCTAAGACCATCCTGCATATCAGATATTTACATTATGATTCATAACAGTAGCAACATTACAGTTATGAAGTAGCAACAAAAATAATTTTATGGTTGGGTCACAACATGAGGTACTGTATTTAAAGGGCCAGAAGGTTAGGAGATGTGTCTGTAAACATATTGCTACAAGATATGTCTGATATTTTGCTGTCTATGGATTCTTCTAAGATTTTTATGGTTTCCTATCCTAGATGTAAGTCTTTTATCCATTTTGAGTTTATTTTTGTGTATGCTATAAGTTGGTGGTCTAGATTTGATACAGAATTTTTGGACTGGAACCCGGATTCTTTGTCCACCAGAGTCAAAGAATGAATCCGCAGACAGAGGGTAGATTTACTGAAGAACAAGTACAGACTCCCACATGGGGAGAGGGAAAGAGTCCCACCAACTTCCTGTTTCCATGTTTTATAAAGGCTGTAGTTCCTGTGTCCTGACATCTCCTCTGATTGGTCAATATTCCCTTTTGAATTGGTTGCTATAGTGACTCCTGAGGCCCTCCTCCCTCATTGTCCTGCTATTCCTTCTGGGCTTTCTTCTTTATTTTGTAAATATATCTTTCTTGGCTACTTCCAGTCCCCTTGTCTTATGGAAATATACCTGTTGCTGCTTCTTTGTCTTATATAAATGCAACTGTTGCTGCTCCCTGTCTTATGGAAATGTAACTGCACAGGGCTTTCTTATGTTATGGAAATGTGCCTTCTCCCAATCTGTAGCCAGTGTTATGTTTTTTTTCATGGACCCCAATTCTAAAAATTCTCTAAACCTGCTTATATTCCCCTAAAATTCTTGTTTCAGTTCTATTAAATCAAGGCTTTCTGTTGAAATTTGAAAAACCTCTCTAATGGATAACCTAGTAGATATATAAATGTCTCTCATTCACAAGTACGTTCACTATAATGCATTAATATTTATTTTATTAAAAAGGAAAAAAGACAACAATGACAGCAACAACCACAACAAGCATATACACTAATATTCTTGTTGTAAGACTATAGAAACTTGTTATGCCTAGATTTCAAGATTCCCAAGAGCCCACCAGGTGGCCAGCCAGTCCAATGCAAAAGCAAAGAGTCCTTTATTTCAAGCTAGCTCGAGCTCCCCGTCCACCACACTCACCGACACAAAGGCAAGCCAAGTGGCCGAGAGAGAGAGAACTCTGTGTGGAGAGGGGTTTTATAGGGGGGTTGGAGTAAGGGGAGGAGAAAGGACTGTGGGCCCTGCCGATTGGCCAGGCACAAGTCGGTGTCTTGTTCCTGGGTGTGGCTAGCAGAGGCTTAGACTTCCGGGAAGAAGCTCCTTGCCAAGCACATGGCTGCCCCAAAATGGAGGACACAGGGTAAGATGGAGGGTGTAGTTCTCGCCCTTTCAAAACTCACATAATTTTGTGTTTGTTTTGGTAAACACTCTCGAGATATAATTCATATACCATATATTCTACCATTTTAATTATACATTTTAGTAATTTTGATTATATTAACAAAGTTGTATAAATAGTATAGAGTCAATTTTAGAACCTCAAATGAAATCACATACTTTTTGGTGGTGACTTTCCATTAACCCCAAATTTCTCCAGACCCTGGCAACCACCAATCTACTTTCTGTCTCTGTAGATTTGCCTGTTCTGGACATTTCATATAAAAAGAATCATACAATCTGTGGTTCTTTTTGATTGAGTTATTTCATGTAGCAGAATGTTTTCAAGTTTTATTCATGCTGTAGCATATGTTAATACTTCTTTTTATTGCTGAATAATACTTCATTGTATGGTACCACATTTAACTTATCCATTCATGAATTAATAGATGTTTGGGTTGTTTCTACTATTTGTTTATTTTGAATAATGCTGTGAACATTGCACAGGGGTTCCAATTTCTCTTCTCACCAACATTTTTTATTTATGTTTTATTTTGTTTCGTTTTGATAGAAACCATCCGGATGAGTGTGGGATAATATCTCATTGTGGTTTTGATTTGCATTTCACTAATGATTACTGATGTTGAGCATCTTTTCATGTCTGTTGGTCCTTCACTCTTTTGACTTTGTAATATGAAGGGAACTTGATTACTTGAATATTCTACAGGCCATCACATTAGCCTGTTATATTGAGGCCATTATGTTGATTATGCCTTAGGAAAAGAATTGTAAGTTTTTGGGTTCCTCAGCAATGTCACTTGTACACCAGATGGTAGAATATAAACTTCAAAAATTCAGAGCCTACAAATTTTTTTTTAATAATCTTCAGCATGCCGCAACATCTGCTTCAAAGTAAAAATAAATAAATTAATAAATAGACAATAAAATGTTATTATGTCTTGTACCTCTGAAACACTAAGAAAGAGACAATTACTTTCAGGCCTTGTCACATTTTGGAGATGGTATATACTATAATTAGAATTAGTGCAAAAATTATTTATTTGGTGTTTTGTAAGGATCACAGCTTTGAATAAGGACTAGACTAGAGTATAAGAGGGGGCGTTGTAAGAGATTGGACTGAAATACTAAGTGGGCCCTGCTTTTTGGGACATATGCCCTAAAAAATCCCATGGTGTTATAGGTATTTGTGGTGCATAAGAAAATTTTGTGACTATATTGAACTCTACTAGAGGAGTTGTGACATGAACCCCTAAAGGCTCTAGAATAATGTCATACCATATTCATCAGATAAAGGTTTACAGTCTAAAAAGCAGCTTCTGCTGTGGCCCTAGTTCCTAAGTATGCTCAGTACCTGACATTGAAGTATGGTAGCAATCATCTCAGGTAGAAACTGTAGTTTAACTCTAACCCTGCTGTTTGGCTTAACAATAGAAAAGTTATTTTGATTTTCTGAATTGTATAAATCATCCCATTCGATTGAATGACTATCCCATTGATTGTTATCTTACTGGTTTTAGAAAGCACATTCTTCTGTACCTGGGAAACAGGACAACACAATTATCCTAAATTGTCTTAGTGGCCACAGATAATGCGTCCCAGTTGACTTAGTGGTCCCAAGACCAGGACAGTGCAATTACTCTAAATTGCCTCGATGGCTCTAGATAATGAATTCCTGGCAACTCAGTGGTCTCAAGACCCAAGTGCTCTAGATAATGTGTTCCTGTCAACCCAGCGGTCCCAGATAATGTGTTTCTGTCAACTCAGTGATCCGGAGACCCAAAACTGTAATTAACATGCTTAATTCTGCTTCTGTAAACTGCTTTTTTTGCGAACCAGGTTCCTCATTCCAAACCCTGGGATGTAATCAATACCTTTGTGATTTTTGCCTATATAAATCTGGTGTTTCGGCCATCTTATCACTATGAGATTTGGGAAAGCAAAATGGCCCCTCATAGTCCCAGATTGCAATAAATGTGACTCTTTAATTTGACTTCTTGAGGCGTCCTTCTGTGATTCGCGGGGTACATTACAACAACATGGGAAATCCAATGATTATACAGTCAGAAATAGTCTATCAAATCATAGAACCAAGTAAGCATGTCAGTAAACCATGGAATGGTAGAAGTGGTTTATTCAAGATTGGATCTGAACTGGCCCAGAGGACATAGGTAAGTTGTCAAAGATCTCCATGTATCCCCAAGCCACATTACCACTGTTTGACTGAGCCTCTCCCTCAATATACACCTATAGCCCTATGAAATGTTATCTGCAACCAAATGATAAAGTTGGAATAAAAATATGGGCCTGGTTTATGGTTGGGATGGCTTGATATATTGGTGAGGGCTGCAAATGGGCTGGTGCTATATTGCAGCCTCACATGAGAACAGTCATGAAAATTACTGTTCAGAAGAATCTTCCTAGTCAGCAAGGCTTTGAGCAATTTATGGGTGATAAGCTGTGTGGAAAGAAAAATGTCCCGAAATAAAATATATATTTGAACTTCTGAGAAGTTGAGAGGTTTGATGGTAGAAGGAATTTGAAACAAGCAAAAAAAAAAAAAGTTTGAGAATGAGTAGTGGTAGTGGACAAAAGTATGCAGATCATTACTTCTCACATCAATGAACACCTACAGGTTCCTCTATGAAAAGTCACTTGTATCTAAGTTTTAGAATCTCTGGGTATAAATTGAAGTTGGATTTATGGAAACCTAGAGATCAGGTTATCCCCTTTCTGAGTTTTATACCAACCAAATAATGGCATTAACTCCCTTCTTTCATGTGTCAAAAATAAGATACATGTTTTTCACTTATTGGTTTTTTAACTAGTTTGCAAATGATTGACTCAGCTCTTTTACATTTTCTTTGTACACCTGCCTTCCCTTTTTAAGATCTACTTAGGAGTACGTTCACAGCTTGTTGGTGTTGCTTTGTGGACTATGGTGTTATATTGGTCAGGTCACCCTAAACTTGCCAATAGCTGAATGAGAGATGTGTGAGAGATGCTTATGCCAATCAATGATAACTTTTTTTTTTTGGTATAATCCTTAAACAGTACTGTGAACTCAATGATCACTACTGAGATAGCTCATTGTGCTGAACTGCCTGCATACATAGTAGGCTAGTGATGATGCTAAATTCCAGATAATCAGTTGAAGGAAATAATGTCCATCTGGGCATGTCCAAGGAATTTGAAGATGGATTTCCATTACCAGGCATCGTATGTATCATTACCAGTATCTCTTTTCCTTACTGAGGGTCTGAAGGGTACTTTGGGATGATGGGCTTAAGAATGAGATAGACTTGAGTGTTACACAGCTTTTTATTAATCTGACAACTTTTATATATAATCATAAGTTCTATCAGTGAAAGCACAAACACAATAAACTTCTCACAGAACATCTTGCATTTTTCCTTGTGAATAGCACTTAGGAATTGCATCTTATTCATCTTCACAAATCTATTCTCCTA
>NW_005370928.1:336840-353434 GCF_000412655.1 Myotis brandtii | reverse complement strand
CTCTCTCTCTCTCTCTCTCTCTCTCTCTCTCTCTCTCTCTCCTGTCCTTCCCTTCCTCTCTCTCTAAAAATCAATGGAAAAATATCCTCAGGTAAGGATTAAAACAAAACAAACAAACAAAAGAGATGTTGCCTCTTCTGATTCATCTTTGCCTTAAAAGTCCCTGGTGGCAATACTGGGACCACTCTGCTCGAATCCTTAAAGGCCGCTGTGGACTAGAAGAGGAAGGTTAGAAGGACATCATTTGGCCTAATTTTAGTTTACAATTTCTTTGTGCTATTAATGACACATGCCAAATGACTTCTCCATGTGGTTTAGCATAGCATACCATGGGTTGCAGCTTGAATAGGCTCTCTCATTGTAATACCTAGCATTGATGAGCATTTATAAAGTATGATAGATATGTGCTTTACATATACTGACTTCATTTTAATATCACAAAGTACCTAAGGATCAAGTCTTATTATTATTATCATCCTCATTTCATTCTGAGTATTTTGAAACAAAAAATTAAGTAATTTCCTCAATTTCTTACAGCCCTTAAAAAAAGTATTTGGAATTATAGGTAAAGTAATCTGGTTCTACATTTCACACTCTTAATTGCATTCGGTTCAAAAGAGATGTTGCCACTCTGGCTGGTGTTGCTCAGTGGTAGAGCATAGCCCATGCACTGAAGGGTCTCATGTTCGATTCCTAGTCAAGGGCACATACCTGGGCTGCAGGCTCGTTCCAAGTCATGGTTGTAGTGCATGCAGGAGGTGACCAATCCGTCTCCTGTGATTTCTCTCTCTCTCTCTCTCTCCTCTCTCTCTTCTCTCTCTCACCTCCCTTCCCTTCCTCTCTCTCTAAAAATCAATGGAAAAATATCCTCAGGTAAGGATTAAAACAAAACAAACAAACAAAAGAGATGTTGCCTCTTCTGATTCATCTTTGCCTTAAAAGTCCCTGGTGGCAATACTGGGACCACTCTGCTCTAATCCTTAAAGGCCGCTGTGGACTAGAAGAGGAAGGTTAGAAGGACATCATTTGGCCTAATTTTAGTTTACAATTTCTTTGTGCTATTAATGACACATGCCAAATGACTTCTCCATGTGGTTTAGCATAGCATACTATGGGCTGCAGCTTGAATAGGATCTCTCATTGTAATACCTAGCATTGATGAGCATTTATAAAGTATGATAGATATGTGCTTTACATATACTGACTTCATTTTAATATCACAAAGTGCCTAAGGATCAAGTCTTATTATTATTATCATCCTCATTTCATTCTGAGTATTTTGAAACAAAAAAATTAAGCAATTTCCTCAATTTATTACAGCCCTAAAAAAAGTATTTGCAATTATAGCTAAAGTAATCTGGTTCTACATTTCACACTCTTAATTTTTTACTATAACTCTTCTTCATAAACAGAGCATACATTCAATAGACCTTGACTTAGGGGTAAACTTCTCTCAGAAACCTTAAAGGTACTTTGTTTATGAAAATACTGGATAAGATTAAGCAAGTCATTCATTTTACAAATATCTAGTTAATGCCTACTTTGTGGCAGGTTTTATGTTTCATTATTTGCCTACATCTCTGGCCAATAATCTATGCAAATGAATATGGCCTTAAAATAATAATCATAAAGTTTAATATAATTAAAGTAAGGATACCTTTGTCTTTTCTAACATTTAAGTAAAACAACTGAAAATAATAATTAAAAATTAATATTAGTACAATAAAATTTTGGAGATAGTGACATGCTGAAGAGGTAAATTAGGAGAAAAGGGACTTTGTGTCAAATTGTTTTTCCAAGCTAGAGACTGGACTGTGAGAACTTGAAATGTATGAAAACAGAACAAAATAACATTTCATGTATCTAAGCTTTTAGTGGTACTCATCTCTGATTGTGTCAAGGGTAAGAACTATCTGTTTAGGCAGTTTGTTAGTAAAATGTGAAGGAAATGAAGCATCTAATAGAAATTTTTAATTATAAGGCACTATACAATGAGATATTTTAAAAACTATTATGGGAATGGAAAGAGAAATTCATTTAGCATTACCTTTACCTTCATAGATCTAATTAGGTTGCTCAGATGAAAAGAAATTTAAGTGCAACTTAGCTGTAAAAAAAAATCAGTAATTCTTAAAAAAATTCAGTAATTCTGTAACTATTTTTCTACTAATACATTAAGAATAACTTCATCATTCTTCCTTAACTCCCTGATGAAAATTGACCTTCACCCTTTCCACCTAAGAGTTCTAAACTGAAGTGTTTTCATATTTCTACGTATATGGACATCATTATTTCTCTCTCAACCAATGTGTCTGAACTGAAAAATGAAGACTGAGAATAACTACATTGAACAAAATGTTTAATTCTACACATTTTCATCTTAGAACATCGTTGACAGTTAAACCTGTGTTCTAAGTTCTCTAGTGAACTCCTAGCTGGTTTTAAGAACCATTCAAGAATTACCCTTTCCTGAAACCCCTTCCAGAATCCTTAGCCTAGTAATTCTCAAAATGCAGTCTCTAGACCAGCATTTTTGCAATATCTGGGAACTTGTTAAAAATGAAATGTAAGTCATATCTCAGTCTACTGAATCAGAAACTCAGCGTTATTGCTCAGAGTTTGAAAAGGGCTCTAAATAATTCTGATGCAGTTTGGGAATCACTGGCCTAGATTATGTTTCCCTCCTTTATGGTCTAATATTTTCATGTGTATACTTCACTTATCATATTTGAAACATTTCATTTATAAGAGCTTTTTACTTTTTTATATTCATTAATCAATCTTCTTTTACCTTTTTTAGGGAAGTGATTATGTAATCCCTGATTTTTTGTATTCCCTCGTTGATGGGGAACATAAAAATACATGTTTGGGAGGGGGCTAGCGATCTGACTCTGTAACTAGTTAATCAGTATCCCTAATGCACATTCTTGTTAACCTATAATCAAGTCACTGCCCCTTTCTAATTACCTGGTCTTGAAAGATCTATTTACCTAAATACTCACATTTTACAGGGGCCATGAACCATGAACAATACACAATCCCCGGAGGAGGTTATCAGCACTGGCACCAGGCCAGGCCTTTAGAGTGTTCTTCACGGCCCTCATGCCAACACATGGGGATTTTTGCAAAGCCCACGAAAGGTCCGGAAGTCTGATCCATATTTGGGGGACAAAGAAACTAAAGGGTATAAAGAGAAAGCTTCCTCCATATTGGTTTGTTCAGGATTTGAAAACAGGCTCCCCTGAGTCATGGTACTAGTACATCTGGAAATAAATGGGTTTTTCCTGTATCTCCGAGGAATCCTGTGTATTTTTCAGTTGCCTGGTAAATTCTGTAACATAGTGACTAGTAGAATTTGCCAAATTCTAGGGTAGTTATTTGTCGAATATAAATTTGTCAAGTTTTGTTCTTGCCACTATTTTCCAAAGAAATGAATCTAGTATTTTCTTCTAGAAAACATTTTATTCTTGAAAGGATTTTAAAAATCTATTAACTTAATAAAATGTCTGCTCTATATTTAGTAGGAAATTAATGCACAAAATTAATGTAACTTAGATACAAAAAAAGTGCATGCTGACTTCAAGTTCTAAACAAAATGGAGTAGGCAGACCAATCCTTATTCCTGCCAATAAAAACCCTGGATATCATATACAAAACTTAAGAAGACTTTCATAGAGGGAGAGAAGAAGGCATATTGTTTAGGAACCTCAGGACCTGAGGAATGTCATGGCAGTAAGTTTCCTGTTTTTTATTTATTTTTTCTTCTTCAAATAATTTCACAGATTGTTGGAGAAGTAAGCAAACTAGAAACAGAAATGAATGTAGATTTTAAAAAAAAATCCATAAGAATCACCCATTCTCAACAGCCAGAAGACAAAGAGAAAGGAGCATACAACTCAAATAAATTTATACAACTCTAATAAATCACCATGGAAAAGCCTTTCACCTCATACTCATCTCTATCAGTAAAGGGAAAAGGAGGACCTAAAATTCCACACTTGCCAGACTATCATGAATCACCCTCCTCTTCACCATAGTCGTATCAGAGAAGTTCAGGTAGGGAACTGGAACTTTCATGCCTATCCTACCAGTTCAATATTTGAAAATCAACCAAGCCCTGGCCCAGTGGCTCAATTGGTTGGAGCATTGTCCCATACACACACACACACAAAGGTAGTAGTTGGTGCACATACCTGGGTTGTGGGTTTAATCCCTGGTCAGAGCCTGTCGGGGTAACAACTGATCTCTCTCTCTCTCTCTCTCTCTCTCTCTCTCTCCCCCTCCCTCCCAAAAAATCAATGAAAACATATCCTTGGGTGAAGATTATTTAAAAAAATCAATGTAATCCCTCATATTCACATGCTAAAAATTGCTTAATAATATCAACTGATAGAAAAATCACTTAATAAAATTTATTATTCATGAAAAAATCTCAGACACTCTAGGAATAGAGAACTTTCTCAACTTGATAATGAATTTCACAAAACAAAACAAAAAACTTAATGCTGATGGGCACTTAGGCTGTTCACAAATCTTAGCTATGGTAAATTGTGCTGCTATGAACATAGGGGTGCAATATCCTTTCTGATTGGTGTTTCTCGTTTCTTGTAATATATTCCTAGAGGTGGGATCACTGGGTCAAATAGGAGTTCCATTTTTAGTTTTTTTCCTCAAAAAACAAAAAACAAAACTAAAAATGGAACTCCCATTTGACCCAATGAATAAAGCAAGAAAAGGAATTAAAATGCATACATGCAGCCCAGCTGGCGTGGCTCAGTGGTTAAGCATCAACCTATGAACCAGAAAGTCACAGTTCAATTCCTAGTCAGGACACATGTTCGGTTGCAGACTTGATCCCCAGTGTGGGGCATGCAAGGGGCAGCCAGTCAGTGATTCTCTCTCATCACTGATGTTTCTCTCTATCCCTCTCCCTTCTCTGAAATCAATAAAAATATATATTTAAAAAATGCATACATGTTCAAAGAAAGCAATATTACTGATTGTATTTGCAGATGAAATTGTGGATATATGTAGAAAATCCAAGGAGTCTACAAAAAAATTAAAAACTAATAAGTGAGTTCATCAAGATCACAGATATAAGATCAATATTTACAAAATTAATGGTATATATACTGACAATAAATATATGGCAACCAAAATTAAAATACGATACTATTTATAATTGCTCATAAATGTTATCAAAGTCTAATAAAGCATAAAGAATTTAATAAACCTAAAAAGCAATATAACAGAATTTGTATCCTGAGAACTAAAAAGTGCTTATGAAAGAAATGAAAAGAAAATAAATGAAGAGACATATTATGTTTATAGACTGGAACACTTAGCATAATATAAATTTAATATATTTCCTATCAAAATCATAGCAAAATTTTTATGAATATAGACAGAATTATTCTAAAATTTTTATGTAAAAGCAAAGAGTTAGGCTGACTAAAATAATTTTTAAAAAGAATAATGAAATCAGATAAATGACAATACAATGTACAGATGATGTATTATAGAGTCATATATCTGAAACCTGTATAAATTTATTAACCTGTATAATTTCATGCTAATAAATTAAATAAAAATAAATGTATAAAATAGGAGGTTATGTTCTATCCAATATTAAGGTGATACCTAATACAGTCGAGACTGTGATATTGGCAGAGAGACTGGCACATAAAGAATGCAGTTGTAGAACCATAAAAATATAGAAAATGCAAAAACATGATAATATAAAAAATGTGATAATTTAGACTTACAAAATTCTGTTAAGAGCATGAAAATACAAACTACAGACTGTGAGCAAACCATATATCTGACAAAGTTGTTATATCTAGAGCATGTAAATTACTCTTAAAACTCAACAGTAAATAAAAAAAAAATCCTCAAAACACAAGCAATCCAATGAGCAAATGAAATGTAAATAAATTTTTCCAAAATGGTTATAAAGATTGAATTTAGGCACGTGAAAAGACGTTCATCACTGTTCATTAGATAATTGTAAATTGAGACCATGGTGAGATATCCTATCTACACACATAAATAAAAAATAGTAATAATACTAAGTGCTGGCATGAATTCAGAGAAACTGTGTCACTCATAAATGGCTACTGGGGATATTAACTTGTATGTGAAATCTTAAAAATGGTGTGCAATTTTCTTAAATAACTAAATACATTCCTTTATTTATTTTAATTTATTAATTGAATTTGTTGGGGTGATATTGGTTAATAAAATTATATATGTTTCATTTGTACAATTCTTAATACATATTCTGTATATTATATTGTGTGTTAAGCATCCTAAATCAAATCTCCTTCCATCACCCCTAAGTCCATTTTAACATACAATCCAGCAATAGCATTTCTGAAACAGTTATCCCAGATAAATGGAAATTTATTTACACACACACACACACACACATGCACACACACGCACACATGCAAAGCCTGTGCATGAATATTCACAGTAGCTTTTTTTTTTAATGGCCAGTAACTGTAAATAACTAAATTGTACAAGAACAATTATAAAAAGTGTATATAATCTATCATATAACACTTCAATTTTAAAAATGAACTATTGATAAAACAAATTGGTTGGATTTCAGGGACATAATACTAAATGAAAAAAAAAAAAAGCAAATTTCAAAAGTTTATATCCTGTAAGATTGCATTTACTGTATATAATGTTTTAATGATAAAATTATAGAGATGGAGAAAAAAAATTAGTGATTGCCAGAGTTTAAAGATTGTGAGATGTTGGTGGTTGGTGTGACCATCAATGTGTATTAACAGGAGATCTTTCTGGTGATGAAATAATTCTTTATCTCAATTATAATGGTGATTACATGAATCTATACCTGTAATAAAATGGTGTTGAACCAAAGTTAATTCTTTTGGTCTGCTAACAATTACTTAAGATATAATCATTTTAGAAAACTGTGAAGGGTACACAGGACCTCTCTACTATTTTTGCAACTTCCTGTGAATATATAATTACTTCAAAATGAAAAATAATAATAAATAAAACATGTTGAAAAGGCAAGCAAAGAACTGAACTGCTGTACTGGGGAACAGTACATTGTGAGAGCCTTCTAAGATATTAAGGTAAGTGACCTTGAGAAAAAATTATATAACTTTGACCAATGTTTGTCTGTTGTTAGTCAAGATTCATCCAATCAGAACAAGTAAATGGATTGGGAATTAGATAAATACAGGTCAGGTAAGATGCAAATCTTTAGGAACAGTTTAGAATAAGAGGATGGGTTTAATGAAAGAGCCTAAGAATCAAGGGCAGAGATGATGGTGTATGAGCCATAAAGATTTCAGGAAAATGCTATCAAGTCCTGGGATAGCCCCTGAGAAGGATAGTTGAGAAGGTTTTCCAAGTTTTTTCAGGCTTATTCAGCTACTACAACCCTCGTTTTAAGATACTCTGATTATAAATAAAATAGAGGCCCGGTGCATGAAATTCGTGCACTCAGAGGGGTCCCTCAGTCCAGCCTTCACCCTCTCACAGTCCGGGAGCCCTCAGGGGATGTCTGACTGCCTCGGAGGCTGGAGAGGCTTTCACCACTGCCGCTGTGCTCGCGGGCCGTGAGCCCAGCTTCTGGCTGAGTGGCACTCCCCCTGTGGGAGTGCACTCACCACCAGGGGGCAGCTCCTGCATTGAGCATCTGCCCCCTGGTGGTCAGTGCACATCATAGTGACTGGTCATTCTGCCATTCGGTAAATTTGCATATTAGCCTTTTATTATATAGGATAGATCTTAGGGAGTCAAGAAATAATCTCCAGATCTCAAATCCTTTCACTAAATGCATTTTTTTAAAATGACTGCATTGTTAGAACTCACTAGAGACTTTCTGAGGATGTTGACACCTTCCGTGGGACTATCAGATGGGATTTTAGTGGGATCTTGAACCCCACCATACAATTTAGTTTCTGAGGATCCCATCTCCTTTGAACAAAAAAAGACTACATGAATTAAAGAAGCTTTTAATGAAAATCAAGCAAAGTATTAATTCCCAGTATTTTATTTCCTTTAACCTTGTTTGCTATTCTGGCTGTCAGGAACAGATGGTTGAATGACTGGTACTTTCTCACAGTGTTAATAGTCATTATCACTGTGTCATTTGAAGTGTTGCTTCCATCCTGTTTATTCCTCTTTCCTTCTAGTTTTATGAACATTTTTCTTTCATGTGTGTCACAAATCCCTGAAATTCTTTTATGCCTTTTTTCACCTACTATTGAAATCCATCTTGATGTGGAAAGTAATAATGATCCTGTGATGTATGAGTTGACTAATGAAGTGTTAAACTCAAAAACTGCTTTCCTTAAAATTCTGGAGGCATGAAATGTGTATTTTTCTCATTAGCAGTCATACCAGTAAGATTACTGCTTTTAAAAATTAAGATAGAGCAACCTTTCATTTTGTGATACTTAAAGAAACAGTCATTGATATGTGTATTCTGTGACTTGTATTGAACATAAAACAAAAATGACTTATTTAATTAAATGGTACTAAATCAATGCTAATTCATAAAAAAATTGCCAATTTATGGATGCTTCTGTGTCTTCCACTATCCTATTAAATCCACTCTTGAAAGTTCAGTATTTTTATATATTTTCCCTTTAATTAAATGGTACTAAATCAATGCTAATTCATAAATAAAATTGCCAATTTATGCATGCTTCTGGGTCTTCCACTATCCTATTAAATCCACTCTTGAAAATTCAGTATTTTTATATGTTTTCCTTTCATTTCCTCTGTTAGAAAATCTGACAAATAATGAATAAGTCTCACTGCTAGCAAAATTTACTGGTTCTTTTTTTGGTTGAATATTCTACAAAATGGTAGCTGTAATATGCAATGCCATTTTCAAGGGATAATGCACTCAGTTTGGGAAGAAATGCTCACTGTACTGGACTGGAATGTGTGCTGTAGAGAGCATAAAGGAGAGTGGACAATGGAGAACATGTCCAATAGTCAAACAGAATGAGAACACACTGTGAAAATAAGAACTGGTTTTCCTCCTGAGCAAATCTAAAATTCATAAGTGCTCTCATTTAACTTTCTTCCTGATGTCTAGCAGAGGTGTGATATGCTGAATTAGTTTTAAATATTAATTCTTGTGCATATTCATGATACTCACTAGTATTATTCACAGTTGGTTATGCTATTTTTAACCTTTTATAGAGGATCCTAACACAATTTCTGTGTTTCCTTTCAAATATATGAGTCTTTTTTGGAAAATTATTATATGTAAATCTTCATACTAAATATGCAAACACTGTGACTTTCTTTTAAATAAGCATAAAATAAATTAAAATTTTAAAGTATTGTTATGAAATTTTCAATCCATAAATCACAGTAAATGCTACAACTTGGCAAAGCATAGTTTATGTCTTCTGTGTGATTAACATCCATAGCAATTTAAAAGCTGGGACTGCTGTGTATGTGGTACAATGAGGTACACAATGGGTTTTAAAAAATCCATACAAAATGTTAAAAATGCCAAACTTGAATTACAGTGTGAATAAAATTTCATTTACACAGGTAGCATGACTACTTAATAAAGTAAATATAAATATAAATAACATTGCTTAAAAGTGGTTTAGAGCATACTTGTAGCCATGTTTTATAGCATCAATTGATTTTTGTCTTTAAAAGAGCTTCTAACAGAAAATAAACTTTGTAATGAACTGAATTTTTAGTAGGTACATTAGAGATGAATAATGACTAAAAATTACATGTAAATTTGTACTGTCTTCAAAATCAAACACATTAAGACAAATTAGGGATTGCTTACTCCCTTAAATGCTATAAAATATTTAGCTTGAAAAATTAAATTATATCTAGAACCATAAGTCATATTATATCTATCACACTTATTTTGAAATACTTTGATAAACCAATTCAGTTTAGACAACTCATATAGCTTTCTCTATTTTCCCATGTAATGGATGCATATACAGGGGTTGGCAAAATTAAGTTTATAGTTGTAAGTACATGAAACACAGACTTATCCTTGTATTATTACTATTAAGTATTGTATAATTTTTATCAAAAGATACATCAGGCTATTTTTCTCTTTTGTTTTTAATCTCTCACATATACTAACACTTCTTTCAACAAAAATTATACTGGATTATTTTACAGTCTTCTAATTTTTTCTTTGCCAATGAGCAAAAACCTTCAGTGTAGAATTACTGATAATTTTATTATGTGCTTCTTGTCATCAATATGTGATATGAAGTCAACACACATTAATGTATGAGGTGAAGATCTCTTAATGTGTCCAGGGGAATATGTGAACTAAATTGGGAGAAGAAATAAAGTGAAGGAAAAAAAATTATGAATTGCAATGTGTGCCAACATAAACAGAAAGACTGTTGCAGTGAAAAAGATGGGCAAAATGTGTAAGAAATTATTTTAAAAAGAGAATTCTTATAAATTGGATTTTGTTAGGATTGAAGTACTATGGAGAATTAGTTTTACTATATCATTATCAGCAACAACAAGAAATAAGTTAGTGCAATTGTTTCTAACAAATTTATTTCTTGATTGAGTTATCACTCAATTTTTAAACCTTCAGAAATTGCTTGGTATTGAACTTAAATATTATTAATATAGTTTTAAAGATCATCTTTTCATAAATTTTATTGGTTTGGTCTTTAACTTTTCATTAGTTTGTACATTATCTTATATAAGACAGTCAGTGTAAACCAAATCAGTTTCTAATAGGACCAAGACAATTGGATTTAATTTAATCAAAATTGTTCATTTCTGACTGCCATTTTGAACTGTCTTCACAAATTTTTTTCAACCAGAATATAACACCATAAAATATTACATTAATGTGATAAAATGATGATATAATTAATATACCAAATATGAATATAAATATCTAAGAGTCAACATTTGGATATGCTCATCAGAATTACTCATCTGAATATGTTTTACTATAGGGAAATTAATTAAGAATTATTAATGCAGCACAACTAGAGAAATCTCTAAAATAATATTTACACCTGTTATGTGTGTTTTTATCATCAAACTGTTGCTTAGAAATTAGATATAATAGTTTTCGATTGTTGCTTTAGCAAATTATTACAAACTTAGTAGATTAAAACCAATTTTATTATCTCACTGATTTGTAGGTCCAATATTTGATGAAGGTTTCATTGAGCTAAAATTAATTTGGTAGCAGGGTTACTCTCTTTTTGGAGTTTCTATAGGAGAGTCTATTTCCTTGTCTTTCCAACATTTAGAGGTTGCCCATATTTCCTGGCTCTTGTCCACCTCCCTCTATCATTAAACACAGCAACATCACCATCTCAACTGCAGTTATTACATCTCTCCCCCTGGCTTACACTGGGATAGGTTTTTAGAGACTCATATAATTAGATGGGGTCCACCTTGATAGTCCAGGATAATATAACTATTTCAAAGTTCTTCACACATAAGCAAATCCCCTTTGTCATGTAAGATAACATATTCACAGGTTCTGGGAGATTAGGACATGGGCATCTTTGGGTAGTCATTATTCTTTATAATATATCAGTTCTAGTATGATTGTGCAGCAATATCTGAAGGTTATTTGACACAAAATTTTACTTCTAAGACAAACAAAGGTTATTAAAAATGAAATTTCTTCCATTTTATAACAAATAAATATTCTATATTACACACATTATTTTGGCTTTGAAAAAGCCCTGGACTACTAAGTCATTATGTGGTACAATGTTATAGTGTTGTTACATTAAAATATGCAAATTGTTAATTAAAATTGTATTGCAGACAGTGAAAAGATTAGTGGTTGTCAGGTGTTAGTGGGTAGGAAGGGATGAATAGGTGGAACATAGAGAATTTTTAGTGGACTGAAACTATTCTGGTATGGTAGTATAATGGTGGGTACATGTCATTATACATTTGTCAGAACCCATAGAATGCACAACACCAAAAGTGAACCCTAAAGTGAACTATGAAGGCTCATCAATTATAACAAATGTATTTGGTGTGGGATGTTGTTAGCAGGAAGGCTATATATGTCTGGGTACAGGGCACATATGGGAACTCTCTATACTTACAACTCAATTTTTCTGTAAATATAAAACTGCTCTAAAAAATAAAATTTGTTTAAAACAAAAAGAAACCATTGCTCACTCCCATTTTAATCATTGGTTAAAGAAAAGCTAATTCACTTTTTGCCTTCCTAATAATCTCTCCTATCGTTTTTATTGTTTTTAACGTACATTCATCCTACACTCTATAAACTCTCATTCACCAACACACCCCTTTTACAAAACTCCCTTGTGCCATAGCATGTTATATTTTACCCTCTCCTTCAGATCTTTATGATGTAAATTCACTATCTCTTCTTATAAAATTATTTTTCTCCAGATCCTCTTCTTTTTTTGTCTACTATATATTAACATAAGTTTAGACAGTTCTTTTAGGGCGATGGAGATGGGAATAGAAATGATTGAGTTGGTCAAGTAGATTAGTAATTGCACTGTTTTCTTTGGACTGGTGGGGGAGATAATGGAGAGGGGATATCTGTGGCTACTTTTATATTAACATATTTATATATTTTTGTCTTATCATACACCAAACTGTGTCCAATTGTTAGTCAAGGAAATGGTAATTGCCCTTTCCTGAAGTAGGAAAAAAAAAATTAACAATTAGCCAATTCTTTCTTCTCTGGTTCCCTTATTGAAATTTATCCCATATACCTGTATTGAAGTGTGGATTTTGGAGAATATATAACTGAATTAATTGAAATGTTTCTCAGTCTTTTCTCCAACATGCTATTCTTTTTCTCTTTTTCTTTCTTTGCACAGTACTTCTATGATGCTGCATCTCTTATTATAAGATGAACATTCATAATCCAGTTCAGTTCTTTTTTGATAACTACCCTTTTTTTTACTGGAATAGCAGCCTCTTTTTAGCAATTTTCTATACTCTATCATGAAAGAAGATTCTTTAGAAGCATTTAGTTTTAAGGAAAAGCCCTTACTGCTCAGAGTCTCATGAAGCAAAATGGTCCTTCTAATGCAAAAAAAATAAACACCATAGTATTTTTAAAGTAAAACACCATTAAATATTGCACAGGCAGCTGTACTTAAAGAGAAGTTCACATTTCTTCCTCTTAGATATGCTGTTCAATGTGTAAAAGAGGGGTCTGTGAGATTGTAGCAAGTATTTTGGAAGATTAATGCAGAAAAAAGGAAGACTACAGATCTTTAAAGTGGAAGAAGAACAGGACAAATGTTTGCAACAAGAAAGAGAAGTAGAATATAGGAAAACACATTAGAACACAGATATGATAAAATATTTTTACCAAAAAAATATAGATAGATGATAGATAGATAGATAGATAGATAGATGATAGATAGATAGATAGATAGATAGATGATAGATAGATAACCTCATCTTAAAGTTTCTTGGGATACTTTTATTAGCCTAATAACTGATTAAGTTATGCATCCATTTAGGAGAAATTCAGTGAGTAGCTCTTGAGCACCTTGCATGAACCAGACATTTTGTTCCAATTTCTAGGTAAAATTAAAATGAATTGGATACAGAACTTGCTTTAAAAACATATATGTATTAGAAGGGGAAGAGTACACCTATAGTTTTGATGCTATGAATGTTATAACAGTCTAGAGAAGGAAGAAATTCTACCTGGAAAGATCTAGAAAAGCAACTTATATCTTTGAATCTATAGGAGTGAAACACCTTGAAGTTGAGATGGAGCAATTTAAGAGGCAGAAACACCAGGGAAAAGGCCGTAATAATAAACACAGAAGAGAGTTTACCTGCAAATATGAATTAGGGTCTACAAGGATGCCACAGGCTACAGTAATAGAAAACTATATTCAAGCTGACTAACCCATAAGGGAATATACTCTTTCACAAAGTGTCCCTTAGATCCCTTGACTTCCCAGTGCTAGTAACTCTTGCTGAAGTGAACCTACACTGATTTGCTTAGTGACTAAAATGAACCATGCTCTGGCGACAGAAAAAAGTCAAACACTCAAAGTGGAGTTTTCTGAGAAAGGAGTTTTGCATATATTGACACGAAAATAGAGTCCTCAACCCATCATAGTTATTTTTTTAATTCTTTATTGTTGAAAGTATTACATATGTCTGGCTAATTTAAAACACCAAAAATAGAAATTTGTATGCATTCTTAAATGAATATTTCCTATAATGAAATAACACAAATGCTTTGAAAATATTAACACCACCACAGCTGCAGGGTATATGATAAATTCGAGTTGGTAAGGGCTAGAGAGCTTGGTACAGATAAGGTGAAATATTGAAGCAGTAATGAAAGAAACAAACTTAGCTAAGTCATTATAAAAATGGAGAAGATAAACCCAGCCGGTGTGGGTCAGTGGTTGAGAATTGACCCATGAACCAGGAGGTCAGGGTTTGACTCCTGCTCAGGGCACGTGCTGCAGTTGCGGGCTTGATCTCCAGTGGGGCCATGCAGGAGGCCGCTAATCAATGAGTCTCTCTCATTGTTGATTTGTCTATCCCTCTCCCTTCCTCTCTCTGGTCAATTCACACACACACACACACACACACACACACACACACACACACATACACACACTAAAACAAAAAGAAAATGGAGATAAAGCAGATGCAAGACATTTTATTGAAAAACAGTATGAGGTTTTTAAAACTGATTTAAGGCCAAGGAAAATAAAAGATGCTCTGTTTGACAGGATGGGGATGAAGTTGTCTAAGATAAGTACCATTGAAAGAGAGGGCACGTGGGCAGCAAGGAAGATGAGTTTAGCTTCCTCTCACTGAATGGAAAGAATCAAAGCACATTTCTTTGGCACTCATTTAGAGACACTACACAGACTCTCATAAAATAGAGAATGGAAAGTCATAAAGGGGACAGATCACTAGAGCATGGTGCTTTTGAAAGAAAGCCTGAAATATGAAGAGGCAAAATAAGAGTCTTCTGATTGGAAAATAGCTCATAACAGATGTATTAAATTGTTCTTTAGTACTCTTCTTTTTAAAAAAAATATATTTTATTGATTTTTACTGAGAGGAAGGGAGAGGGATAGAAAGTTAGAAACATCGATGAGAGAGAAACATCGATCAGCTGCCTCCTGCACTCCCCCTACTGGGGATATGTCTGCAACCAAGGTACATGCCCTTGACCAGAATCGAACCCGGGATCCTTCAGTCCGCAGGCTGATGCTCTATCCACTGAGCCAAACCAGTCAGGGCTTTAGTACTCTTCTTAATAAACATATACACATATATGTATTTTAAATAAAGATAGATACAGGATAGTATGTATTAAATTTAGTAAGAAAATTATAAGTTTATGCTCTTCTTTCTAAATGAAAATGAAAATTATAGTGTTTTTTTATTTAGCTTACTTTTATATTTGTATCTCTTTGCTTTCATTAAATATATCGATTCTAATTACAATAACAAAATTACCTAATTTTCTTATGCTCAACATGAATATAATTATTCCAATCAGTAATACCACTTTACAACAAAAAATAGAGATACTAATAATATATTTTGGTCAGTCCTTATCATTAGCATTTATTCAAAAATATTTGCACACCTAACACACATGGAATATTTCTTCTCTTTGTGATTTGGTCACCAATTTTATATAATTAGGACCTTCTACTTTTGTTTGAATTTTGCTAATTTGAATAACTTTTATTTTCCTTCTTTATTACTTTTAGTTATATAAAACATATTTTAAATATAGAAGCTCATGATTTCACTAATTTGACTCATTACTACCTACATTTTTCTTTTTTATAGTAATTTTTTCAATGATCCTGTTTGAATTTTCAAAATATTTATAATGTCTGCCAATAGAGACAATTTTTACTTTTTCTATTCCAATGATTTTGTATCTAAGTGCATTGGCTACTACCTCCAATTCAAATTGATTAGCAAAGAGATAAAAATACATCCTTGATGTGTTCCTGAGAAGATTCTGATATTTCCCCATTGTGGAATTATGATTTAAACAACTTAATTTCATGAGGTCATAATTGAAATAAATTTACCTCTTACTGTTGTCAGTTCAAAGTAGTTAAATTGAACCAGGTAGTCAAGTTTTGGGAACTATCCTATCTAATAAAAGACAAAAAGGGTAATTGACCGTACCTTCGCTATGCTTCCCATTGGCTAATCAGGGCGATATGCAAATTAACTGCCAAGAAAGATGGCAGTTAACCACCAACAAAGATGGCGGTTTATTTGCAAACGTAGGAGCAATGATGGGAGGCGAAAGGGGAAGGGCGGAAGAACGGTGATCAGAAACCGGGGGGGCCGGGTGCTGCTGTGCCTGCGGCCCCATCATCGCCATCGTGATCAGAGATCACAGGGCTGCAGGCATGGCAGCACCCGGGCACCCCAGCACCTGACATGCAAAGGTCGGGGGTGAAATGACATTTCCCAACCACATCTGCAAATATCCTGGGGAAGGCATCACTGAAGCGTTCACAACAACTCTCTTACTTGGCAAGGAAGAAAACAGTTGGCAACAGAAACAATCCCTTACATCAAAGTTAAGGTCCCTCTG
>NW_005370928.1:296454-336679 GCF_000412655.1 Myotis brandtii | reverse complement strand
GCCGCCATCTTGGCTGGCAGTTAATTTGCATATCTCACTGATTAGCCAATGGGAAGGGTAGCGGCCGTACGGCTAATTACCATGTTTCTCTTTTATTAGATAGGATTGCTGACTGTTCCGTAGCTACCAATTTGTGCTTCTTACTCCTTTCCCCAGCCCTCCGCCCCCCTCCCCTCTCGAGACCCTCAGTGACTTAGAACATTCTTAAGGGCATGTGGCCGGCACCTGAGCACTTTCTGTCAGTTTAGTTCATTAGTCTGTGTCCAGGAGGGAACCCCACCAGCCCAGGGCTCACACCTGGGCTCAGAGTGCTCAGGTTTGCGCCCTGCACAAATGTGGCCAAGTGCAGGGGCCCAGGTTGTGGCTGCTGTGGGGGCAGGGCCTGAGCAAGTGGCCAGGCTCTGAGGTTCCCCCTGTCCGCCATTGGGAAAGCTGTGTCCAGGGCTCATCCCAGCTCTTCCAACTTTCACTTCAGGAAGCGCCCCATTTGGGAGGGAGGTGTCTACCCAATCATGACCCCTCACTGTGAATGCCAACTTTTAAAAGAGACGAAGCAACTTTGTTTCCCTTACATGGCATTATGGAGACAGTCTCTGGGTTGACCAAGTGACTAATTTTGTTCTCTTGAAATCATTTCAATTAAATTAGATCAAGTGAAACAAAACAAACAAGAAACCCCCCACTTGTTATCATTCTGAGACGCCAGACCCCGCCTGTAAGTGTGTGAGGTCTCCATCGACAGCTGGATGTTGCCTCTTCAATACTGAGGTGCAGGTGTAACCCACCTGGGACAGGTATGCTTCTCTCCGCCCTCGGAGAGCAGTGCTGTGAGGAGAATTTCTCCAAGTCTGTGCAGAACATGAATTGAACCCTTTCCTGGACTTCCAAAACAATAGGAACTATTTTAAAAATAGGACCTTACATATAAACAGAACTTATCTACCCTCTATCCCCCAGCCCCCCAATGACCAGTGTCTAACTCCGCTAGATCTGCTAACAACTTTTCCTTATATGCATTGAACCGGGAAAATAGCAGGCTAACTTACTTTACATAACTCGAGTGTGTAAAACCTTTATTCTAAGCTAGTCTCATTATTTGAACTTGTTCTTTGGTGTCTTTAAAACGAAGGGCTCTCAATAAGATATATTGCATTTTGCAAAGAGATCTGTTATGAACTTTTTTCCTTTACAATATGGCATTTTATTTTGGCTGGTTTTTTGAGAAAAAATAGTTGTTCTGAAAATTACAGCCGGTATCTGAGTCATTTTGCTAAAATAAAAAGGAACTTTTAATGACAGTAGGGATGGAATGTCTGTTGTTTATTCCTGCAGATGCAGTGTAATATGTGCCAAGTCTGAAATAAAAGGCAGTTGATGCGTGTTTGGAGAAACGGTAACTACAGGGTTTTGGATTAATTTGCAGCTTTCTTGCAGGCGGGCTGGGCCTCACCTGGGGCAGGTGCTGGGGGCCAGGCCCAAAGCTCACAGCTGCACCCCCTCTCACACCCACTCCACAGACTTCAGTCTCTCAAGGTAAAGTGCTCCGTTTAACGTGGTTTTTATGTCATTTGTGAGCCCTCTAACGTGTGTGAACTGCACTGCCGTATTAATTAAGCTCCTACCTTTATGTTTTGTGTCGGGGGCGTTTCTGAGTGACGCACACCTAACCGTGCAATCCCTGTAGGCCTTGCAGTTTATAGTACAAGCGTTTGCCTCCTTCGGTGCTGTTTTCAGCTCTGCGCTTGTCAGCTTAGAGCAGAACTGACCATCCATGTACTAGTACCTGCAGGTACCTTACCATGCCTCGTCTGAAATACACAGCATCTATACTAATAAAAGGGTAATATCCTTCTGGACATCCTTCCAGACAAAGCCATGGTGGCGGGGCCAAGGCAGAGGCGGTTAGGGGTGATCAGGCCAGGAAGGGAGGGCAGTTGGGAGTGATCGGGCTGGCAGTTGGGGGTGATCAGGCTGGCAGGGGAGCTGTTAGTGGGTAATCAGGCAGGCAGGCAGAAGTGGTTAGGGGCAATCAGGCAGACAGGCGAGCGGTTGGGAGCCAGCAGTCCTGGATTGTGAGAGGGATGTCCAACTGCCTGTGGGATTGGGCCTAAACCAGCAGTCGGACATCCCCCAAGGGTTCCCAGATTAGAGAGGGTGCAGGCTGGGCTAAGGGACACACCCCCAGTGCACAAATTTTGTGAACCAGGCCTCTAGTAACTAATAAAAATGTAATGGAGGGAAAGAGCTTAGCTATCCTCTCTTCTCTCCTCATCCCTTGCCCTCTCCCCACATTTTCTCCTTCTCTTAGACCTGATATCCACTACTTCTAGATGAGAATTCAGGACCAGGGCCCTTGAGGTAGAATACATTGCTTTCTCTCACTACCTATGTTTCAAATACCGGGTGTATAAAGAGCTCTTATACCACTGGTAAGAATGTAACCTTGGGAAGAATAAAAGATCCCTAGAGACCAAAGGGGGCTATGGAAGTGATATAAGAACAATAGCCCATCTACTAAGAAGGTTTTATTTCCAATGTGTGTGTGTATTTGCCTCAGAATCTTTACAAAGAGACTGGGTTGTATGCATGCATATTAACATAACCAATGGACACAGACACTGGGGTGGAGGGGGCTTGCCCACGGTGGGAATGGCTGCGGGTTGAGGGGGGGAGTCAACTGGGGAAAAAGGATACATATGTAAAACTTTAGACAATAAAATAATAAATAAAAAAAGAGACTAGATAATTGAAAGAAAGAAGGAATTGAGTATTATTACAAGATTCCTGCCTCAAAACATATCTTAATATTCATAAGTCCTCCTGAAACCAGAGAACTGAATGAAAAAAAAAGCATACAAAAACATTTAATAATCAATGATGAATAAAATTTAATAGTTACCAAATTACAAATTTTATGTAGAAGCCAAAATTCCTGTGCTACTAAAATGTCATTCTGTGGAAGCACTTAACCTCACCCATTTGACAGGAGGGACCTTTATTCCAGGTTCTTTGTTATGGCACAATGTCCAGTTTTCACAAGATATACAGATTATCAGAATAGCATATTGTCATTTGCAAGGTCTGTATTTATGCTTTGCTTGGGGAATTATTGTAAACTAGAAGCCCGTTGCATGAAGATTCGTGCAATAGGCCTTCCTTCCCCTGGCTGCCGGCACCGGTTTTCCTCCAGCACCCGGGACCCAGGCCTTTGATCCAGCCGTAGCGGAGAAGCTAAGCCTCGAGGCTTGGCTTCTCTGCTCCGACTGCAGCGGAGAAGCCAAGCCTCTTCAGTCTTCGCTAGGGCCGGAGACTTCAGTCTTTGCTCTGTGCCTGCGTATGTAAATTAACATGCCATCTTTGTTGGGTTAATTTGCATACTCATCTTGATTGGCTGGTGGGCATAGTGGAGTGACACCAATTTGCATGTTTCTCTTTTATTAACACTACCTATGTTTCAAATACCGGGTGTATAAAGAGCTTTTATACCACTGGTAAGAATGTAACCTTGGGAAGAATAAAAGATCCCTAGAGACGAGACCAAAGGGGGCTATGGAAGTGATATAAGAACAATAGCCCATCTACTAAGAAGGTTTTATTTCCAATGTGTGTGTGTATTTGCCTCAGAATCTTTACAAAGAGACTGGGTTGTATGCATGCATATTAACATAACCAATGGACACAGACACTGGGGTGGAGGGGGCTTGCCCAGGGTGGGAATGGCTGCGGGTTGAGGGGGGGAGTCAACTGGGGAAAAAGGATACATATGTAAAACTTTAGACAATAAAATAATAAATAAAAAAAGAGACTAGATAATTGAAAGAAAGAAGGAATTGAGTATTATTACAAGATTCCTGCCTCAAAACATATCTTAATATTCATAAGTCCTCCTGAAACCAGAGAACTGAATGAAAAAAAAAGCATACAAAAACATTTAATAATCAATGATGAATAAAATTTAATAGTTACCAAATTACAAATTTTATGTAGAAGCCAAAATTCCTGTGCTACTAAAATGTCATTCTGTGGAAGCACTTAACCTCACCCATTTGACAGGAGGGACCTTTATTCCAGGTTCTTTGTTATGGCACAATGTCCAGTTTTCACAAGATATACAGATTATCAGAATAGCATATTGTCATTTGCAAGGTCTGTATTTATGCTTTGCTTGGGGAATTATTGTAAACTAGAGGCCCGTTGCATGAAGATTCGTTCAATAGGCCTTCCTTCCCCTGGCTGCCGGCACCGGTTTTCCTCCAGCACCCGGGACCCAGGCCTTTGATCCAGCCATAGCGGAGAAGCCAAGCCTCTTCAGTCTTCGCTAGGGCTGGAGATTTCAGTCTTTGCTCTGTGCCTGCGTATGTAAATTAACACACCATCTTTGTTGGGTTAATTTGCATACTCATCTTGATTGGCTGGTGGGCATATTGGAGTGACACCAATTTGCATGTTTCTCTTTTATTAATGTAGATAAGCTCAAACCTTATGTCCTCTTTGTCCATTCACCCTTTGGTGATAAAACCAACAAGCTCATCCTCATTTATTTTGGAACATCTTTCTTAAGTTAAAAGTCTTTGATCCTAACTCCCTAGAATGACTCTGACAATTCTTCTTGAAGCAGCATTACTAGGTAACAACCCTGTTACACTTAAATGTAGTTGCACACTTGGAATATTTTAAGATATGATGCTAAAATTATTGCAATGTTTTTCAGAAGTGATCATTTTCCAACAAATTTGTCACTTTTTATGAAAACATATTAATGAAATTAGTGTAAATATTTTAAAGTACTAAGACATTGGGAGGAAATAAACAGAGAAAAGAACATTGCTTTAAGTATTGGAAAGGATAAATATAGTGATGTTAACATCTTTGAGTATATTAACATGTAAATAATATCAACAAAGTATAAATATGTATATTTATATGTATAAGTATTATCTATACATGAAAATATATATCAATTATATAATTATAAACTGCATAAAATTATAAATAAAAAGTGTGTATATACTCAAACACATGTTTTATTTATAGTTGCATATAGTTTATAATTATACCATTTATATATGTTATATATAAATTACACACACACACTCCTATAAAGTAGCAGGGGTGTTACTTCTTAGGCTAATACACACATAGAAATTCCTGTTGTATTTAACTTCATTAACCTATTTTTAATAATTACCAAGCCTCTGCCTTTATATCTTAAACTTATCATTGAGTTTTTCTTTAAAAAAATATAAGGTCTAAGAAAAAGGGATAAAGTGTTTATATATTTTTTTAATTGCACAGGACTATACTGTATTATGATGCTAAAGATTGAGATGAATTAAGACAACACAGGTTTCTTCCCAATGTTTCTGTAACCCACAGGAAAAGTTGTAAAAGCATTGGATAATATACAAATGTCTTATTAAATAAAACATAATGTCAATATAAAAGTGCCTATTATTTTCTATATTTTTAAACCAAAATAGAACATTTTAGGTGAAAAATTGAGACACTAAGCATTTGCTATCATGTTTAACCATTAACTTTTCATTGTAATTCATTCTCCTTTTCAAAAGTTCAGCCTGACAATGGGAAACAGAAACAATCTTCTCTTTTGGGCTGCTATAATTGTCAACCTAATACTTTCTCTGCTCCAGTGAACTTAAATTACTAAAAGTAATATAATGAGGTGGATAATTCAATAGTTTGAACAAATATATCTCAATGCAAAAGCCTCACATTCTGAGGGGGCTTTTTCCTGCCCCTGGAAGTTTCCTTTTGATTAATACTTGGCCTGTATAACATTGCCCCCATTACAATCTTCTACTTGTTTTGATCTGAAGTTATCTTTCTAGTCTGAAAATGATACAAAACTCAATCCCTTACTATTATGCTATTGAAGGGATTCACTGGAACTGTTTGACACACCAGGAATATTTTGATCATAAAATAAGAAAAGATTGATGTTGCTTGTTTTATAGAAACTGTACCTTTGAGTCACAATAAGGCCTACATTCTTAACCAACCATATGAAGCTCAAAAATTATTTCTTACTATGATAATTTTGTTCATAGTGAATATATAGAGTGTGTTGAAAAGAAATTGCCTTTCAACAACTGGAAACTTTCTGTCTCCTAAAATCTCTGCCTTTTTTTTTCTCCTCCTCCTCCTCCTTCTTCTTCTTCTTCTTGTTCTTCTTCTTTTCTTTTTTTAGACTTTCTCTCTCTCTCTCTTCTACAATTTTCTTTTTCTCCTCCCTTGTCCTCTCTTTATTTCTCATCTCTTCATCATCTCTTGTCTTTCCTTTTCTTCCTTTGTTCTAATTTTATCTTCAATTTTCCTTAGTAGTTTATTTTAAAATAAAATGGGGATTGGCATGATTTAAAGTTCACTACAATAAGAAATAAAAATCAACAGTAACAAAAAAGCATGGTGAGAAAGGAAAGAAAGCAATGTGATGACATGCTTTTTATAAGTAAGAAGAGTGGGGACAGAGGCAAAGGCAAAACTAAATGATGGAAACAGTGCAAGGGGTTTGCCAGAAACTCTAAAGAGAGAACTGGCTTAAATTGGTGAAAGTTAAGGGGTTTTGCATATACTAAAATTTTGTGTATTGAAACAGAAATTACATGTGTGTTTTTGTTGCTGTTGAAGAAAGGACAGCACTTAATTTATCCCAAAGGTGTCCTAGTGTTCCTGTTGATAGTGTATTGATTCTCAATTTAATGCACTCTTACAGCTTGAGTTTTGATACTTCTTGTGTTTGCTATAATATAGAGAAGCAAAGAGAAATCATTAAAAATTAGTTAATATAAATGAATGAATAAAAATGAATCTGAAAGTTCTGTTTCACCTATAAGGATCTTCATAACTGTGAAAGGCACAAGGTAAACTAAGTACAGTTTGAACTATCTCTGGGTAGTTAGGAGAAAATGAGTTTAGAGAACTTGAAATGCAGATATTAGAAATTAGTTATTCATAACATTGACTATTTACTACAATGAATATCTCAAATGGACTATATCTAAGTTGTAAATGCTTTATGCTTTTCTTTTAATTCTATAATTCCTTATTTATCAAACTGCCTTTATGCAAGATGAATTACTTAATCTGAATATGATAACCTATGCATTAAAGGCTTGGAGAGTTTATAAAATATGAAATTGATATTTGAAGTATTTTAGGACTTAAATAATTTAGTGAAGTTTATGATTTTGTAACTATTAAGGATTTTCACATGAACCAAGTAAAGAGAAATAAAATATAAATGAGTAAAGAGAAGTGGGAAATAAATAGTGGATAGTAAAAATGAAAGTACTATAAGAGAAATAGCAAAAATTTTAAAGGTTGCTCTTTTCTTTATTGTTTAAACTATTACATATATCTCCATTTTCCCCATTGACCCCTCCCCCACTACCTGTGTCCATTGGTTATGCTAATATGCATACATACAAGTTCTTTCGTTGATCTCTTACCCCCCACACCCCTGCCTTTGGTTTAATAATCACATTTTAAAACAAAAAATAAGCCCCAAAATAAAATATATTTACTTGTGCTATGAAATATTTGTCATAAAATTTTGTAGATTTTTTTCCCTAGGAAATAATCAAGCAATTGTTAGCCAACTTTTTTTTTTTAAACGCTAATGAAATAAACGTTTTTTTGCTGAAATTTTATTCCAGTTTTAAATAAGTAGTAGAAGGGGGGGAAGATAGGTACTTGATAAAGTGGGGCCTAAAGTTGCCACCCCGGTTCCCTCTCTGCCTTCATATCTTCCTGCCCCAAACCAAATCACAATAGAGAAGGAAACTATTTTACTCTTTTTATTCTGCTCATTGATGATCTAGACGAGGAAGATGGAAGGGGTTTTGTTTGTTTGTTTGTTCCTCCCACTCCCCAAAATACTAGGGGAGTATTATGTTAGCCAACTTTTAAAGAGTTTTGAGGCACACAAAAATAGAATTATATGTTTTTTCTTTATTATTTTCTTTACTCTTTTAAAAAAAAATTTTTTTTTAATATTTTTATTGATTTCAAAGAGGAAGGGAGAAGGAGAGAGAGATTTAAAAAAACCAATGATGAGAGAGAATCATTGATTGGATGCCTCTTGCACCCCCTCCCCCCACTGGGGATTGAGCCTGCAACCCAGGCATGTACCTTGACCAGGAATCAAACCGTGACCTCCTGATTTATATGTTGATACTCAACCACTGAGCCATGCTGGCTAGGCTCTTCATTCTCTATTATTGCTATGTAGTACTATGTTTTTCCTTTAAACATCACATTTTCTTTTCTTTTTTGAAACCTTTGTTCAGTTATAAAAGAACTAAATTCATGGCTGTTAAAGCCTAAAACATTTTAAATACAAGATGGTAGATGATAACATTAAAGGTAATATGATATGTACCCAAAGTAAACCCTAGCCATGTATTAATAATGGTATGTTAATTGTAGTAAGTTCTGTTTTCTATATTTATCAGTTACATGATAATGTGTCAAAATGTGTAGAAGTGTTTTGATATAAATAAATATCCCACCCAACATTTTCCTACTCAATCTCACTCCAGAATATTTATAATATTAAGAGTTTTGTTTTAATTTTTCAAGAGGTTATTTCAAAAGTTTGTATAAAATATTGCACTTTATTTATTGATTTATCAGACATAGAATATATCCATTTACTCTCTAATGTGAAAATAATGTTTTCACTTTTACCATCTCTACTCTCTTTAATCCAAAATATGATCATATATATGTTTCTTAATTTTTCTTAATATGTTTCTTAATTATTGATTGCCATTATTTTTTAAATCAATTTTGTAATATTTTTTGATTTGCTATATTTGAGGCTATAGTCTGTTAGTAGAAACACAAAATATAGGTGGAGCAAAAGTAGCCTTGTTGCTGGTGATGTAGCCTCTCCATTCTTGAGTTTGGTTAAGAAAGAATTCAGAGCCACGAACTTTAGCACAATGGAAAGTTTATTTAGTATGCAAAGTGAAAAAGTACACTCAAAGAGAAGATTCAAGTGGGCTGCTCAGAGAGCTTCCTTGACCTTTTATAAAGAAAGTCACAGAGACAGAAGAAGTGAGCCAGCTAGGCTGTGTGGACTCAGAACACAGATAGACACTGTTACTCTACCCCCTCCCACTTTACAGACGAAGAAACTGAGGCTCAGAGGTTATAGTGCAGTGGTTCTCAACCTTCTTAATGCTGCGACCCTTTAATACAGTTCCTCATGTTGTGGTGACCCCCAACCATAAAATTATTTTCGTTGCTACTTCATAACTGTAATTTTGCTACTGTTATGAATCGTCATGTAAATATCTGATATGCAGGATGTATTTTCATTGTTACAAATTGAACATAATTAAAGCATAGTGATTAATCACAAAAACAATATGTAATTATATATGTGTTTTCCGATGGTCTTAGGTGACCCCTGTGAAAGGGTCGTTCGACCCCCAAAGGGGTCGTGACCCACAGGTTGGAGACCCACAGGTTGAGAACTGCTGTTCTAGAGAGAGTGTGTATACCAAGTCCTTTGTCTGAAGAGTTTTTATCCCACAGGTTGGAGACCCACAGGTTGAGAACCGCTGTTCTAGAGAGAGTGTGTGTACCAAGTCCTTTGTCTGAAGAGTTTTTATCTTTTTTTCTAAAGACAGGTATTTTATGGGTGTTCTCAGGGAAGGATCTCAATAGAATATTTATCAGCTTTCCAGGTGTGTCCTTTAATATGCTGATTCATCAAAATGAGCATATTGGGTCATGGTGATGGCTTTTACTAATTCGTCAGTGTTGAAGTAGGGGGGCATTGGTCATTGCATCTAGTTCTGATGCCAGCCATGGTGTCATTTCATCTGGTTTTGCTGCTTTTCTGGGCCTGGAGCACAACTGAGGCCTCGATGTTTTTTAGTTTGACCAGAACTCTGTCTCTGTGGTCAGCAGACCTCAGGCTTTGTTCCTAAGATGATTTGATGCTTAGCAGAACTTCATTGTCCTGAGGGCTTAATGCTTAAGGCAGTGGTCCTTAATGTGAAGGAGAATGGGGTAAGTGAATCAGGGTACTGAATGAGGCCAGGTTAAATCAGCTATCTGACGCAGTTTCCCCATTCCACTTGCCAAGGAATTTTCCTGGATTCTTACTATCCTGTCTCAGGTTTACAGCTGCGAGTATGCACAGAACAGAGTTTATTCTTGTGTTATTATTTACTAGAGGCCTGGTGCATGAATTCGTGCACGGGTGGGGTCCAGAGCGGGGTAGGGGAGACCGGGATGCCCTTGCCAGCCTGGGATCCTGATCCATCTGCTGACATTTGTGCTGGTTGTTGGGAGCCACCTGGTGGCTGCTTGTATATTGTTTCTTCCTTGCGGAGTATCTGGGGAGAGGAAGTGGCCACAGTGCCTGAAGATGACTTCCAGGAGGCCAGTGGCACTGTTGGGATCATGCCAGAGGCGGTGGTCCGTTGGTGCCTGGCCCTTTTTCCAGAGATTGGACCTGCAGGACTACCTAGGAAGTGAGTGGCTGCTGCTGGGCTGATGGGCCCTCTGTGGGAGTACACTGACCTCAGACGAACCAAACCTGCCAATATCTTGATTATGGACATCCGAGATACAAAACTGAAAAAATAAATTTCTGTTGTGATATTTTATTATGACAGTCAAAATAATACCTGGTCTAAATTCATGAAAATTGCCACTAAATAGAGCATTTTAATAAGATCAGGGAAAATAATTGCCATGACATTCTAGTATATTATTCATTTTTTTTCTGGAGTATTTAGTTTTTTATTTTGTATTGCTCGCCAGTGGCACACCCTCAAAAATTTAAATCTCTTATGCACGCTAGAGACTCTACTTATTTGTTGATCTCCCAAAACTTTCTCTTCACAGATCATACCTTCCTGCTCTGTGTAGGTTGCTCTCTAGCTCGTTGCAGAGCTCTCATCTTGGACACAATGTTCTGGCCACCCTGCAGTGTATACATCATTTTCTGAAGCCCATGTCTTCCTCTTGATTTGTAAATTTGTTTCACTGGAGTACATCTTCAAAGAATTTCCAAATAAAGTGTTCATGGCAAATGAATTTTTATTATTCATTTATTATTATCAATATCATTGGCATGACACTAGATCCATTAAATTAGACCCATTTAACTAGATCCATTCAATTCTAATTTAATACTCTTTCTATGGCACACTGTTAATGGGATCTCATGGAATTTCAGAGTCAAAAAGAACCTAGATGACACAGATTATTGAAAGAAGAGTAATCTTGAGTCTGAAAACAGAGCTCACCAAAAGTCTCACATGTTAGACACACAATATGTATATGGGCTTTAACCAAAGAATCATCACTTGAGTAGTGAAACATCTGAGAGTTGAGGAGGAATTATTAGAATAAGAGAAATATGAATAAACAAGCTACTGAGGTATCAATGTGTTTCTTTTTTCCCTCTTTTAATGTTGTTTTGAATTTTATTTATGGCAACACAAACAAAACACATTTTTCTAACCAGAATTTCTATAGCTGCCTTTAAAATGTCAATTGTTGCCGAAACCGGTTTGGCTCAGTGGATAGAGCGTTGGCCTGCGGACTGAAAGGTCCCAGGTTCGATTCCGGTCAAGGGCATGTACCTGGGTTGCGGGCACATCCCCAGTAGGAGATGTGCAGGAGGCAGCTGATCGATGTTTCTCTCTCATCGATGTTTCTAACTCTCTATCTCTCTCCCTTCCTCTCTGTAAAAAATCAATAAAATATATTTAAAAAAATAAAATGTCAATTGTTTCTGTTGCAAATGAAACTTGTAAAGGTTAAAATTTAACACAACCAAGAATAAAATAGAGAATGTATTCTGAAATATCTTGGTCACGTTTACTTTATTTGCAAACTTAATGATTAAAACAACAAATACTCAAAATAAATCCTTTCTCCTAATGTAAAATTTTTGCAATTAAATCTTAGCCAGTATGGAGTTGATAGGAAATCATGCCACCTGCTTACACATCCAGAATTAATTATTGATTTCTATCCATCTATTATCATGCCTTAAGAATTTCAATATTGTTTATGTTAAACTAGAGGCCCAGTGCATGTAATTCATGCATGGGGGGTCCCCTCAGCCCAACCTGCACCCTCTCCAATCCAGGACCCCTCAGGGGATGTCCGACTGCTGGTTTAGGCCTGATTCCGGGGATGGGGCCTAAACCGGCAGTTGGACATCCCTCTCACAATCCTGGACTGCTGGCTCCTCGCTCATCTGTGATCGCCCCCAACTGCTCCCCTCTGCCAGCCTGGTCACCCCCAACTGTGCTCCCTGCTGGCCTGGTCACCCCCAACTACCCCCCTGCCGGCCTGGTCACTCCTCACAGCCCCCCAACCAGCTTGGTTGCCCCACGCAGCCTGCTGTTCAGTCGTTTGGTCATCCCTCACTAATCCCCCTGCTAGACTGATTATAGGCAGCCATCTTGTGAGGGTGTGAGGGTTAATTTGCATATTGCCTCTTTATTATATAGGATAAGTTGGGACTTCTTGTTGTTGGCTAAGAACATTAAAATATCTTATAGTGAGAAGTACCTTGAATCATTAAAAATATTATTATTTTGGCAGATTTTCAGATTCTACTGCACAATAGCAGTGTAAGTACATCCGATAAAGACCCAGCTTCCCATGGATTCTAGTCAATACTGGTTAGTTCTGTTGACCTTGGGGAAAGCTTCCAAAGTCTTCCGGGGCTCACTCAGATTTTTCACCTGAATATTTAGGATTTTTGCATGCTAAGTCCAAGTCACTGCACATTATCTAGTGTTCATAATCATTACAACTTTAAATTTTCATTGGAATAGATCATTTTTAGTCTTTTCTCTAAGTCTACACAATTATATAATGTTCTTAAAGACAGTGCCATGATTTCTTATTGTTTACATCTGAGATAGACAAAAATAGTATAGAACTTATTATGAGAATCTTCAGTCTCTGATAATTCAGAAAACAGTAAATACTAACTTATCAAATCTTATTAAAATAGGCTCTCAGCTCATAATCTCACTCTTAAACTTAGAATATGTAACATTGCTTAATGATCAGGGTGTTTGTGCTTCTTGACTGTAACAAAGAATGATCCTTCATTAAAATAAAATATCCAGTGGTGCACAGTCTGTTTTATGAATTACACTACACATACTTTGTGTCAATTTTAGGCCATAGAATAAGAGGTAGCACTTCCCATTCAGGCTGAGTCATTTATTTGGAGCTCACTGATGTGATCTTAATTCAATTTGAAGTCTCTCCCCACCCACAGTTTGTGGAGAAAGGAATGCAAACATTTTTCTTCATTGGCAGTGGTTGGAGAATGCATCAATATGACAAATATTTTTAAGGAGGAAAAAAATAAAAGGTATACCCTGTGAATAACAATCTCTCTCTTTCAAAGAAAATAAAAGAAGGGATAATCATAACAATATTTATAATATTTCTTTTATCTCAAAGAGCCACCAAGCACTTTAGAAATGTTAATGATGATCTGTTCTGTGGGATTCACATCTCCTGTCAGGAAAATGGATTCATGTTTAACAGTGCATGGGGATGGCAGACCCGCAGAAAGCTCTGCTGGATTTATGATCACATCTGTAAGGCAGAAAGGGGAGTGCTGCTTATTCCAAACTGCCCATTCTAGAATGTGCATTCATCACAGAATCAAAGGCATGGGCTCCGTGCATATGCAAAATGTGATGGATAGCAGAACATTCACCTGCTTTCAGAAGTATTGATGAGACTTCCCAGGATATGCTGCCCCACACCATCTGCTAATGGAGATGACATTATGACTGTAATAAGAGCATTAACAATCACTTATAAGCATTTAATGTGTTCATGTGAAATAACATTATCTGGTTTATTCTGCCTATTTAAAAATATTGAATATCCAGAATCCTCTATTTATACACATACAGACTAGTACAAGTAAAACCATTATTTTCAATATTGATATATGTATGTTGGCTCAGTGGTTGAGAATGGACCATTGGACCAGGAGATCATGGTTTGATTCCCAGTCAGGGCACACGCCTGTGTTTCCTGCTCTCTCCCCAGTAGAGGGCATGCAGAAGGCAGCCAATCAATGATATTCTCTCATCATTGATGTTTCTATCTCTCTTTCCCTCTCCCTCTCTCTGAAAATCAAGAAAAACATTAAACAACAACAAAAAACCCTAGAAGCTTGTTCAGTAAAAAAAAAATAAAATAAAATAAAATAATAAATAAATAAATAAATAAATGAAAGAAAAGTCGATGTAGAAATACACATATTTGTGGTTTCATTCCAACGTTATATGCTAATATAATAAAATGTGTGGTCAAATTTTATTTATTCATTTCTTTATTCATAAAGCAAGTTTATTCAATAATTACTAGACCTTAATCTAGGCCAGTGATGGTGAACCTTTTGAGCTCGGCGTGTCAGCATTTTGAAAAACCCTAACTTAACTCTGGTGCCGTGTCACATATAGAAATTTTTCGATATTTGCAACCATAGTAAAACAAAGATTTATATTTTTGATATTTATTTTATATATTTAAATGCCATTTAACAAAGAAAAATCAACCAAAAAAATGAGTTCACGTGTCACCTCTGACACGCGTGTCATAGGTTCGCCATCACTGATCTAACCTTATGAATTTAAATATAAATTTTGTGCATTTCTTGTCTTCAGAAAGATCATACTCTCTGGGAGAGAAAAATTAAAAATCAGGAGATAGAACACCATAAGAACACTGAACAGACAGCCTAAAACCCTGAAGAAAGATGCAGCAGGATGATTATACAGAGGATACAGAGGAGATAGTATTTGATAGGGCCTTAAAGATTGAGCAGGAGATGCTGGCCAGCATGAGTATTCCTGTCCAGGTTCTCATTGCAAAATTGAAATGCATTTCTACTGCCTTAAAAATAAAGCCCCAGCAGTACCAAGTTTTGAGTGAAATACAGTATAAGTTTTGACAAAATTTAAGCAAAGCAACCTACTGATATACATCGCCCCCCTTCCATGATTAATATTGGCTTTTTAAAACAGGTTGCTATACTCCCAGATCTATAACACTTCCCCTTACCACGTACCTTCTAGGTACCACTTATATCACATCCATGATCCATTTTAACTGTTACATATAACCCTCTTTTTTTTCCTGCCTCGTGTGCTAACCTGCTAATGCAAAATCCCACTTATCGGCATCCCCATGCAATTTCTTTCATACCCTCAGATTGAATGAGCTACCATGAAGCATTCTTAATTTTTTCTTGTTTCTCTGTTCTCCTTTCCTCTGGGTACTGATATAAACAATTTCTGTTAAGCAAGAGTGTAATTTGCCCAGATCCCCAAACTCTCTCTTCCTGAAATAGAAACAACTATCAGATCTTCCAGGCTTCCGCAGAAAACTTGCTTCCATGTTACTGCTAATACACATGAACCCTCCTCATTCTGAAGCTGCTTGGTGATTTATGGAGGTCAGGGAGAGAGATTAAGCTCATTATGAGTAATTTGTTCCCTAGGGGTTCAGGTCCCTTCCAGAAAGCTCCTTCATCCCTCATTTTAATAGATTATTGTCAGGCCACAAACTGACCAGATATAACCAGGCAGGACTAAAACCTCCATGTGCAACAGGGGCACAATAGAGATAGATATTATGGTTGAATTGCACCCATTTCCCAAAAAATGTTGAAATCTGAACCCCTAGTGCTTCAGAATGTGACTTTACTTGGACATAGAATGTTCACAGAGGTTTTCGATTTAAAAAGAGGTCATTAGGATGGGTTGTGATATACTGTCTTCTGTCTTTATAAAAAGGGGAGATTTGTACACAGAGAAAGACTTCACAGAGGGAGGATGATATGAAGAGATGCAGGGAAAACATCATGTAAAGATAAAGACAGAGACTAGAGGGATTCATCCATAGCTAAAGATTGCCAGCAAACCACCAGAAGTGAGGAGGGAGGCATGAACAGATTCTCCCTCCCAGTTCTTAGAAGGAATCTATTCTGTGGACATCTTGATTTCGGAACTCAAGCCTCCAGAACTGAGACAATAATTATTTCTGTTTTTTAAAGCCACTCAGTGTGTGGGATTTTGTTGTAGCAGCCTAATTGCTTGCAAACTAGTATAGTAGATGACCCCCAATTCCACTTCCCCTTCTTCCACATGGTTTACTACCTCACATTACAGAAATAAATGTCTGCCTTCCTCCCACTAGATGTAAGATTTAAAGGTGGCATGTACTGTGTCTTATATATTTATGTTTCTTTGCAGCTCTAGCCTATTGTTTTGTGTTCTGCAGGAATGAAATTAATTTTTACTAAATATATTTAAAATGAAAAAAGGCACTGAAGCTATTGAATAAAATTATTTTTAGTTTCAAAAGGAAAGAAAAAGAGGATAAAATGACATAAACAACCATGGAAAAACTAAATTATTTACTTTATTTTGTTTAACGTATATTTACATATATACACATTTTCTCAAAACCATTAGTATTTATGATTATGAACTTTCAATGAAAGCAGATATATTTTTTAGAAATACCCTAATGCCTATGTATTTATAATTTTATGAGAGGTTGTTTACTTCATGAATATTAATTATGGTTTTAATCTCACCCTATAATAATGCAACTGAAAATACAATGTTGATTATTACATTGTTTTGTATTACTATCAAATACATTTTTTGCAACAATGAATATAGTCTGATTTAGAATACCTTAATACAAGCAGAGCCACAAATTAATTTGAAGGTTAGTAGTTAAATATATCAAAACAATAATGCCATAGACTAATAGGCCCTTCTGTACTATGAATTGTCTGTATTATTATTACTGAGACTTCTATTAGCTCTCTCCTAAGCATGCTTATTTGACTAGAAAATTGGCTCAATACTAATACATCACCCATTATGTTTAAGGGAAAAAAATGTCATACTGGTACAAGGCCATTGTGAATAAAAAATGAGTATATATGATTTTTATAGGAAATCTGAGGTGATTTAGAAAAATAATTGTTCTCACATCAGAAGTAAACACATTACTAATATTGTCAACATAAACAACTGCTTTGACCAAATTCACATTAAAAAATCAAAACAGAAGCTATTAGAAATATATAATTATGCATTTTGGAAAAGATTTTAGATAAAGTCAATTTAAAATCTAATCCTAAAGCTCTCAATTAATTTATCAGGCTTATTTGACCAAATTGTAATTTTAACTATCTCTTTGACATTATATAGACACAACCAAATAAATAGAACTCTCTCTATATATAAAAGCCTAAGCAACCTTTACAACTGAACAACAAGAAAGACCAGAATGACTGGTTGACCAGTGGTTATGACGTGCACTGGCAACCAGGGGGCAGATGCTCAATGTACAGCCAACCTCCCATGGCCCCTCCTCCCTGCCAACCCGCCCCCTAATTGGCCCCAATGGGGGGACCAGCCTGCCAACCTCCTGCGGCCCCTCCCCCGCAGCCAGCCAACATCCCAGGTCCCCTTCTCTCTTGCCCAGCCAGCCTCCCAGTGGCCCTGATTCGGGAGGGCTGGCCAGCCAACATCCCATGGCCACTCCCCCTGGCCAGCCGCCCCCCAAATTGGCCCCAACTGGGGCCAGCCAACAAACCTCCCACAGTCCCTCCCCCTGGCCGGTCAACCTCCTCTGGTCCCTCCCCCAGGCCAGCCACCCCCCTGAGAGGCCCTGATTTTAGTTTCTTTCCTTTTGAAACTAATAATTTTATTCAATAGCTTCAGTGCCCTCCCCCCAGCTGGCTGCCCCCCCCATAAGCCTCGATCATTGACCAGGCTAAGGGACCCCACCCGTGCAAGATTCGTGCACCGGGCCTCTAGTTATAATATATGGTAGTGGGAAGAGGTAGAGGATAAATATTATGTGGAGTTAATATTTTGCTTTATTTATTTATTTATTTATTTATTTATTTATTATTGCTTGCCAAGAGACATATGAAAACATGCTCAAAGTCGCTAATCATCCGAGAGATGCAAATCAAAACAACAATGAGGTACCATTTCACACCTGTCAGAATGGCTATCATCAACAAATCAACAAATGACAAGTGCTGGAGAGGATGTGGAGAAAAAGGAACACTTGTGCACTGCTGGTGGGAATGCAGACTGGTGCAGCCACTATGGAAGACAGTATGGAGTTTCCTCAAAAAACAAAACATGGAACTCCCATTTGACCCTGTGATCCCACTTCTAGGAATATATCCCAAGAAACCAGAAACACCAATCAGAAAGGATATATGCACCCCTATGTTCATAGCAGCACAATTCACCATAGCTAAGATTTGGAAACAGCCTAAGTGCCCATCAGTAGATGAATGGATTAGAAAACTGTGGTACATCTACACGATGGAATACTATGCTGCTGTAAAAAAGAAGGAACTCTTACCATTTGCAACGGCATGGATGGAACTGGAGAGAATTATGCTAAGTGAAATAAGCCAGTCAATGAAGTAAAAGGTAAAATATTTTGCTTTATTACACTGATTTCTTTTCTTAGTACTAAGTCAAGTATTCAATTATATTCCTTGAGTTTGAAAGTGAACAAGTTCTAAAGAGGTAGCTCAGTTGATTAAAGGGTCATCCTGATAAACCAATGTTGGGGGTTTGATTCTCAATCAGAAAACATACAAGAATAAACCAATGAATGCAAAAATAAGTGGAACAACAAATCACCGACTTTCTCTTTCTCTCTCTCCCTCCCTTTCTCTCTCTCTCAAATCAACACACACACACACACAAAAGTTAGCATTAGTTGAAGCAATGGTTTGAATTCATATTGGAATAACTTTAGACCACAAATCAAATAAATTCTTATATATAAGTACAAGTTATGCAAGTCAATTATTAATAAATATGGTTGTGTAAAATTATAAATGTAAAAAATTTTTAAACAACTTTTTTACATAAAAGAAAATTTGAAGGCAAATAATTTGATTTGTGATTGGAATGATCACAGGAAGAAATCAAAGTGACTAAGGATAACTTCTATTTACTTACAGAAATTATTTACATAATTTCCTTGAAAATATAAACATTTTAAATAAAAGCTTACTCTGTTAGTTGTTATAATAGATGACTTAGAAATACAAAATACACAAAGGTTACAAGTTCTACACAAAGGCAATTATTAAAAACATGGGAAATCAATGTATAAATGAGAGTAGACATAGGTTGTTCAGAATAGAAATGTTTTGGGAGGGTTTTCATCCAATGAGATTTCATAGGATTTTTACATTTGTAGAAGGAACTGAATCCTATCCTATATAGTACATAAAAATAACCATAATCACTGGTCTCAAGGATCCTACAAACTAATAAAGAGAAACTATATATATAGAGAGAGTTTATATATATAAATTAAATTCTATATAAATTCTATATATAAATTAAAAATGGAACTGCTATTTGACTCAGTGATCTCACTTCTAGGAATATATCCTAAGAATCCCAAAACATCAATCAGAAAAAATATATACACCCCTATATTCATATCAGTGCCATTTATAATAGCTAAAATCTGGAAACAGCCCAAGTGCCCATCAGCAGAGGAGTGGATAAAAAAGCAGTGTACATTTACACCATGGAATACTATGCAGCTGTAAAAAAGAAGGATCTCTTACCCTTTGAGACAGTATGGAGGGAGCTGGAGAATATTATACTCGTGAAATAAGCCAGTCATAGAAAGACAAGTATCACAGGATCTCACTCATATGTGGAATCTAATGGACAAAATAAACAGATGACTAAAATAGATCCAGAGACATAGAAGCATGGAAAAGACTGACAAATCTTAGAGGGAAAGCAGGGGTGGGGAGATATTAACTGGGGAACTTACATGCATATATGCATAGCCCATAGACATGGACAATAGTGTGTGAAGGCCTGTGAAGGTGCAGGTAAGGAGTTGAGAGGGTCACTAGGAAAAATAAAATGGGACATATATAATACTTTCAACAATAAAGATTTTTTAAAAAACGAAGATACCATAAGCATGAAATGTTCCAAGGTATGGAAGTGGCTTGAATAATATCATCACCATCCTCCCTTTGGGAACTTCTTTAATTCAAATCTAAAATTATTTTTGAGGTGCCTTATATTCTATCTTAATTCTTCTTTCTTTATGGAATAATACAGAGAACATTGATCATTATACATCACAATATTTTACTCATTTTTAATTAAATTCACTTAAATTTTAGAATCACTGAAATATGTCTGGCAAAACATGTCAGTATAATCTGAACAGGTAAAGAAGCTAGTGAAGGCATTGTCTTTCAGGTGGGTCTCATGGAAGAACATGACTACAAGTGAAGCTTGTGTGCACGTTTAAATTTCTCTCTTTTACATAATATTACATAACCTTTATTGAATAATTATTTAGTGTCTAGTTTTTTATATATACCATTTCATTTAATGTACCAAGAACTTTATTTAATAGGCCATCTTAAAATCTCCATTTTATAAATGGGAATTAAGTAATCAGGTTGCACATCTAATAAGAAATAGAGAGGAATTTAACCAGGTACTTTGATACCAGAGCCTATGTTATTAAAACATTATGTTTTTCAGAAGCCAGAAGCTCCTTAATTATCCCTCTTCATGGCCTTATTTGCCTTCAATTTCAGAGTAAAACATTCATAATATAAATTACAAATTAATATGGACATACTTTTATGGTATCCTCACAGTCTGAAACTTCAGAATTTACTAATACTCTGAGTGGGCATGTTGCAATATAAAAAAGAACCATATAGCTGGAGAGCATTATGCTAAGTGAAATAAGTCAGTCAGAGAAAGATAAATATCACATGATCTCACTCATTTGTGGATTATAATAAACAACATAAACTGATGAACAAAAACAGATCCAGAGACAGAGAAGCATCGGTCAGATGCTCAAACCTCAGAGGGAAGGTGGGGGAGGATGGGTGTTAGGGGGAGAGATTAACCAAAGGACTTGTATGCATGTATATAAGCATAACCAATGGACACAGACACCAGGGGAGTGTGGGCATGAGTGGGGTTGGGGGGCACTGGGGAGATAAGGACACATATGTAATACCTTAATAAAGAAAGGGGAAAAAAGCAAAAAAAAAAAAACACATATAAAATTCCCTTTCATTTTGGTTTACCAAAAATATTGTTTCCCCACTCATAACCAGTAATTTCTGTTAAGAGTAGATGCAAACCTAGCCCTGGCCAGTTTGTTAAGTGGTTAGAGTGTGGATGATCCAAAGGGTTGCTGGTTCGATTCAGTTAAGGGCACACACCTGGGTTGCAGGTTACATCCCCGGCCTCATTTCGATATGTGCAGGAGACAACTGATCCAAGTATCTCTCTCATCGATGGTCTTCTCTCTCTCTCTCCCTCTTTCTCTCTCTCTCATCTTCTCTCTCTCCCTCTTCCTCCCTCCCTTCCACTCTCTCTGAAAAGCAGTGGAAAAAATATCCTCAGGTGAGGATTAATAAATCCTCAAGTGAGGATTAACAACAACAACAACATGAGTAGATTCAAGCCTCAACATCTTCCAAAATACACAAAAACCTTCCACAATTTTTTCCTCATTACTTTTTTTGCTCTCACCATTCTTTGTAGTTTATGTTACTTTATTATTTATTGGTGTTTATTTCAGTTGTTATATGAACTATATGTTTGATTGCTCTGTCTGAATTATTTGCTTCTTGGTGCTTAGATACTGAATATATGTACTCTATATTCTACATCCCTTAAATCTACTGTGTGACTTTGAGGAAGTCTTTTCAATTCTGTGACTTAAAATTTTTACAAGTGATTGAGCTGGTATAAATGACCTGTACCATTTCTTTTAGGGTGGATAAAGCTAAATTTTGGTAAAGTTTTTATGCATTCCATTCTTTAGAAGTTAAGATTTAGATTATGTTTTAACACTGACTGAATTATAGTGGTAGCTATAAAAAAATCAGAGCTTATTCAGCTGTCTCCGAGCTGTAAATTAGCAAATTATTCCTCAGTATAACGGGAAATAGTAAGACAACTGAAAAATTCAAGAAGTAGCTCAAATTATATTTCACTTTTTAAAACTTGTTCTTTATAACATTTACTTCATAAAGCCACAAGGATTTCTCCTTAAAATAAGGCATTGCTTTCCAATAGCAATCTGTGAACATTCCCCAACATAATGAAACTCTTGTTATCTAATAGCCCCATCTGATTCTGTAAGGAAAAATGGAACAAGAAAATATAACTCTAGCCTATCACTAACAAGCTCTGCTGTTGGAATAGCCAAAAAATGGAACCCCAAATAATTCATATGTCACCAGAGCAACTGTTTTCTCAAGCCAACCTTCCTTAAAAGTTTTGTTTAGAAACTACATGTTGAGTACTATCCAATTGAAATGAAATGTCTGTTTTCCTTATAACTGGCATGAGAAAAACAAAAAGAATCTCTTCTGGATATATTTCCAGACAGTGAGAGAAAGAACAGATATTTGAACATGAATGTTCATGTTTTAATTATTTGCTATCCAACAGGTCCTATTTACGTTAGTCTGTTAACCTTAGTCTGTATATGAGATTCTCCCTCTGCCTTAGTTATTATGAAAAGTTTCTATGTGTGAACCTATAAAAATGGGTAACACACACAAACCCATCTATCTTCATGAACTTAAGCCATAATTGTAACTTCAGATTTTTGCACTATCAATGCCAATAGTGTGTGTAATATCACATCTTGTATTAAATTCAGATAAAAAGTTTTTTTTTTCAAATTATATATTATATTAGTTGCAATATTTTTTCTTTAGTTTATATCTGATTGGGCTTATACACATTTTAATCTTTATGAATCAGACTGAAAAGTCATGAGATTAAGAATGAGGCCCAAGTTTAGTAGTTACCTGGGGGGTTTCTTAGGCAGGAAAAGGCATATTTCATATCAAGAAGCCTATCAATAATTTAGAACTATTCATAATTTTTTTAAAGAAAGGCAACAAAAGGAGCAGAAGCAAAGTAGAGAGTAAAAACAAATTGGAAGGGGAAGAGAAATGTAAATAACAATGAAGAGGTGAGGTCAGCTAATTTCTTACTTGCTACTAACTGCCCTTTATCACTATTTTTCCTACTTAAAACTGTTTCTCCATTACTGCTGATACCAAAACACTCTTCAGCCACTTTTATTGCTATCATCTACTTAATCCATTATTATATTTCTCCATTCATTGAAGAGTTTGAACTCTTTCACAGTCTTTTCCCCAATTCTATAAACCTCTTAGGTGACTTTGACAACCAAGTGGGTGAAGCATCACATATGGGCTTATAGCCTGTTTCTACCAGTCCGGCATTGCTGTATATTTATAGCTTCCTTCCTCTCATTTCTTTGACAAGAAAATGACTGTGGGGCTCTGTTTAATTATGACTTTATCTTACTATCTAACTTTGTGTTTCTGCACCCTTTTAAGTGGCATCCTCCACTGCACTTATCTCTTTACAGATGGGTTGGAATTTTGTGTTTAGATCCTCTAAATATGGGCATGATGACAGCTTTATTCTTTTTAAGCTGGAGTTCTAAAACACTACCAAAAATCGATTTCTTGATCTTCAAAATAATGTATGCTATAAATATATTTCAATTATGTGTAATTGCTATATCTGTTTTTTTTCTGTGCCAATGTAACATTGTTATAATTATTGAGAGGAAAAATACTTTGTCCCAAATTCTTTTCCAATTGTATTTTTTTTAATTTCATGGTTATTTTTACACATTTATTCATGCTGATTAATTTTAGAATTTTTGCCATGTTGGAAAATAATCATAATGGGATTTCACGTAAAATTGAATTTCATATAGAGATAATTTGTGGAGAAAATGCCATTATTTTCATATTGAGGCTTCCAAATGAATGCTAAATGTGTTCCTCTATTTCTTCAATACTTTATTATGACATACATTTTATAATTTTATATAGGTTCTGTACTTTCTTCTTCAACTAATTTCTAGACCCTTTTTGCTATTTATGTCTATCTTACTAAATTTTCATAATACATCTAATAGTAACAATCATAAGATCTGCAGAAAATAATGATTTATTTAAAATAATGCTTTTGTTTCTATTTAATGTCTTATTGACTACTAGAGGCCCTATGCACGAAATTCATACAAGAGTAGGCATTCCTTCCCCCGGATGCCAGCACTGGCTTCCCTCCAGCACCCAGGAACCGGGCTGGCTTCCCTCAGGCCCAGGCTTCGTTAGGAAGGACGTCCAGAATGACATCCAGAAGATGTTCAGTTAGCATATTACCCTTTTATTATTATAATGTAGAATAATGTGAATGTGAGTAGTTATAGCGAACAACTTTTTTCTGATAATAACTGAAATGTTTCTAGATATTCACTATTAAAAAAAATAATAGCTTGAGGTAGATTTTATTTTGTTTTAATTTTTGCTTTATTCTTTTTAGTTTTTGGTATTATTAATTCTTGCATTACTAGCTTTGGTAGTTTTCCAGATAAATGTATTCTAAATTTCATTAAACACTCTTTCAGGAACTATTAAGATGTTTCATATTTTTCTTTGACATTTTACTTCTCATGGGTACTATTAATATATTTTTTTAATCTGGAACAATTTTTGAGTCTCTTAAATATATTTCCATAGCTTTGAAATATTTTTGTTACGTTATATTTGCTAATGTTGTATGAGAATTCACATCAATACTAATAAATTATATTTTCTGTAGTAGCTTATTTGATTTTCATTATCTTAGATTTTCACTTTTTCTATAATCTGGAAACTTTGAGATACAAAAATTAGACATTTTTAAAGATTTATAATCACTTAGCCCAAGATTTTTTCTAATGCTAATTCTATAACTATTAATTTGTACATTTATGGTATTAATTTCCAAATCTATCTTTTATTCAGTTAACTCAAGCCATAAGAGCCTTTTTGTTATTTTTTATTACATATGTCAAATTGTTCTATTTCATACTGTCTGCAATTGTTCTTACTTCTACCTGTAAATTTTACGTCAACCTGTATTTGAGTAGCTCACCTTATTCAGATCTCTGCTTTAATATCATTTTAGAGAGGCTTTCTTTAACCACTAGCCTACCTAGAGTTAGCAACTTCTTTATTTTATTTTAAATACCTTTTCTTTCCATGCATGGATACTATAATTTTTGTTAGATTTTTAAAATTAATTTTGGAAGTAATTCATTGTATGAATATTAAATTACATTGGCATTACGGATAATCTAATATATGGTATTAAAGGTTGTATATTCTTTCTCAATCATATGTGCATGTTGTTATGGCCTTTTTCTTTTTATTAATCTTATACGTTACTTCTCTTTTAGTTAATTAAACTTCAAAGAAGATTGTAAGTTTTTTATTCTTTTGAAATTACATAAATATTTCATTTTGTTATTTTTTGTCTTTTCTTATTTATTTTTCGCTTTTTCTATTTATTTTAATGACACGTTTTGAAGTGCCTAAACTGACTTTTTAGTTTCTTTAAATTGATCTCTTTTATGAGCATTTAATATATGTAGCTTTCTATAACAACTACTTGAATTACATTTCTTATTACGTGGAATGATGTCATTATTTTATTTTCAGAATATTTAAAACAGCATTGAATCTCCTATTTAACATAAAAATTATTTAGAGAAGTGTATCATTTTTGTATTTACATATATGTTTCATTTGTACTTATGTCAGAAAATATGACTGGTACATTATCTATATAGTATTTATTTAAGTTATGAAAGTATAATTTTCAAAAACTGTAAAAAAATCAAATAAATATAAAACCTTTTCAGAGGTTTTAATTAACTCATTAAATAGTAAGAAAATAAAGAATATATTAAACTGATTTAAAGGGTGTTTAAAAGCTAAATATTTATAGGCAATTTAATAAAATAATGTTAAGAAAAGCAAACTGGCTTAGATACAAAATTGGTGATTGACTAATGGACCCAAAGACCACAATCATGTGGCTATTTGCCTCTCTAACGGAGAAACCTACAAATTAAATTGTGCCCTTGCATAATTTATATAAGTTTTTTTGTAAAAGCATTAAGGTCAAAAAGTAATTTATTTCATTAATTTCTAAGCTTTGCATAATTAACCTTCTTCTGGAGTTGGGGAGCTAATAAACAGTTCTCATAGTCTCACTAAGAGACTAGGATGTAATCATTAGATTATAGAATGAGTCTCCTCCCTCACGCTTTATCAGCACATCAGAAGGGATCAGGTACATGAGTGGATTAGAGCTGAAAGTGCTGCATAACTTAGACTCTTTCTAAAGGGGAGAGCTTTAGAAAGAGTCTAAGTTATCTTTAGAAGTACCAAGGTAATGGGAAAGAAGAAAAAGGACAAGGACACAGAATAATTTCTAGCCTCCGGCATCTATAGTTACATAAAATATTTAGCACAGCCCATTTCCTAACCAGATTAATAAAATACCTCACATTAAGTCCCTGTACCTAACACCTATGCACCTTTTAACAAAAAAATGACAAGGTAAGAAAAAACAAAGTCTGAAAAGACAACTAAGCATCAGAATAAGACTCAGCTATGATACAGATGTTGGACATATCAGACAAGGAATTTAAAATAATTATGAATAATATGTTAATGGCTATGATGGTAATGTAGACAACACACAGGAACAGATGACAGTGAAAGTTGAAATATGGAGACTCTAAGAATGATTCAAAAGGAAACACTAAGAATCAGAAACAATGTAACAGAAATGAAGAATGTCTTTGTTGGACACAGCTGTAGTCTGGACACAGTCAAGGGTTGAATCAGTTAGCCCGAAGTTAGATCAATAGACTCCTCCAAACGGAAATTCAAAATAAAATGGACTGAGTATACAAAAACCGTGGTATACTTAATTTGAATACTTTAAGGAGAAGAGACAATGGCCCAGAAGAAGTTTGTGAAGCAATAATGCTAGACAATGTCAAAAAAAATTAATGAAAACATAGATCCAGGAACACAGAAACCAAGCAGGATAAATACCATGAAGGTATATCTAGGCCCATCATTGTCAAACCTCTTCAGAGAAACCAAAGACAATAAAAAATCTTGGAAAGTAAGAGGCAAGAGGAACTTAATGACAGAGGAATAAGGATAAAAATGACAGTGACCTGTTTGTCAGAAAGAATGCATAAAGAAGGTGGATTAAAACATTTAAAGTGCTGAAAGAGAAACCACACCAATTTAAAATTCTATATACATAAAAATATAATTAAAAAGCAAAGAGATAAAGATTTTTCCAGACAACTGAAAGTGACTTTTCTGGTCATCAAAGGCTTGACCTGTAAGAAATGTTAAAAGTCTCTTCAGGCAAAAAAAAAAAAAAAAAAAAAAAAAAAAAAAGACAGGAAATGTGGATCTACATTAGAAAATAATAATAATAAGGAATAAAAATAAAGTAAAATAAATTATTATGTAGGTTTAAAAGTTCTAAATAATTCTAAAATGTATTTGTTTAAAATAGTAATAATGAATTTGGTGATTATAGCAAATGGATAGTTGAAATGAATGACAATAATGTCACAAGAGATGAGAATAAGGAATTGGGAGTACACATATAGAAGTACAGTGTTCTTTAGTAGTATAAACAAATTACTTGGAAACACATATTATAAAATTTTCCAATATGAACTATCAGAATAGCCAAAAAAAATTAAACTTAACAATCCACTGTCTGATAACAATGTGGAACAACAGAATCATGGACTTATTCCTGTTGGGAATCCAACATGATATAGCCACTTTGAAAACCATTTTGGTGGTGTATTACAAAGCTAAAATATAGTCTCACTCTGCCATCCATTCATTGTGCTTCTAGGTTTTACCAAACTGATTTGAAAATTTATGCTGCCTCCCCTCCCAAAAAAAAACAACAACAACCTACACATGAATGTTTACAGCAAATGTATTCACAATTGTCCCAAACTGGAAGAATCAAGGGGTCTTTCAATAGGAGAATGGATAAACAAAATGTTGTATGCTCACATGTAGGGACCGGCTATAGAGTTAAGCCTCGGATTGACCTGTGGCAGAGCCACAAACAAGTCCCAGCTTAGAGGGCACAGCCCTCTTAGCATAATTAAGCTTGACCTTATGGCCGCCCCCTGGACCCTTCCTGGATAGCTAATGGGCTGTGGGAGGTGCAGCAAGAGCTGCCAAAACAAGTGAAACTCACAAGAACATTGTAACTATGGATACCAATACCTTGTTTTTCTCTGACTATAAAATTAAGCCTCAGCTTGCCATCTGGATCCTTCTCTGTGGCCTTAGCCAGGCACGGGAGATCCAACAAGCCCCAGCTATATGCTCTTTGTCTGTCTTTTCTTTAATCTTTTGCCACTCCCCATCACCCAACCCTTGGCTGTGCTGGCCTGGCACACACACAGTGGAATACTATTAAGTAATGAAAGAAAATGAGATATCAAGCCACACAAAAATATGGATAACATGAAGATTTTTTAGTTTAGTGAGACTACTCTGTATGATACTGCAGTTAGATACACAATACTCAACACTTGTCAAAACTCATAGAAAGAGTCTAACTGAAATATATACATTTCAAAAACTTTTAGTTAAAATGAAGACCCTGACAAAGGAATCTAACTGGTTTACAAATGTGTAAAATAACTGAATGGGTTGGTAAATAAAATAGAGCTTATAAGATTAAAGGCAAATGTAACTGCATATAAATACTTTAGTTGTTAAATTTGTTTCCAATGAAGTAGAGGTTAACAACTTAAAAACCACTATATATTTATACTAAAATTAAAGAATTAAATAAATCAATGGGAAATAGAGGGAGCTAGATTTCGCTCTGTTAGAGTAAGGGTTAACAGATAAGCAAGGGAAGGAAACTAGAATGATCTATTTATATTAGAGTTGAAATATCCATTTGAAATTATGTTTAAATTAATATAGATACAGAAGGAGATTATTTAAATACTAGAGGCCTGGCACACTAAATAGCTGGCCCTGCCCCCCACCACCACCCACCCCCGGTTCCCCATTTGCCATTGGGTAATCAGTACAAGACAGCTGGGGGAAGGGACTGAGAGGTCTGCTGTTCCTGCTCACTCACTGGCCCCGCCCCCTCCATGGGTGGCCATCAGACGATCGGATCCTGCCACCAGGGAAAGGGACCAAGAGGTGGTCAGTGCACCTCATAGTAAATGGTCCAGTGGTCATTCTGGTCATTCTGCCATTAGGGTCAATTTGCATATTACCCTTTCATTATATAGGATAGATGGTATAAATGTGTATATAAATGGTTAGCAAACACACATATATTTCCTCATTTTCTTAGCTGAGAGAATGTAGAAACAATGGCACCCCTATAGTAATGAGCACACTTAGTATCCAGGTCTTGGTTTAAAATACCATCTACACTAATAAAAGACAAAGATGCCAATTGACCGTACCTTTGCTATGCCCTAAGCCACGTCCACCAGCCAATCAGAGTGACTATATGCAAATTAACCCAGCCAAGATGGCGACCTGCAGCCACAGAGCTGGAGCAAGCAGGAGGCTTGGTTGCCCGGGCGATGGAGGAAGCCAAGCTTCCCACCATCCCTGAGCCAGCTGAGGCCTCCGCTCATGGCAACAAAGTTTCAATTATAGAAGCTAAATAAATCCCAGATACCTGCTTCCAGCCAGCCTCCACTGGGAGCTTGGGTGGCTGGGGTTGTGGACAGCCTGAAAACAGCCATCAGCCCCTCACCCAGACTGGCCAGGCACCCCAGAAGGAACCTCCCACACTGAAGGGGGTGTGGCCAGCCTGCAAACAGTAATCAGCCCCTCACCCAGGCTGGCCAGGCACAACTATATAATAAAAAGGTAATATGCAAATTGACCCTAACAGCAGAATGACTGGGAATGACTGGTCACTATGACACACACTGACCACCAGGGGGCAGACACTCAATGCAGGAGCTGCCCCCTGGTGGTCAGTGCGCTCCCACAGGGGGAGCTCTGCTCAGCCACGAGCCAGGCTGACAGCTGCCAGTACAGCGGTGGTGGTGAGAGACTCTCCGGCCTCCTTAGCAGCGCTAAGGATGTCCCGCTGCAGCTTAGTCCTGCTCTCCGCTGGCAAGTGGACATCCCCCGAGGGATCCCAGGCTGCCAGAGGGATGTCTGACTGCCAGCTTAGGCCAGATCCCCCGGGGAGTGGGCCTAAGCCAGCAGGTGGTCACCCCTGAGGGGTCCCAGACTGCGAGAGGGCACAGGCCAGACTGGGGGACCCCCCCCCCCCCCCCCGAATGCACAAATTTTTGTGCACTGGGCCACTAGTATTCCCATAAAAAGCATAAATTCTCTTTAGAAAATTGGCTGATTCTAGGACTCAGGCTTGGAATATCTATACTAATAAAAGGGTAATATGCTAATTAGACCGGACATCTTCTGTACATTCTTCCTGACAAATCCACAGTGGTAGGGGCCAAGGCAAAGGTGGTTAGGGGCGATCAGGCCATCAGGGGAGAACAGTTAGGGATGATCAGGCAGGAAGAGTAGGGAAGTTAGGGGCAATCAGACCATCAGGGGAGCAGTTAGGGGGCGATCAGGTTGGCAGGCAGAGGCAGTTAGGGGAGATCAGGCAGGCAGGCAGGTGAGCGGTTAGGTGCCAGAGGTCTCGGATTGCTAGAGGAATGTCTGACTGCTGGTTTAGGTCGACAGGGATCAGGCCTAAACCAGCAGTTGGACATCCGCTTAGGGGTCCCAGATTGGAGAGGGTGCAAGTCAGGCTGATGGACACCCCCCTGTGCATGAATTTTGATAATCCTGGAGTATCTTGTGGTGTCAGAATGTGAAGAAATACTAAAAAACAAAGCCACAAATGAATCACAATGATGACTACTTCAAAGCAAAACAGGAGCTGACTCACCGCCCCCCGAGTGCACAAATTTTTGTGCACCGGGCCTCTAGTCTATACTAATAAAAGGGTAATATGCTAATTAGACTGGACATCTTCTGTACATCCTTCCAGAAAAACCCACGGTGGCAGGGGCCAAGGCAGAGGTAGTTAGGGGCAATCTGGCCATCAGGGGAGAACAGTTAGGGATGATCAGGCTGGCAGGCAGAGGCAGTTAGGGGCGATCAGGCAGGCAGGCAGGTGAGCAGTTAGGAGCCAGCTTTCTTGGATTGCTAGAGGGATGTCTGACTGCCGGTTTAGTCCCACAGGGATCGGGCCTAAACCAGCAGTTGGACATCCCCTGAGGGGTCCCAGATTGGAGAGGGTGCAGGCTGGGCTGAGGGACAACCTCCTGTGCACGAATTTTGATAATCCTGGAGTATCTTGTGGTGTCAGAACATGAAGAAATACTAAAAAACAAAGCCACAAATGAATCACAATGATGACTACTTCAAAGCAAAACAGGAGCTGATTCAGAAAGTTCCCAAGGCCGGCCCTAACCGGTTTGGCTCAGTGGATACAGAAAGTTCCCAAGGCCAAGGATGAAAATATTTGAGTAACAAAATAAAGTTGTATTGTATTATAACCTAAAGTATAAAATAAATATTCATGATTTTATAATACTACAAATATATGACTGAATTAATAAATAAATGCTGTAGACTAGACAAGTCTTCTGTGCAGAAAATTTCCAAGTAATATATGTATATACTACCCTTTCCCCTCACAAAGAGCTGCAACATAATTCCCCACCCCTTAAATTTGGGCTATCCATAATGACTTAACTCTAAAGTGTACAGAATGGAAGGAGGGAGGAAAGAGTATCTTTAGAGTGAAGAAACCCAACAAATGCTCTATAAGCCTGTGATCAAGATTAATATAAACAGTGATGTCATACCCTTGATATGATATGATAAAAGTGTCACTTTACTTTCAGGGTCTTCCTCCCTAAAACTTCTAACCTCAGTCTAATCATGAAAAAAAAAAAAATCAGACAATTCTAAATTGAGGGTTATTCTACAAAAACAATGAACCAGTACTCCTTAAATTTGTTAAGGTTATCAAAAACACATGATGATTAAATGTAATATGCTAACTTGAAATGTATCCTAGAAAAGAGAAAGACTTTAGGGAAATTTAAAGAATTCTGAATAAAGTATAATGTTAATTTAATAATAATGTATTAATTTCAGTTCACTCTATTTAATAAAAGTGCAATACTAATGTAAGATATTGAAAATAGGAACCAAACTTGGTATGGGGTATATGATAATGCTATAATGAAAGTATGGTCAATTTGCATGTTTGTCTTTTATTAGTATAGGATTCCAAAATTTAAAAGTTTATTAAATTAAAAAATGTTATGAGAAACTTTGACTTAATCCTAGAAAACAATTATTCCTTAAATTGATCTGGTTTGCTTAAAAAATTTATTTATATCCAAATTTAGGTACAATAACTCACACAAACATAGGAATATTTTTTTGCTTTATGGCCTGTTCTAATTTTGTTTTTATTTCAAATTGAGAATCAAAATGATCCTTTTTCTTTTGTGAAACAATTATTACTGTTATTGTTCTTCTTGATCAAATATGTGCCAAGTGTTAGTTTTTCTACTACTTATATCTATCTTCTTTTAATTTAATTCATGGAGTTGGAGATTAAGGATGAGATGTGTTGGGATATTATTAAATATTTAATAGGACCTGTATTAGCTACCCAAATTATCACATAATTTACTCCTTTCCTGAAATACTGCTTTTGAAGATGAGCCCACTCAGGTATTCAGCCCTTAGAAAAATGATGAAATGATGAGCTGTGGAGAGCATGGAAGACACACTAGTTCCTGGTCCTGAATAGAGATATAACACTAAACATAGGTAATGACTTCATTTAGTTTAACATGTTTTAAACCATAATAGTTATGGAAAATAATTTTATAAATTACTACATACATTTTTAGTAAAAATAAAATTGAGATATTGGGAGGAGGAAGTATTATAAAAATTTCCATTTACGAGGTATTTTAGAACAATTTGTAATACATCTAAGGAAACATGTGCAAGCAAACTCAAAGGAGAAATAATAGAAGCAATCATTTAAACAAAGATCTGTTTCATGGTTTTATTTATTTTTTCATACATTTAATATGAATTTTTTCTTTTATATCTTTTACCTGTAATTATTTTATCTGAAACTTCCTCCATCCTTTAATAGATGCAGTTTGGGAAGATAAAAGTAAATGGATGTTGTCACTGTTCCAGATGAGAGTGTCTGTACCTCTGGGCCAGTCCTTACACCAGTGGACACTGGGCTGTCACCTCACAGGTTTTATAGTGAACAAGTAGCACTATAGTCAGAATTTGTATCCTTGTTCATAGTTTTGTGTGATGCATGATAGGAAATCCCCACTAATCAAACTAATCTGCATCATTGTTTCCTTCTAAAAGAAGTATTATCACTGTGGGAGCCATGTCCCGTGTGGCTTAGGGTTCAGGATCTGGAGAAGGGCCTCACACAAATGACAGAGTCCAACGCACGGGGAAGGATTTCACTGGTGCTCAGGCCTTGCCAACCTTTTATTCAATTTTGGATACACATATAGCCCTTAGTCAGGCAGGCAATTCTGGTAACAGACAGACTATCTTAAAGGTCAGTAAATATTAGTAAAGATTTACTCTGAGACTATTTGGTCAGGAAATTGCTTGAGCTACCATTGTCTCAACTAAACAATTGGTGCATAGCTCTGGCCCTTACCTGGGCTCAAGGTTCACCAGTGTTCCAGGCTCCTTGTTTACACTTCTCTGATAGTGAAAACAATGGGTGGCTTCCAACAATCCCTTCATTTCTGACTTGTTATCAATGATTTTTTTTCCCCTTAAATGTTCTGCCCACAAGATGTCATTCAGTTTTTTGTTTGTTTGTTTTGTTTGTTTGTTTGTGTTTTTCTCATGCGTTTGAAACTCAAAGGTTTGTAATACCCTCAATATGCTCCTCTAGACCTGGTAAACAGATTAAGTCCTGTGGAAAGTTTCTTTGCTCACATCATGACTAGGAATAATTGCTCTATGCAAAATATGTGAGTAAAATAAATAAGTACACACAGACATTTGAAATTGGACTTGAAACAATAATCACTGACTATTAATTTCAACATTATATTTCATGTATATCATTTGTATTTATAACTCTTTTATACTTCATATGCTATACTTTATATTCTATAGTTCATATAATTATGGCTATTATGTCTTCATTGTCTATCTTTTTAAAAATTCTCATTCGAGGACATACCTCACTGATTTTAGAGAGAGAGGAATGGAGAGGGAGAGAGAGAAACATCAACGTGCGAGTGAAACATCTATCAGTTGCCTCCTATACGCACTCCAACTGGGGATCAAACCCACAGCCTGGGTTTGTGCCCTGACAGTGAATCAAACCTGTGACCTTTCTGTGTATGGGACAATGATACTCTAACCAACGATGCTCCAAACGGCTACTTTTTTCACCTTTATTGAGGTATAATTGACAAATAAAATTGTATAAATTTATGGTGATTGGTATATGCATTTATTATGAAGTGATTATTACAACACATCCATTACCTCACATAGTTACCCATTGGTTTTTTGTTTTTTTTTTGGTGTCTTTTTTTGCTATTGGTGTTTCTTTTTATAATATTTAAGATCAACACTCTTAGCAAATTCTAAGTATGCAATATAGTATTAACAATATAGTATTGTTAACTAATCACCATGCTATTTATAGTTATAACTTAAAGTTAGTTTATTTATTCATTTATTCTGTACTTCTGGTACATGTCAACTGAGAATCTGACACAATCCCTTCCCCAAGGAACTCATAAGCTGGTAGGAGATACAGATTTGCTACAAGCTATAATAATGGCAAATACATAGTATTATATCATAAAAGAGCTGTCCAAACTTGAGGAGGCAAGTAAGGAGATAAAAATAAGAGATTGTGCCAAAACTGGTTTGGCTCAGTGGATAGAGCGTCGGCCTGCGGACTGAGAGGTCCCGGGTTCAATTCCGGTCAAGGGCATGTGCCTGGGTTGCGGGCACATCCCCAGTGGGGGATGTGCAGGAGGCAGCTGATCGATGTTTCTCTCTCATAGATGTTTCTAACTCTCTATCTCTCTCCCTTCCTCTCTGTGAAAAATCAATAAAATATATTTAAAAAAAGAAAGAGATTGTATTTCAATAATTTAGATAAAAATTTTAGCTATAAATATGTTATTTATGGTTATGTAAGTTTCTCTTTTTAAAGGTTCTTTAGAAAGCGAAGAGATGTATCTCTTTTGTGGAGATATTGATTATTAAATTTAGTCTGATTGCTTATTTTAACTCTGGTTGCTTATTTTAACTGCTAAACTTGTATCTCATGAACAATGTCAAATGATTTATAAACAATATTGAAAGTCTAATCTTTTAAGCACATATTTTTAGTTTTGAGGCATTTTTCTCATCTTTAAAGTTAAGAACCTAGAATTTATCATTTCAGCTATCTTGTTACTTTGTGCCTGGCACAACTCAAAATTAATAACATTTATAAGAGTTTTAATGTTTTAATACTTAATGTTCAAATGGGCATAGATGAATATTGAAAAATTATGTCACTACCAATATTACATATACTTACTCTTTTCGTGGCTCACATGTACGCAGACAAACACATTTCATTTCATCTATCTTGCTTTATCTAAAAGGTAAACTTTCGATTCAGTAATTACCGCCCTCTTCCCAGTGTCTTGTATGCTGACCAACCAGACCCGCATAGGAAAACCTATGAATGTGTGTCATCTGCCAAGAAACGGGGTAGCATGTGCGGCTTCTGAGTGCTAGCTTCTGGGTAAATGATTTGTGGTTGGATCTGCTTCTCCTTTCTGGACTCTCCCAGTGGTTTGGGTGCTCAGTTCAATTTGAGATTATAAAAGCCTGAAAGTGATCACAATCTGAATTTCAATAAACTTAATTTATGAGGAGTGTGCAGGCTAATTTGTTGACAGCTTTAAATTGTAAGCACTTCTTTCAATTGTAAATATATCCAAACAGCTTTGTTTTTCTCATAAGAGATTCAGCACCTTGAAACAAAGGTTTGCTATAAAACAAGCTCTCCAACAAACATCTGCTCCCTGTCTCTAATGACCTGAGACAGGTGACAGAGCTCTGGCTATTTAAGCTAGATCTTCAGGTTTTGGCAATGGAGAAAAAAAAAACTACATTCATCGGAGTGAATGGACTAACATTCTCCTTTAGAAGTAAAAAATATCAGATTTGTTTCAGATTATAATTAACTAGTCTGGAATATATTCTATGGCCCAATATAAATCTAAAACTATAAATCTGAATAAAATATTTGATGTTCCAATTTTTATGCTGCTTAAATATTTGTGTATTTAATGTTTTTGGAGAGTCACTAAGTATTTATACTTTATATAACTTTACATTATAAAAATTAGACATGCACAGGAGTGGGCAAAAGTAGGTTTACAGTTCTAATACAAGTAAATAATACAGAAGTAAATAATTACATAAGAATAAACTCTGTTTTGAGTACTCACAGCTGTAAATCTACTTTTGCCCATTCTTATATAGAGAATCTTTCCTCAGAGGACTTCATGATCTATAAATATTCACTTGTCAATATTTGTAGGAATGTAGACAGTTAGTGAAAGATACTATGCAAAAAAGAGTAAACTAAAAAACAAAAAACACAAAAAACATGAAAATGTACACAAAGTTACTACTGACCAGATACATGCATTGAGATATCATTATATGTTCACTCACAGTATTAACAAAAATTGTAATGTGTGAAATAGAAACTGTGAGAAAGGATATGGAACACTGCTGATGAGGATATAAATTCTTTTTTTAAAAATAGATTTTATTGATTTTTTACAGAGAAAAAGGGAGAGGGGTAGAGAGTTAGAAACATCGATGAGAGAGAAACATCGATCAGCTGCCTCCTACACACCCCCCACTGGGGATGTGCCCACAACCAAGGTACATGCCCTTGACCAGAATCGAACCTGGGACCCTTCAGTCCGCAGGCCGACGCTCTATCCACTGAGCCAAACCGGTTAGGGCAAGGATATAAACTCTTAAACTATTTGAGATTTTTTTGTAAAGATGAAGGTACATCTATACCTATAACTTAACAACTCCACTCCTACTCATATACCTTATATCAACTCTGTTAAGTAGGAATACAATGCAAGCCCCATATGTAAATTTAAATTTTCTAGTATCCACATTAAAAGATAGGTAATACATCTCTGGCCCATGTGGCTCAGTTGGGTGGGTGTCCTCTGTCCCACCAAAATGTTACAGATTCCATTCCTGACTGCAGGCATCATCCCTGGTAGGGGGCATGCAGAAGGTAGCTGATTGATCTTTATCTTTCTCTTTCCCTCTCCCTGCCTCTCTCTCTAAAAATCAATAAAAGTATTTAAAAATAGTTTATACAAATTTTGATAATATATTATATTTAATTCAATATATCTAAAATATCATTGTGACATATACTAGTATGTGATACAAAAGTATTTAAGATAATTTTACATTCTTTTTTTGTACTGTCTTCCAAATGAGATGTCTCTTTTATATGTAGAGCACATTCACATCAGAACAACCACATTTCAAATGCTTAAGCTACTTATAACCACTGTCTACTGTACTGAACATGCAGTCTTAGGAAACTCTTTCATCTGTGCATCAGAAAGCATGTGCAAGAATTTTCATAGAGACATTGTTATTAGTAGTTTATATTGGTCAAGGATGAGTAAGTAAAAGAGATCCCATGACAGTGATCTCAGAGAAGACATTTAAAATAGAAAGCTACTTACATCAGTGTTGAAAGTGCTAAAAACTCCCCAAACAAACAAACAAAAAAAATAAGCCAAACCAGAGATAAATGACAGCAGTAAGCAGCTGCATCTCTCAGGCTGGTAGAATAAAAAAGAAAATGCTGTTCTTTATGATGAGATCCTAACTCCTTAGAGTCACTTAGAAAACTTTTCATGGTCTTGCCCTATATGTTTCTCCATTTTCAACTCTAAAAACTCCCTACTCTCTCCATAAGTGCCAACCATATCAACCACATATAGTTCCCAGGATAGGTTCTTTTATTTCACACCTTTGTGCCATGGCACAAGCAGTGTAAGTAGCCTGAAATACTCCTATTGATACCATAACTTAACCTAGTTATGAATAACTGGAAAGCAGCAGTTATTCATAGGGAACACCAAATATTATAGCCATGTGATTTATACAGCTTGGCCATGAAGCTGAAGTTTAACACTCCCCAGGTCTATTCCCTGCAGATTCATGGGATCAGAGCCTGAACAGGGAGAAAACAGATGCAGATCCAGTAAGGTCTGGATAAAATGGGGAAGGAACTTGGCGTTCAGTCACACCTGGGAACAGATCATTGGCCAGAGTAGGTGTGGCCACTGCCAGCGTGGGAATATTTGAGATACTTAATCTCCTAAACAAAGGAGTTTGCTCTCTTGCCTCTTGGTGTGTTGCTCTTGACGCCTGGCCTGCAGGACTCTCATGCTCCTGTATCTGCTGACATGGCCTACAGCCATATGGACCGCACACACAATGGACTGATGGACTGCAACTAGCTTAATGCTACGCTGGACTCAATTACACCCTGGGATGGAAACTTTGGACGCTGGCTATGCTTTTAGCTCTACTGAATCCTGAGCTGCACATCTTCCAGGACTGAATTAAGGGAGATGGGGCTTTAGAAACCCAATAATGTAATTCCGTGCAAATAAAAGTCACTCATCCTCCTGTGCAGGTCTCAGAAAATTATTTTCCTCAGGCTATAGTAAAGAACCCCATCCCCACTAGCAACAGAGAAAGACCATTCACACATTTCTCCAAAAACACTACCAACATTCCTCCTGATCACCTTCTGCTTCCTCTAACCTCAGGCAGATGTCAACTTCTTCACTAAGATTGTGCCTATCTTCTTCTCACCCTTCACAAGCTACACTGAGTTAACCACATTTGTATATGATCATAGCACCCGTAGGCAAACTCTCATTAGACACTTGTCATATATTTTTGTGATATTGGTTTTACTTTCTCCACTGTATCATAGTATGTTTGAGAGCGGGTATTTCAGTAATTTCTGTAGCACCAGCTGCTGGCATATTATAGGTGTGAAAGCAATACTTAGGAGTGAACTGGACAATTGAAATGTTAAAAAACAACAAACACAACAGCCCAGCCTGTGTTGCTCAATGGTTGAGCATCGACCTATGAACCAGGAGGTCATGGTTCAATTCCTGGTAGGGGCCCATGCCTGGGTTGAGGGCTCGATCCCCAGTGTGGAGCCTGCAGGGGGCAGCCGATCAATGATTCTCATCATTGATGTTTCTTTCTGTCTCTCTCTCCCTCTCTCTTCCTCTCTGAAATCAATAAAAATATTAAACAACAACATATAACACAAACATGTTTATGATTTTCCAAAGACTTAGTTCACACTATGCTTTCTATAACGATATTAGTTTCAATGATTTGGATTATCACGGATGCCAGTTAGACCATGGTTAGTGGAGACAGAGCAGAGTGTAATGAAACTATAGGTAATCAATGCAATCTGCACATTAATTTAGAAAATATCACTTATTTTATATATTTAAAGCTTAATAATTCATCATAGTTCAATATTACTTATTTTATATATTTATAGCTTAATAATTCATCACAATACATGTATTATACAAATTACAAATTTTTACACAACAGAGAAATAATAAAGTGAAATTTAAAATGTCCTTGCAGCCCTAGCCGGTTTGGCTCAGTGGATGGAGCGTCGGCCTGCAGACTGAGGGGGGAGGTGTGCAGGAGGCAGCTCATCCATGTTTCTAACTCTCTATCCCTCTCCCTTTCTCTCTATAAAAAAATCAATAAAATATATTAAAAATAAATAAATAAATGAATAAAATGTCCTTGCAGCTATGGAAACAATCCAAAAAGAAAAAATATATATATTAATTACCTTTTAATAAATAGTAAAGGCTGAATTTGTTTTTGAAACTTTTTTTCTGTTTGTTACATGTGATATAAAAATAACTTCTGAGAACTATTACTCTTTTTTCATTTTTAAAAAAAAATTTTCATATTTTTATTTTTTATTGATTTCAGAGAGGAAGGGATAGGGAGAGAGAGATAGAAACATCAATGATGAGAGAGAAT
>NW_005370928.1:284433-296214 GCF_000412655.1 Myotis brandtii | reverse complement strand
CTTTTTTTAGAGAGAGAAAGGGGAAGAGAGAGAGAGAGAGAGAGAGAGAGAGAGAGAGAGAGAAACAATGATGAGATTGGCTGTCTCCTGCACAGCCCCCATTAGGGATCAGGCCCACAAATCCCGGCATGTGCCCTGACTGGGAATGGAACCATTGAACACTCTGTGCATGGGATGATGCTCAATCAACTGAGCCACACTGGCCAGGGCTAGAAATAGACAGATTTTTAAAATTTGTTTCAACTTTTCTATCTGGCTGCTTATTTGCATCAAAAATATTAGGTGGGTATTAAGACTTAATTGACTTTATTTTACATAGACTATATTCTTTATTCAAAAAAAAAAGTCTCAAACCCATAAAAAGTCAAACAAAAATGGAGGCTTCTAAATAAAGCGTGACCTTAAAGAGATAATAAGTCTGGCCAAAGTCAAAGATCTATAATTAATCTCATCTAGATAAAATGATCTGCAGTTCTTTTATGTCATTGTTTCTCAACTTTCCTAATGCGACAACCCTTTAATACAGTTCCTCATGTTGTGGTGACGCCCAATTTCATTATTACAAATTGAACATAATTAAAGCATAGTGATTAATCACAAAAACAATATGTAATTATATATGTGTTTTCCAATGGTCTTAGGCGACCCCTGTGAAAGGGTCATTCGACCCCAAAAGGGGTTTCGACCCACAGGTTGAGAACCGCTGTTTTATGTCCTTCGTTCTCAGTCTTTTCCTTGTTGACTGTTTTATTGCTAATTGTTGAGTTCTTATCTTCTTCCTTAAGTTATTTAGAGGAAATGATAGGTTTCCCTCTCTGGGACTTGAGAGACTCACTCCGCACTCCTGGGTGCAAGCATCCCTGAGAGATACTTCCGCTAGCACCAAGTATGACCAATGATGGTGCTGGGGAACAGGTCAGCTGGGATACTGTAAAAACCTGCTCTCCATGGTTTTTATTGTGTAAAATGTGATTTTCTGCACTTCACATTTTGTTAGCTTGATTTCTGTGACTGGAATTCCTGTCTCCCAATTAATTTTGATTATTTAAAAATTCTTGGTTTTTTAAAAATCATTAAAATAAATTTGTTTTGATTATTTATGTATCAAGTCTGATTAGTTTTCCAGGTGAATAAATTTGAGAAACTTTAACTAAATGGATGTTCTTAAAATATTTGCAAAATATACTTAAATTTTATGTTGATACATGCAGAAATATATAGATGTAGATGATTAAGTTTATTTCTAACTTTCCTAAAATTCTAATTTAGCTTATCTCACAATTTCATGAATCATATAAAACATGCAAAGTATATGTAATTTAATATGATTTTTTGCAAGGGATAATTTTTTTAATATATTTTTATTGATTTCAGAGAGGGAGAGAGAGAAATAGAAACATCAATGATGAGAGAGAATCAGCAATCGGCTACCTCCTGCAATCCCCACATTGGGGATCGAGTTCACAACTCCGGCATGTGCCCTGACCGGGAATCCAACCGTGACCTCCTAGTTCAGGGGTGGGCAACCTTTTTGTGAGTGCGTGCCAAAACCAGCAAAATCTCTGACTCAAAATTCTTCTGCGTGCCAACCCTAATTTTTTGAGAACATGTTACGCCTACTTGATATCTCTTAAGGTGTACGTATGTGAAGAACCTTGAAGAAATAATAAAATTCATTCGAGCGACAAAAACACAGTATATGATGATGAAAAATACATTTATTTTTTAATGTATACATGTACACTGATAGTCCGACAGAAAACTTTATGACTCCGTTTGATATTATCAGTGGGACTTTTGCTGCTGCATCACTGATGACAGAGATTTTACATCAGGTTTATATTTCGTGACCTTCAGAGATATGCACGAGCTACTACTTTCATCCGTCAGGCTACTCCTATTACGAGACTTAACAAAATTCATCACTGAGAACAAAGATTCACAAGCGTATGTGGATGAAACCAAAACACTGGTCGGATCTAGGAAGGCAGGGAGAGTTAAGGCAGAGGCATAGAAATTGCTCTTCCCCTCTCTCGTCAATCCATGTCTATGGTCTTTAAGATAACTTGTTATGTAAAATTATTTATTTATCTAAGATGCACCTACACTGAATTTATCTGAAAAATAAAAAAGTCGATATTAAGAAAAAAATTGTAAATGGTAGATTATAAGAGAGGGTTTCGTGTGCCAGCAAAAGTTACTGGCATGCCATGTTTGGCACGCGTGCCAGGGGTTGCCCACCCCTGTCCTAGTTCATAGGTTGATACTCAATCACTGAGCCACACCAGCTGGGCAGCAAGGGATAATTTTTGAGAAATTAAACATGAGAAGTTAAATTTATTACATTATTATGTATTTGGGGAAAAATCAAAATAGAAAATACAAAGACTCAAAGTATTCTATATAATAAAAGCCTAATATGCTAAGTGTCCCACCATTCATTTGACTGTTCAACCAGTCGCTATGACACACACTGACCACCCGGGAGCAGACACTCCAACTGGGGTCAAGCCGATCAGGACTGGGCGAGACAGGCCGGACATGCCCTGGAGCCCTCCCGTGGTCCCTCCCCGGCCACAATCGTGCACTGGGGGGTCCCTTGGTCTGGCCTGCACCCTCTTGGGGGATGTCAGAGAGACAGTTTCAGCCCGATCCCCGCAGGCCAGGCCGAGGGACCCCACCAGTGTATGAATCTGTGCACTGGGCCTCTAGTATTTTAATAATGATATTTAAAATAATTTATAAATTAACCCAACACTAGATTTCATAAAATGCATTGCTCTATGCTGTCAGTTTGGCCATAATATTGTTGTTAATTTTGACACACATAAAAACCATGAGATTATATTGCAAAAATAAGTATTTCTTAAAGCTTACAAAATTGAGATTGGCATTGTTCCTGAGAGAAAATATGTGTGAATAAACTTGGTTAAGTTAAACCAGCTATCACTACCAACTATCACTAAGTCAGATGAAATAGGCATCGGCTAATGGACTCCAACTAAAAACACCTTGGCAAGAATACAATTAAGGATGCAATGTATAGATGGAAAAGGAGAACACAATTCTTTAGGAAGTATTAAAGAAACAATTAAAATGCAAGTTTGTGAAATATTTGCCTTACTAATATAAAACTTTTAAATTTACCTGAAATATATTTTGTACTTTTGATATTTAGCCCATGACTAAAATACATGTATTTTTTGTAATTTTTGCTGTAATTTGCTTTCCTTTATAGCTGGGAAATACCTAAGATACTTTTGAAGATTTTGTTGTTGTTTGCTATGTCAGATTTCTTATTCAGTTATATTGGTAAAGCTGGGCCAGTAGCAAAAAAAAACACAAAAAAAAAAAAACACAAAAAACAAAAACAAACTATATTTCCCTGGGAAACAAAGCATGTTCAAAAGGCGGAAAATCTCTTTAAACTTCATGGGAATTCTCTTTATTGCAGCTACAAGGGGTTTTCTTCATTCATCTCCACTTTAGAAAACTAACTGTACCATCTCCGTGTACAGTTTTCGATTTATTGTTTTTGGAAGTGCCAGGTTATTTTTACTCCCATAAGGGAAAAAACAAAAGCAAACAAGCAAAAAAGCCTATATCCTGTTGACTTGTTTACCAAAGGTATTCCAAACAAAGTCCATAGTCATATGCATCATTTTTATTTTATGAACAAAATTGTTTCCTTTGACTTCCAGATCACCAAGAAATTAGCTCATTGGAAATGTTACCAAAACCGGAGGGATAAAAAGTAATTCATGTCTCTACTGACTTTTATATCACATTGAAATTTGTGAAAATGTATAGAATGTAAAAGTCTTTGCTTCTTTGTAGTTTTCACATTGTGCTCTGACTCCTGCATAATAAGTGGAAATAATAATGGAACATTGGTAGGTAATCAGCCCATATGGTTGCTTATCATATGTTGAGTGTTGTTCATTAACCTATTCTCACAAGAACAGATGTTTAAATTAAAATAACATTTCAAATACAGTCCCTATGAATGCATTTCTAATCATTACTTTTGTGTTGTTCAACATTTTACAAGGTGTATATGTTATTTTGATTTTTATATTCAGAGGAAAGAAGGGAAATAAAGATTATATTATTTTCTGACTGCTTCCTAATACAAATTTAGGTTTCTTCTATTAAATATTAGCATATTTATATAATAAAATCAAATTCTAACGTTCAAAATTCTGAGTTTAGAAAATTTAAAAACAGAAATCTGGTAATCTAGAAATAAAGAAACTTATGCTCAGAATCTTGGCAAATATAAGGTGAGCAAAAATTGATTTACAGTTGTTCAAATGGAAAATAATACAATAATTAATAAATAATAATACAAGAATATACTCTGCATTTTGCATACTCACAACTGTAAACCTACTTTGCCCCATCCTGTATAATGTAAAAAAATAAAGGCTTCAGATATTTCTGTAGGTTAAAGAGCAAATCATCTTAGCTCATGATTATTTTTATTAATATTTTATTCCTACTTTTAAAAAATCTATTTTGATATGAATTTGAAATACAATTTTTCTATATAAAAACATTTACATGACTATAATTACTTTCTTTAAAGCATAAAATCAAGTGAATGGAGTTAAATGCATATTGCACTTAAATGCAAAATGTAACTGTGTTTTATGAAAACAACCTGATTCATCAGGTAACTCAAGGCAGATAGATTTACTGGCAATATAAAAAGATGGAGAAAAACAATAGCTGGAGGAATATGAGAATATCAGATAAGCTGTGGGTTTATATATTGCATCAGATAAACCTTCTGGACTGAGTTTCTAAGCAAAATATATCTTTCTTGTCGATTTTGCAGGTACCAAGCTGTAGAATTGGGAGTTATTCCAAAATTTAAAATTAAAGGAACAATTAAACAAGAGAAAAGAAACATGCTGCTCAAAAGAAATAGACTAATTTTAAAAGTGCACTTTACCATTATTATATTTAAATGAGGTTTTTGATCACTTGATCTGACCCTGCATGGTGCATAGCAACTACACTTGCAAAGTATATTTGAATGAAGATTATTATAATTTACTAAGAGTGGCTGCAGGGGATTAGGGAACTTGGAAGGCCAACCCTGTACTTCCATAACAGACACCACTGCCAGATAATTAACCTTGCTGTTTGTTTAGCATCCACCAACTGCTTCATTACTGATTCAGTCAATTATCTCCTGGTAATGACCGCTACAGAAGGTAGAATTGCTTAATTAAAATTATTTAGACCAAGAAGGAACTTTGATTGGGCCATGCATATTAGAAAGGCTTGATTAATCTCCATGAGATACACTCAACACATTTAAAGGTTTGCTTCATTATATAAAAATGCCAAATTCATTCTTGTTACAATAAAAAATTATTTTTTCCCTTAGCCACTTAAAAAACAAGACAGAAAAAAAAAGTGGCTGAAAAGTAGCCTTTTTAGTCTTAATTTTACTATAGGAAATTTTGAAGGGTGAAAGTAGAATTTGATTTATTTCATAAGATGCAATTGATATAAATTAGCATTCCTTATTGTTTGAAGGAATTATATGTACTCAGGCGAACAAACTTGTCACTCTGTGTACACACCAGTTGAAAGATGGAAATATATTTTAAACTTCACCTTTCGTTATAAGTATACACAGGTGAATTTCTTGGTTCTTTCATCATATGAACACGGTGACCTGTTTTGAAAAATAGCCAGTTGATACTCTTTGTGCGTGAGTCAGAATGGATTAGGTTTAGAACAAATCTATTTCAGCACCAGTAGCAGTTCTACAGTGTTTAGTCGACTTCCTTTGAGTAAAGAATTTTTTTCTAAGTAAAAGTAGAGTTCATTGCTTTGCCTCATTTTCATCTCTGACTAGATTACAGATCAATATTTTGTTTCCTTAGCTTTCAAAATAAAATTTCTCAAGCGAATTTATTAAGGTACAATCAAATAGGATTTGACTGTTTCTTTTTTGCTGTTGTTTTTATTTTTTGGTGGGGAGAGGAGTTTTTATTTGTTGTTAATAACTGCATTAGCTTTCCAATAAATACACTTATTTTTTAATGATCCAAAAAGTTCTCTTAATTGCATATATTATGCCACAAATGTATTAATTTCTGATAGAGTTAGTTTGAATCTAAATATAATTTAGGAAATTACTGCTCCAAGGCAATTAAAGGGCATCTCAGAAGTTTTTAGATGTTACACAGATTTTTCCAGTAACACTGCCCTCCTTGTAAGGATCAAGTTTTCAATGGGCATTTCAGTTTGTACTGTAGAAATATTGACAATACAATACAGTTCCACTACTTAAAAGTGAAATAAAAACAGTGCGATTATCCTTCAACATGGAACCTATATTGTGATTATCAGATTCTAGGTATATGATTCTTCCCGGGAAAAGGGACAGCTGAGATTCAAGAAAACATAGTAGGGGAAAATACCATAGAGCTGTTTTACTTGAAAAAGCAAACATAAACACACTTTTTTGTCTTCCACAACTAAGAAAGTAATAGCACTCTAACATGCTAAAATAACAACAACAATAAAAAACAAAACAAAACAGCAACCCAAAAACTTAACGTTCTGGAAGAGTGCATTCCCCAACATCTTGCAGAATCATATATTAGCCTTTTTAAAAACTGAATATGATGATCATGTTCCCAACAATGCAACTTAGATAGAAATAAGTAGAGGACTAAAATATCTCTATGATCAGTTTTTAATGTATCCACAGAAATAAATAAACCAACAAAATTGCTTCACTGTAACTCTTATAACTACTAGAGGTAGTTATAAGAATCCGTGCACTGTTTGGGGGGTGGTCCCTCAGCCTGGCCTGCGCCCTCTTGCAGTCCAAGACCCTTCCGGGGATGTCCAACTGCCAGCTTAGGCCCAATCCTGGATCAGGCCTAAGCCGGCAGTCGGACATCCCTCTCACAATCTGGGATCCCTTGCTCCTTACCACGTGCCACCTCGTTCCTTACTGCTCGGCTCACTGCTCTTTAGTGCTGCTGCAGAAGCAGGATAGGCTCCCGCCACCACCGCTGCATTTGCCGGCTGTGAGCCCAGCTTCTGGCTGAGTGGCCACTCCCACTGTGGGAGCATACTGACCACTAGGGGGTAGCTCCTGCATTGAGCGTCTGCCCCTGCTGGTCAGTGCACATCATAGTGACCGGTCGTTCCAGTCATTCTACCATAATGGTGACTTAGGCTTTTATTATATAGATAATAATAAAAGCATAATATGCTAATTAGACCAGGCATCTTTCCGGATGACCTTCCAGATGAAGCCGGGGCTGTGAAGGCCAAGGCAGAGGTGGCCACCATGGCAGCAAGGGCCGAGCCTCTTGCACAGATTTCATGCAGCGGACCTCTAGTATAATATAATAATAGCATGAAAACAATGAGATTCTGAAAATAAGTTCTATTTATTGATAATACATTACACATCAAAATTTGAGGAAACAAGCTTAAGTAATATTGGTAAGAAAGCTTTCTGTTCTATATGATTGTAATAGAAAAAATAAAATTGGAGGGTGAACATTCAAGCAAAGAGAACACAGAAAATTAAAAAAAAACTGCACAGGAGCCCGGCCAGTATGGCTCATTTGGTTGAGCATTGGCATTTGCACCAGGAGGTCACTGGTTCGATTCCAGTTCCAGGCATAATTCCAGGTTATAGGCTCAATGCCCAATAGTGGACCTGTAGGAGGCATCCAATCAATGTTTTTCTCTCATCAATGTTTCTATCTCTTCCTCTTCCTTTTTCTCTCTGAAATCAATAAAAACTATTTTAAAAAAAAGAAATTTCATAAGAGATATAGTAAAGATAAGAGTAGAAATTCCTACAATAGAAAACAAAATGCTGTATTAGAAAATTACGAAAGTTATTCAAACACTAAAAAGACAAACTTTTAGCACACTTGGTTAATCAAATCAGAGAGCAAAGATAAATACAAGAGTAAGTGGTCAGATAAAGTGTAACTGAACATAGATTTTACATAAGAAAAGATTACATAAAAAGGATAGACAAGCCAATATTAAAAAGTATATTAAATGGGCAATTTCAAAGAGAATTATACCTAAAAATTGACTTTAAAGCCATACTGAATGATTTTTGGAAAGAAATATATATATACATATATATATATATTCAGTGGAGAAGAAAACTGCTGTTTTTTTCATTAAATTAATTGTATATATAAAAGTTTTAAAATATGAAATTGCTCTTAGTCACCCACTTTTTATTTACAAAAATATTAAAGTGGAAAAATCTATATAATTAAACTTAATCTGAGAAAATCTATACAGAAACTATTAAAAGTATAATGTGGCTGAAGTAAATGTTGCTTCTACACACTTACTATGCACAAGTTTATAAAAATGTATTTTTTGCCCTGGTCAGATGGTTAGGCTGAGGCATCATCCTGTGCACCAAAAGGTTGTGGGTTTGATCCCTGGCTAAGGTGCCTGCTGGAGGCTATAGATGGATGTCCCCTTCCTCTATCTCTAAAATCAATAAAAACATATACTTGGGTAAGGATTTTAAAAAATATTTTAAAAAATACATTTTTTAAATGCTGAGGTGCAAAACTATGGTTGCCAATAAAAATAAATGGAAAAAAAATTATATAAAACAATAAAATATTAAGACTTTATTAGAGACATGCAAACATTTCTAAATAAAAAAAATGTATGTACTATATTTATGAAGATTAAATATTATAAACACACTTATTCACCTCAAATTAATCTTTGAATTTGGCTAAATCCAATAAAATTCTTCAAAGAAATTGACAAGCTGATAATAAAAGTTTTCTGGAACAGAAAGAAAAAAAGTTAGTTAAGAAGTCTTATCATAGCAATAAAAATTCACATAAATGATATATTATTTATTAAATTACTATTAGATGTTTTTATTAATATACTAGAGGCCCGATGCACAAAGATTTGTGCTAGAATGGGCCTTCCTTCCCCTGGCTTCTGGCACTGCCTTCGCTCTGGCCCAGAGCCGCCTTTCTGCCTTCATTCCAGTCCGGAGCCGCCTTCCCATGCTGCCTAGAGGCCTGGAGTGGCTGGGGCGGTGCAGAACACCTGCAATGACCACGCAAGCATCCCACCCCGCCCCTGGTTGCTCAGCGCCTCTGTATGCAAATTAACCCACCATCTTCGTTGGGTTAATTTGCATACGCACTCCTGATTGGCTGGTGGGTGTCACAAAGTTACAGTCAATTTGCATATTTCTATTTTATTAGTGTAGATTAAACTAGAGGCCCAGGCACAAAATTTGTGCACTTAGGTGGGTCCCTCTCACAGTCCAGGAGCCCTCAGGACATATCCCAAGGGGAGCAGGCCTAAGCCCTCAGTTGGACATCCTTAGCACTGCCGCGGAGACAGGAGAGGCTTCCACCACTGCCGCTGCGCTCGCCACCATGAGCCCGGCTTCTGGCTGAGCGGTGCTCCCCCTGTGGGAGTGCAGTGACCACCAGGGAGTAGCTCCTGCATTGAGCATTTGCCCCCTGGTGGTCAGTGTGCATCACAGCGACCAGTTGTTCCACCATTTGATCGATTTGCATATTAGCCTTTTATTATATAGGATAGTAACATTGAATCTCTATTTTGTACCATACACAAAATTGGTTTTAGGTGAATATATATGGCAAAATTTTAAAATGTTTGGAAGAAAATAAAATAGTTGGTGGTACAGAAAAATTTATTAGGCACAAAATAAGATTGAAAGATACAATTATAGTTGGCTCTTGAAGAATATGAGTTTGAACTGCATGGGTCCATTTATATGTGGAGTTTTTTCAACAAATATACAGTTGGTCCTCCTTATCTCTGTAGATTCAACCACTACACATCAAAAACAATATTTTTGATCCATGGATAGAAATCCATGGATGCAGAGGGTCAGCTTTATGCATTGTTCTGCATCATTTTATATAGGAGACTTGAGCATTCATAAATTTTGTTATTCAGCTAGGGACTCAAGAACCAATTTCCCATGGGTGATACTAAGGGATGACAAGTTTTGGGGAAGTCACTAATTATAGGTGGTTTTCAACTGAGTGGGTGTCGGCACCCCTAACTCCTGCATTGTTCCAAGATTCAGCTATATTGTAAGACAACAATATTTTGTACAATAAAAATACATCATAAGATGTGATAAAATAAGATATACATTGGAGAGTTTAGAGCTTTTACATGACAAAATTATTAGCATCTACAATATATGAAGATCATCTAGAAATTCAAATATTAAAAGTCCAATGAAAAAAATAAAATAAAAATATGGCTAAAGGTCATGAACCAAAGGGAAATCAACATCTGCAAAATGTTTGCTGTTCCAGAGCAATAAAAAGTAAAGCATCAATGAAATACCATTTTAAAGTCATCTATTGACAAAACATTTAAGTATGTTAACCAAGCAACTTAATACCAAGTATGTTAATTGATGGGGAAAGAACTTTCACAGATTTCCCTGGTAATGTTGTGTAATCACTTTGAGAATCTAGAATTCTCTATAGTATTTAAAAATAAATGATCTATCAACATGGATTTATCTTATAAACACAATATTATATTTAAAGGAAGCTACAAAGCAATACATTTTGCATGATGATAGTTAAATAAGGTACTAGCCTTGTCCTGGTGGCTCAGTTGGTTGGACCAATGCCCCATACAATGAAAGGTTATATATTCCATCCCCATTCAGGGTACGTGCAGGAGGCAACAGATTGGTGTTTTTCTCTCACATGGATGTTTCTCTCTCTCTCTCTCTCTCTTCCTTCCCCTCTCTCTAAAATCAATAAACATATCCTTAGGTGAGGATAAAAGTAAAAAATAAATAAAATTAAATAAAAAATATCTTGTAATGTTATGCAGTTAGAAAACTGGTATATGTATTTCTTTCCACAAATGTTATGTAGATGCAGATGTAAGTATATAAATATTTATATATCTATTGATGATGACTGAGGTTATCTTTTTTTATTTATGTGAGAAATTTTACAAACATTTATATGCTTCAAGGACATGATTTATAATGACTGTGTGATATTCCGTTTTATACATGAATTGAAAATTATGTATTCACTTCTATATTGTTAGACCTTTAAGTTCTAACTTATGAATAGCTTAAACAATATTGTAATAAAATAACTATATAATCTCTAAAATGACATTAAAATGTTTTTATTCAGATAAAATTAAGAAACAATAGTACTCACTACTGGTGAGGCTAAAAGCAAATTGCATTCTTATATGCATTGAGGAACTAGTAACTTTGTATTGTCTTAGATATAAAGTTTGTAATATATTTAAAGAATCTAAAAATCTAGCACTTTGGCATGGCAAGTTATTTCTAGCAATGTATCTTAGTAAATTATGATATAAGGGTTCAAATTACAATGCACAAGTTTGTTTATTGCAGTACCATTGATAATATGAAACGGTAAGAAATATGTGATGTTTATTAGAATGCAATTGGAAAAAATGTTATTTATACCTATAGAGTATAGGTTTATTTAAAATGATGATATTTTATTTTTGAATTGATAAGCAAACAAAGCGCACATAAAATACATGTGGAGTATGACTAAAATATATGCATGCGAGTATACATGTGTGTTTTTATGGTCTTAAATTGGGTAATATCCTCATGTCTCACCTTGTCTTCAACAAAACACAATTATTTATTTACTAGAGGCCTGGTGCACAAAAATTTGTGGACTCGGCGGGGGGAAGGGGGGGGTCCCTCAGCCCGACCTGTGCCCT
>NW_005370928.1:271852-283159 GCF_000412655.1 Myotis brandtii | reverse complement strand
TGGCTGCCGGACGCCATCTTGGCTGACAGTTAATTTGCATAAGGATATGGTGATTAGCCAATGGGAAGGGTAGCGGTCGTATGCTAATTACCATGTTTCTCTTTTATTAGTGTAGATATTTTGTACTTCCTTATGGCCTGGTTGATGCATAAAACTACATAATTATTTAAATACTAAAGGCCTGGTGCACAAAATTCGTGCATGGGCTTGGGGGCGGGGGTCCCCTCAGCTCAGCCTGCACCCTCTCCAATCCGGGGCCCCTTGGGTGATGTCTGACTGCCAGTTTAGGCCCAATCCAGGGGTTCAGGCCTAAACCAGCAGTCGGACATCCCTCTCACAATCCAGGACCGCTGGCTCCTAATTGCTCACCTGCCTGCCTGTCTGGTTGCCTCTAACTGCCCCCCCACCCCGCTCCTGCCGACCTGATCGCTCCTCACTGCCTCTGCATGCTGGCCCGATTGCCCCTAACTGCCCCCCCCCCACTGCCTGGTCACCCCTTACTGCCCCCCCTGCCAGCCTGGTCACCCCCAAATGCCCCATCCACCAGCCTAGTTGCCCCTCACTGCCCCCCCGATGGCCTGGTTGCCCCCAACTGCACCCCCCAACCTTCAGTCTGGTTGCCCCTAACTGCCTCCCCCCACGGCATGGTCTCCTCTTACTTCCCCCTGCTGGCCTGGTCACACCCAACTGCCCCCCCTCCCCGGCCAGCCTGGTTGCCCCACAAAGCCTGCTATTCAGTCGTTTGGTCGTCCCTCACTAACCCCCCTGCCAGCCTGATTGCTCCATGCAGCCTGCTTGTTCAGTTGTTTGGTCGTACCTCACTAATACCCCTGCCAGCCTGGTTGCCCCACACAGCCTGCTGTTTAGTTGTTTGGTCATCCCTCACAAACACCCATGCCAGCCTGGTCACCCCATGAAGACTGCTTGTTTAGTCATTTGGTCATCCCTCACTAACCCCCTTGCTGGCCTGGTTATAGGCAGCCATCTTGTGAGGGAGTGAGGGTCAATTTGCACATTACCTCTTTATTATATAGGATATCTGATAAGGACAATGAAGAATTATACTATAGTCTAAGAACTAAAATGTCAAGTAAGTCTCAAATTATCGAATGCTTTGAATAACCATGAAAGATCACTAAATAACAGGAAATTTAAAAATACTAAGAATTTTACCTATAGACTAGAGCAGCGGTTCTCAACCTGTGGGTCGCAACCCCTTTGGGGGTTGAATGACCCTTTCACAGGGGTCGCCTAAGACCATCAGAAAACACATATATAATTACATATTGTTTTTGTGATTAATGACTATGCTTTAATTATGTTCAATTTGTAACAATGAAAATACATCCTGCAGATTAGATATTTATATTACAATTCATAACAGTAGCAAAATTACAGTTATGAAGTAGCAACGAAAATAACTTTATGGTTGGGGGTCACCACAACATGAGGAACTTTATTAATTGGTCGCGGCATTAGGAAGGTTGAGAACCACTGGACTAGAGGAAAATCTTGTTTTATTCCTTTACTGCTAGATGTCCCTTTATCTTCCCACCATTCAAAGATTTTTGAAGTTGGCTAAAATTGTGAGAATATCGTAAATATAAAAGCAGCTTTCTGAAATCTATGTATGTCTTCAAGAAAAATATACACGCTTAATACAGGTTTAAGTTATCATCCTATGTGCTTCCCCTGTGATTGCTGGACTTCGGGAAGATAATAAGGTAATCCAAGGCCATGCTCTGCACATCAGTCTTTTTTTACATTGTTACCAACTCTGGTCCTATAGGGAACAAAGTGCAGGCCCAGCTGGATGCACTCCAAAATGTTGAGAGTGTTTAGCCACAGGTATTAGGCTTAACCATAACTTTTCTTTCCTCTATATGACTTTGTATCTTTTGTGATTTTTAATTTTTATAGCTTAGAAAAACAACATTGAGTTGACAATCAACTTAAGAATATTAAATCATTTTTATTATGAAAAAAAGAGTTTATCTGGTTTTCTTTCACTTTCTCCACCTTCCAATTCTATATACTCTTTATTTCCTGAATCTGTTTGCTTGGTTTCATTTGTGTTATTTGTCCTTCTTAGAATGCCTTCCACTTGCTCAGTCCTCAACAGTGACTGCCTCACAACTTTTCAAATCATTTCCTGAACATTTCAGTGCTTAGTGGTGTTTATTATATTTAACTAGAGGCCTGGTGCACGAAAATTGTGCATTCGGGGGTGGAGGTCCCTCAACCCAGCCTGTGCCCTCTCGAAGTCCAGGAGCCCTCGGGGGATGTCTGATTGACGGCTTAAGCCTGTTCCCCGTGGGTCAAACATCCTTAGTGCTGTTGAGGAGGCTCCCACCACTGTTGCTGTGCTGGCCAACCATGAGCCCAGCTTCTGGCTCAGCGTCGCTCCCCCTGTGGGAGCACACTGACCACCAGGGTGGAAGCTCCTGCATTGAGCGTCTGTTCCCTGGTGGTCAGTGTGCATCATAGTGACCGGTAGTTCCACCGTTCAGTTGATTTGCATATTAGCCTTTTATTATATAGGATTCTTAATGCCAATAGCACTTATCGTCATACATTACATTGCACATAATTTCTGTAGATATATACTTGCACATATAATTCATAGTTCTGTATAATGTAGTCAAATGAGTAAGAGTGAGTCAGCTGTCAAGTGCAAACATGATGCCTTAGGTCAAAGGGTTCATTCCTACATGTATATATATATGAACCTAAGTGACCGTTATGACCCAACAACCGGAACTACCAGAACGACTGGTCAACCAATCGCTATGATGTGCACTGACCACCAGGGGGCAGATGCTCAATGCAGGAGCTGCCCCCTGGTGGTCAGTGTGCTCTCACTGCCAACCTCCCATGGCCACTCCCCCTGGCTGGCCAACATCCGTAAGTCCCTCACCCTGGGCCATGATTGGGAGGGGGAAGCCAGCCAACCTCCCGTAGCCCCTCCCCCTGGCCAGCCAGGCCCCCAACCAGCTGGCCAACCTCCCATGGTCCCTCCCCCCTGCCGGCCAGCCCGCCCCCCTGATAGGCCCTGATCACTGGGCCAGGCCAAGGGACCTCACCCGTGCATGAATTCGTGCACCGGGCCTCTAGTTAAAGAATGAAAGTCCAAAAACTTCACTCAAAAAACATTTTACATATGTGTAGTACATAGAAATATAGGTTGTGGGAGAATTCAATCTAAAAAATAAAAAGTTTTATTTTATTTTTTTATGCCCCACCTAATGTCTACAAAATACTAAATAACTTATCCTCAATGATCTGTATTAAGTGACGAGTGAAATCTCTTTAAGATAATTATGAATAGCAGACATGTGTGTTGTAATTTTCTCATGATTTACATGACACATAGGTAATTTCATTAAAAGTAAAGATGTCACTTTAAGCTCTTATCATACAAGGACTGATTTGCAATTGAGTGTCTTATGTTGTTTTTTTCTCCTGAATTTAATAAACTTATAGAAACTGAAGAGTGAGAAAGTACAGTGGATCCAAGTACATGTTAAATGTACAATTTCTGTATAAAAAAATAATGAACACAGTGCAAGGCACTTCAAATGTCATTTCCTCTAGAAATAGAATATAATCAAAATGTAATGAGCATTGAAATTAATAAATTAAAAATAAATGTCTATAGGAGAAAAAAAATGTATTTCATTCAGGCTGTAATTATGTTTTCAACATTGTAAATTAATTCCCCAAATGAATACCTTGCAGTATACCCGATTTATTATCTATTCTTGTCTTTTTTTTTTCAAAGCTCAGTGTTTCAAAGTTGACAAAGCCATCACATTATTAAAAAGTAAAACAAGAGGTGTTCATTAACGTGCCCTCTGACACTCTATCATGTCAATTCTCTTGCTGATTTTTAATGTTGAAATACAGCTAAAGTGCAGAAAAAATTTTCTAATGGCTACACAGAAACACATGGAGCCACCTGCATTGTTAGATGGATAATTGGTAAGAACATTACTATCAACTCACTGAAAAATGAATAAGGATGACAAATACGGTAAATACTTATTACGTCATTAAATAAATTAAAATTTCATTTTTCTCATAGAAAACAATTTAGTAGAGCAGTGAAATGGTTAGATCTGAAATCACATTCTCCATCCTGGTTTTGATTTGTATGTTTATCTCACAGTATGATCATATCCAAACTACTTCCTTCTTTTTGTTCAGTTTCCTTATCCAAAAACCATGAAAAAATAAATCATTGAGTTATTATGAGAAATAAATTAGTATGTTTTTAAAGCATTTAACTCATTGTCTGCCACACAGTAAGCATCATAAACATTAATTATTTTTAGCATTTAACTTAGTCACTAAATAGGTTCTTTATGCTATAACTCTTTTCTTCTGGCGTTTTACCCTATGACTAGATGTCATGTAAACAATCAATCATTTTTTGTGTAGCTGTTAAAAATAGTTAAAATTGCTTTAGATAATGTCAGCAACCCAGTGATTCTAAAACAATGGAGGAGAGGTGCCAGAAATCCAGATTCTGGAAAATATAATAGAATGAATGCTAGACAGGAAAGTGCACTAATACAATAAGTAAGTTTGACATGCATCATTATAAGCAAGAAAAGACAATGGAATGTTAGTAGGGGGCCATCAATTAACCTCACATGAGGATTAAAGATTGAGCTCTAATTTTGTGAGGCATATGGGCAGTCTTAGGAAGAATGGCAAACTTAGTTTGAAAATTACATTACGTTTTAATTAGAGGAAGAAAGAACTGTCTAAAACTGTCTCCAGTTATTTTCTTTTGGAAGGATCATTGGAAAAAATGCTAAGGTATCTGACTTCCAATCACCTCTATGGACCCCCTCTAATAAAAAAAGATTTGGGTGCATAAAGCAATGGTGTATGTTTTTGCAAATTTGGTGATGATATTATAATCTTAGATGGTAATTCTAAAACCGTAAGCTGAATAAAACCTAGATATTTGTGTGAGGTGGGATTTTCATGATACATTAACAAAACAGAGTAATACAACAGATTATACTAGTATATAGAATCAAATAAGAGAATCGAGCTTTTGTTATGTATGTGACTTTGTAAAGGGTTTATTTTTACTTTTAAGTAAAAGAAAATAACTATTTAAACATTTTATTATTTTAAAATGTTGATCTAATAAATATTAATAGATATAACCCACATACACAAATCATATTTTAAATTTGTAAAGAAATTTTGAGTTATATTTGTCCTTCCACTGAAATCCACTTTATTACATTCCTACTAATTTTTCCCCGTAGTCTTTCCCACAGTGGTAAATTAGATTCTCAGTTCATTATTGCCTTGCAATAAAATCAACATTATATTTTCAAATGCACTATTATTTCCAAAAGAAGGTAAAATCATTGAGTAATTTTCTTAACTACCAACTACAATTGAATTACATGTTGACACTTATTTACCCTAAGGGAAGTTTTCATTTCCTTTACAAATACGGAAAATGAAAGGTTATCATGAAAAAATATAGATAATTTGTTCATAAGATAGTTTGTTATATAAGGGTTAAGATCTTACATTTTAATTTATGAATTCTAAGGACATTTCTATACTGACTTTTTAAGGTCCTAGCACCAATATCTATTTATATAAAAACCTAAGCAACCTTTAAAACCAGATGACGAGCCGGTAGCTATGACACGCCCTGATCACCAGGGGGCAGATGCTCAACGCAGGAGTGTGCTCCCACAGCCAACCTCCCACACCTGCCAACCTCCTGCGGTCCCTCCCCCTAGGTGGCTGGCCCCCATCGGCCCCAATTGGGACTAGGCGAGACAGCCCCGATTGGCCCCATTCACTGGCCAGGCCGAGGGATCCCACCCATGCACAAATTCGTGCACTGGGCCTCTAGTTTAAATAGAACATGGGAAGTCAAAAGTAACATAATTTTTAATTCATTGTCAATGGTCTTTCAAGTATGGCTTTTTTTTTTCTTCAGAAAGCATTCAGAATGTAGACCATCATGAAAAAATGTGTTCTAAGACTGGAGTAGGAAGAAATTTTAGTACAGGATAATTTCTACCTTATTCTCAGAAAGAGTTTGGGCTTGATAGTGTTGGGCATTGACCTGATGAGGGTTCCATTTCCTCTGCTTAAAACCTATTCAAATCAGACTATTTGCTATCATTCTTGTGTTATTTTTTGTTATTAATTTTTTTTTGCAATGGAAGCAATATTTAAAAATAATAGAAGGAGTAGAGGTGAAAGAGGATATGGGGGATAAATGGTGACAAAATAACTTTCTTTCTATGAACTGTAAATTTAAGAATTCAGCTAGCAAATTGATAAATCATTTGTATTTACCATTATTTTTAAACTAAAAATTATCAAGGACTCTGGAAGGTCTGAGGTTTTACTCTGCTCGCAAGATGCCATGTTAGCTGAGCACAGACCCATAGATGCTGACAGAAGGCATGCAGCTCCTGGGTCAGAGACAGAGGACAGACTGACTGACTGCATCACTTATGGCACAGCAGGCATCATGAACTTTGTGTTCACACCTGATCTTGCCCCCACGTCTCACAGACTCATGTGGAACACTCTAGTGGCTGAGACACACATAGCAGATTTGCATCACAGCTGAAGAAAACTGAGTTTAGGAAACCATAATTTGATGAGAGTTGCTAACAAACCTACCATTTGCCCCATATGGAAACAATATCTTTATTCCCCTGGATAACACACAAATGTGCCGTCACCTCTCTCTTTCCTGGAGAGAGACACAGTCCCTATCATCCAAGATGGTTTGATAATAAAAAATCCATGAACAGATACCTCCAGAACAAAAGCTGTCAATATTTCTGCTCAGAAGAGTTGCAGAAACAGGAGAAAAGCTTGACAAGTAGGAGAAAACAATTTCCTTCCAACAATATAGATAGCCCCAAATCATTTCCTCCTGGGCAAAATATTTCTGGAAATTTTTTGCCATCCCTCTTCTGCATCTCTCCATGATTCACATAAATATTCCCCAACTAGAAGCATAGACAAACAGAACAATTTGAACTACTGCCCAGACAGTCCCTCCAAAAGTAAGAACTATACTCAATTATTCAAACTAAAATTACAATACTAAGGCCTGTCAGCCATCCAGGAGACCACACTGGAGGCAGGCACCATTAACCTCTGTCCCCTTGCTGATGTAAGTACTACCTGAAAGGACCCAACAATTTCAAATAACATTTCGTTTCCAGGTCCAGAAATATTAATAAAGATAATATTTCTCATATGATAGCCAGGCATTAGTCTCCCTCCCTTTCAAAATTATGATGACTTGCACCTAAAGAGTAGTCATAGAAAATGTCAAGTGTTGAAGAAGCATTACCTCAGCCCTGGAAATCATTCAGACCAGCCCTAACTCACCAGCCAGGGTTCCCCTGGATGATAGATTTGCTCTAGAGTTCTTGCTTTCAGGCTAAAGTGGAGTTTGTACATTTCTTAATACATTCTGCTGTAGCTAGATTAATGTCCTCAGCTAAATGGAAAGGTCAATACAGAAACATAAGGAGAAACCACATGTGTTTTAAGGTAGACTGATGGTTTGGAGGATTTGCTAAGCTGGAACGCTAGAGTGGCATGGCTGAGTTCAATGACAGCTTAGCTTTAACCTGCTACATAGAGTCCTGTTGATATAACCAAAATTAAATGTTGTGTGAAAAATAAACAACTTTTATCCCAGCCCAACAATCAGACTTATCAAAACATGTGAAGGACTGGTGTGTTCAGGGAAAATTCACCAGAAGTCAGGATGGTGTAGAAATGAGGGCTGGATATTTCTGTGAGATGATTTTCATTGAATATCTTGTTTCTTCACTTCTTATGAGCAAAGATATTGACAGCTTTTATTATGAACTATTTGTTAAGAAATACTTAAAAACATGGAGTGGGAGAGAGAGATTTTTTGTTTTTTTCCAGGGCAAAGGATTAATTTGTTTGTTGTCCAGGAAAATAAAGATATTTCTTACATAGTCAAAAGTTGGGCAGGTTTGTTAGCAACCCTTTTTTAATATTAGAGGTTACTAAATTTAAGGTTTCTCGGCTATTAAAATAAAAAAGACCCCGGCTTGGCTCAGTGGATAGAGCGCTGGCCTGAGGACCAATTCCTGTCAAGGGCACTTACTTGGTTGCAGGTTCTTCCCAGGCCCAGGCCCTTGTCGGGGCTCCTGCAGGAGGCAACCAATCGATGTGTTTCTCTCACGTCACTCTTTCTTTGTGTCTTTCCCTCTCTCTTTTCCACTCTCCCAAAAAAAAATGGAAATTTATCTTCGGGTGAGGATTAAAAAAAAACAAAAATCATAAAATACAAACCTATTATGTCTGCAGTATGTACCTGGGTCACAACATAAGTCCCTGGGAACTGGGGACAATGATACCAATGAGATCATGAATGTCATATTGTTTGCTGTTCCATGAGTGATAAAATCCTCTTTCTTCAACTGAAGAATCTCATGCCTTCTTCTAGAATCCATGTAACTATGGCTGACTAACTTGTTAGCTTTTGTTGTATAGAAAAATCTCATCTGCAACAAATTATTGATAAATACTCATCTATATCAATTTCTTTAACCAATAGGAATATTGTCCTAAGAAAATCATGATTGTATTCATTTCAGTAAATTAAGTACACTTGGAAAGTGAAAATTTTCTTATTATTCATCTCATATAGTCCTTTAATAGAATATAAACTGTTAAATAAGTAAACAATTACTTTTGCCCCTCTGGAGAGTCAACAGAGGGGAATGCATTTTTTTTTTACTGCTGTGGATAAGATTGACTTAATTTGTTTTTAATCTTAGTCCCAAATCTATGTAGCCTTTGTGATCCTTTGAGATATCAACCTTTTTAACATGCAAAGAGTTGTTCAGCTCGCCCAGATACATACTGTCTTTGTAAACAGTTGTCTCGGCTACTCCCTTTGTTAAGACAAGTTCTATCTAACATTGAGCATTTGTAGAAATACTTGATTTCACTACAACCTATCTTCCTTAATAAAGATATCTTAACACCTATTTTTTTCAAAATCTACTAAATGACTAATAGCAAGTGATTAATTTTTTAAATGTATACACTGTTTATTTTTTCTAACATGGTTGTCCTTCACTGAAGAATAACCAAGTATCTGGATTATTATTGTCATTTGCATTTTATTTTTGCTTTTACTTCCTTTACTACCAGTGTGACTTGAGCATTCCTTACATCTCCCTCTTCTGAGAATGCTTCCCCCGCCTCCAACTCTAGAAAACCTTATTGACATATAGGCTGTGGTTCTTGGTCTGTGGCCCAAAGGGTTCCCTTTTGATGAAGGAGATTGCTATTTAGGAAAGGCATTCAAAATTCTCTCTAGTATTCTTGTAATTTCTGCTTGTATGAAATATTTTAAAAGAGATAAATAGGGAAAGGTACATCAGAAGATATAACATGACACTCTCACTTTATCCTGAGCTCTGAAAGATAATTGGACAGTTTCACAGGTATGTAATTTTCATTCTATCTCTGTTCAGTTATGCATAAAATGTGAAGCACACTGGTATATTTCAGCTACAATTTCAAGCTATGGTGCTTTAGACCATGACTATGTGATACTTCAAAAATCTTCCACCAACCTTTAGGCCTCAGACCAATCACTTGATTCAAATTCATGTTTTCATTCAACATGGTTAAGTAGGAAATAGTGTTTATAAGATTACTATTCCATGAATGAAATGATGTTGTTTATGTCAGTCATCACGATTAGTAGAATAAAATGGAAATAAAGAAAAGCAGCAACTGTGGAGCACCTCAATATCCAGACACATTTTTATTAACAGAGGGGATAATTTTTTGTGCAACTGCTACACAGAGAGAGATTTTAGGAGTTGTAAAATTTGATTAAAAAATCACAGTTAGCCTATATGTCAACTGTTTTGTGTGAACCTTGAACTACAAGGGAGAAATAACATGACCCATTCTATTCTCCTAAATTTTTCTAACTGCTCTAGATATGAAATTCTGAGTCAAGAACATCAGGGAAGACAAAGTGAAGGAGAAAATGAAGGTCATTCTGTAAAGAGTGAATAAGGGATAATTTTTAGGAAACCTGTGAAGCACTATAAGAGTGTAACATAGGATGAACCTATGAAGGTGTAACATCCTATATAATAAAAGTGTAATGTGCAAATAGACTGAACGGGTGAACAGCAGAATGACCATCTGAATGACCTTCTGGACGACCATCCGGGACCACACTATAACACCCACTGGCGCCAGGACAGCCAAGGCAGGTGCAATGTGATTGGTCGGGTGTCCAGCCATTGCCCTGCAAAGGGAAGCCCGGGTCCCAGATACTGGTAGCCAGAGGGAAGCCAGGTTCCCAATGCCAGAGGGAAGCTGATGCTGGCAGCTGGGGGAAGGAAGGACTACTCTCTCATGAATTTCATGCATTGGGTCTCTAGTAAACTTATAATAGTAGAGGAAGTTCTCACTAGTATATTGTCCTCTCCATTCTGACCTCTCCTAATGGGACACTTTAGATTCCTTGATCATGGTATTCCATATACTATGACTGAGAAATCATACTATTGTTAACCCTTTTTCTATCTATTCCTTTTGCCATGTGACTTTGTTGTTCCTCTCACTCTACTAGGTATGCATAACTTCACTCCTTGGATTTGGACCAAGTCTTGTGACTCTCTCATGATAGATAATGTTACACTATGGCCAATGTGCATGGCACAAGCAGATAGACCTTGCTCATGAAATGTGCTTGTGTTTTAAGATTTATTTCTTGAAGTTCTGCCATAAGAAGACCATCAATCATCTACTTTGAAGTTCTGGTCCAAAGAGAATGAGAAGCACATGAAATAACCAATCTGGATACAACTTGCACCTTAGAATTGGCATTAATCTTTCTTCAGTTAAATTTCAAAATGTTCCTAGAAAATAACAACAGTTAAAGAAAAATCCTACCCTTTTGCATTTTAGGAAATAACTTACTATAAAGAAACACTCTTGCCAATATGGTTTAGATAAGATTCAGGGGCACTCCCCTTTGTTTACCTATGACAAGACCAGACACAGATCCTCCAAATTGCCATATTTTTTTCTTTATAAATAACTAGTAGCCCGATGCATGAAATTTGTTCATGGTGGGGGGGCCCTCAGCCTGGCTTGCAACAATGCCAGCATCCTTCGCAGCAGACACCGGCCCGAGGCCCCTGCCCTCCTCTCCCTCCGCACCTTGGTGTGCAGGACTCTGGCCCGAGGCCCCCCCCCTCCCCTCCTTCAGCG
>NW_005370928.1:252673-271807 GCF_000412655.1 Myotis brandtii | reverse complement strand
AGGAATCCAGCCCAAGGCCCCTCCCCACCCCTCCCTACACCCAGCCGGGGTGCAGACTCCGACCTAGGCCCCTGCTCTCCCCTCTCTTCACCTGGCCAAGCACAGATGTTCAGCTTTAGAAATTATTTACTTACTGATGGTTAGTAAATAACTTCTAAAGCTGAACGCGTCGCCGCGAGCCCAGCATTCCTCATAAGGGACTCCGGCCCCAGGCCCCTCCCCTTCTTCGGTGTGGACTCCAGCCAGAGGCCCCTCCCCTCCCCTCCCTCCACGCAGCCGGGCCAGATGCTGGGCTTGCCTTGCTGGGGCAATGCCACCAGCGTCCTGCCCCGGCCACTATGGGCGCCGCCATCTTTATCGCGGAGTGATGGTTAACAAAAGTCCTGGGAGCCTGCGGGCGTGGCTACGGCCTTGCCTCCCGGGGCTGGTGAAAGTCCCGGGAGCCCGCAACCAGGGCCGCTGTCGCCTCCTGAGGCGCTTGACACCTGCATATGCAAATTAATCACCATATTTGTCGAATAATTTGCATAGTCACTCGGATTGGTGCATGGGTGTGGCTGGTGGGCGTGGCTTCAGCATAGCGGAGGGATGGCTAATTTGCATGTTTCTCTTTTATTATATAGGATTAACAGAACACTTTGTACCCACAAACCAAAATGTGTACCTTGACCAGATTTAACTTTCTTTCCTTTCTTCAGGTCCTTAAAGTTTGATCCACTTTCAGCCTGAGCAAGCATACGTCTTTCGGATGGCTCATCCTGAGTATACTAGTATACAGAAGGACAGACATTCTTCTGATCAACTGTATGAACACACCACTCACTCCTCCACATCTTGTTCTTTCTAACCTGTTTAATCCCCCTTGTGAAAGGAAACCACTTTTCTACCCTTTGTGATGCTTACAGTCAGAGGGTCTTCCTGTTGCCATTTACCTCTGTGGCAATAGCATCTTTCTACCTATTGCAATAGCCTTTTTGAATTATGCATCTCCTTACCTCCATTCAGATTTGTTTTTATTTAGCAGTGGCCTGGTGCTGTTACTCAGATGGCATACCCATCACCCCTCAGACCCAAGTAGTAATGCTAACTTCTTTTTTTTTTTAAATATATTTTGTTGACATTTTTTTTCCAGAGAGGAAGGGAGAAGGATAGAGAGTTAGAAACATCGATGAGAGAGAAACATCGATCAGCTGCTTCCTGCATATCCCCTACTAGGGATGTGCCTGCAACCAAGGTACATGCCCTTGACCGGAATCGAACCTGGGACCCTTCAATCTGCAGGCTGACGCTCTATCCACTGAGCCAAACCGGTCAGGGCAACGCTAACTTCTTATACCCTTTGTGTCCTTCCCTAGCAGGAGAAAGCCAGATCCTTGATGGTTAGTCACAACTACTTATCCAGTGGTCCAATCATTTGTGAGTAGCAGTACCAGAAGGAGTTATTTTGGTTCTTTCTGGCAGAGACTTTTTTTGGGGGGGGGCGGAGGGGTCCTCTCGTGAAACCCCTTTTGTCTTTTGTTTGTTTGTTGTTCTTTTTTTTCAGATCATTGCATCGATAGATTATGGGAAGTTATCTCATTAGTTCAGACCTAAGTACTGAACAGGGTATTTCCTCAATTTCTCAAGCTGGGAAGGAATTATCTGAGCAGGGTTCTCTTCTGGCTCCATTAATGCCTTATCTCTGATTCAATTATTTAATCCCAGGGGTAACTTTCATTACCTTCCTTTCTTTTGTTGAACACAATTCACCATTATGGCACTCATTCAATTTAATATCTTTAAACATGCCAAGTGTTTACTAAACTGAGTTTAGAATTACCGAGGATATTGTGGGAAGCTAGGATACTTCCCAAACTGTCTCATCTAAGACCTCTCCTTCCCATCACTCCTATTCCTCCCTCCTCCTTTACCCCACATTCTTTTTAGCTCCCTTGTGTCCTTTGATCTTTTCCCCTTAAATTCCCCTACCTCATCCACCCTTCCGGCTACCTTTGCCAGACCTTTTCCTCCCCACAATAGCCCCTGAACTCCCCTGAAATAAAGTTGCATCAGCTGCTGTGTATGTATGTATACATGTATGTGTGTAGGTTAAGGATGTGTAATATTTACCAAACTCCAGATGATATTAGCAAATTAGATAATAGGATCATTTTAAGGAGCTCTATTTTTATTTACTTAAACAGTTAATAAATTCAACATTCTTAAAATTCTCAGAAATTAAACATATTTAACTTTCAATACCTCCAAATGTTTTAATAACTCAAGTTTACATAATTTAAGTAAATCCTAAGCAGATATTTCTTTAATATTGCTGGTGTAATACAAATAGTTATGCCTACTAAGTTATCACTATTAAATAAAATACAAGCATATATTTTTATTCTATACCCTAAATTTACTCAGGTTGGAAATAGAAGAAATGGCATGTACCTCCCTTATTATTATGACCAGTTTGTTCTCACCATTTAGTTCTTGGCTTAGCTCATCAGTGAGTGCTTTCCTAGTAACTGAGACAAACCCAGCATATACTCTTTATTTTTGACACTGCTTTATATCAGAGTAGTTATATGAAATTAAGTTTGTAAATTAGTTGCTATCTACTTTTGCTCTATTCAATCACTAAATGAAAGCTCTGTGAGGGTAGAGACCATGTCAAATTTCTTTATCCATGGCCAATCATAATAGCTGACCATTTATTGCATAAATGTGTGAAAATACTCTACTGTGAAGGATAATATAACTTTTATTTGAAGAGACACTTTTATTTTAATATCATAATTTAGTAAAAACTTTAAGTTCTTTTTCGGTAAAGCACATGAAGCTTGGTGATTTGGGATTAAAATTACAGCCAAGAAACAACTTGAAGGCAATTTAACATAAATGCAAGCAATGTATTAGGAGGAAAAAAAAGTTGTTTGATTCCTATCTGTGAAAACTTTGACCAGCAAAGTGACAATAAATAACACAATAGCAATTCAAAGGAAGCATTCAAGTTAGTTGTGCATGTAGATGAAGACATAATCTCTTCCCTGGCTTATCTTTTTGAATGAGTTTTTGAAGGCTTCAAATCTTCTACCACTATCATGCAGCATTCAGTGAATCAATTATTGAAAAAACTACAATTTCATAAAATAAATCTTGAAGCAATAGGTTGCATTTGGTCTTTTCCACCCATTAATTCTAAAGTTTAATGATAACTTCTCTCAATCTGGTGAGCTTCTGATAGAATTGTCAGTTTTGTTCTGGGAATTGTATGCTTTTTGTTTCTGTTATTAACAAAATAATCATTGAACTATTGAGCTGAGATTGGAAAAAAAATTATCTGACCTTGAATATAGACTATGTATTTATTGGCAAATTCACATACCCTTTATAATCATTCTTGTTATTACTGACAAGAAAATATTAAAATACAAATACTCTAATAATATGCATCATTATGATTTTATATAGTATTTTATAACTGTTATAATTTGGATATAATTTTTAAATCTCTGATAAAAAGAGTAAGGATATTGCAAGGATCAATTAGATAATGCATCTAAGAGTTTAAAGTCCCTAGAAAGCCAACAAAAAAAAGTACTTATTTATTTAATACTAGAGGCCCAATGCAGTAAATTGTTGCAAAGTAGGCCTTCCTTCCCCTGGCTGCCTGCACCAGCTTCCCTCTGGCACCCGGGACCCGGGCTTCTCTCGCAGTCCCACTTCGTCTGGAAGGACATCTGGAAGGATGTCTGGTCTTACTAGCATATTACACTTTTATTATTATAGTCTAGTAATCAGTCAGATAAATGAGTTTGGATGCCAGGTTCATATAATATTTAAATATAAAATTATTTTTTATTTAAAACAATTTTTTACAATCTCATTAAGAATTTGAAAATATTGACTCAAAACTCTGTAAATATATTTTATCTCTTTCTTATCTCACGATGGTTTTGACTGACTTTCTATTTCTCTGTTATTAATTTCCTCCCTTATTAATAAGAAGAGTTCAATAATAAATAGAATCAAATTTTTATGACTTTGAAGTTCTGTAAATTCAATATAAATATTTGGAACTTTTCTACAGAATATAAAACACAGATATATTTCTTGATATTTTAATTTTCATAGTAAATAATTATTTCCCTGTTTATATGGAACAAATTGAAGTAATATATTCTTTCTTAAAGAAGCTGTCCATTGAAATATAAGAAAGAAAATAAAGGTTCAGATAATAGAAATATATATATATATATATCTCTTCAGACTTAATAACCTTAATATATTCCATACTATGATGTGTTTTATTTGTTCAACACATTTAATTATCATAAAATATAATATTTAATTAACTCAAAATACAGAAAATATTTTATAAATGAGAAAACTAAAGTACAGAGAGGTTAAGCAACTTGTGTTAAGTAACACAGCTAGTACGTATGAACATTGAGATTTGAATTCAAGTAGTGTGGCTCAAAAATCTGAGTTTTTACAATTACTTTATAATGCCTTTCACAAATTCATGAAATTAACATAATTATGAAAATTGGTGTTGAGAATTTGAGAAAAATATTTTTTTCACAAAATTAAGGATTTGCTTGAATGGAAATGTAGAATACTAGAGGCCCAGTGCATGAATTTCGTGCACAGAGGGGTGTTCCTCAGCCCAGCGTGAACACTCTCCAATCCAGGGACCTCTTGGGGGATGTCCGACTGCTGGTTTATCTCTGACCCCTGTGAGATCGGGCCTGAACCTCCAGTCGGACATCCCTCTCACAATCTGGACTACTGGCTCCCAACCACTCACCTGCCTGGCTCCCAACTGCTGGCTCCCAACCACTCGCCTGCCTGGCTGCCTGATTGCCCCAAACCGCTTCTGCCTGCCAGCCTGATCACCCCCTAAACACTCTCCTGCCAACCTGATCGATGCCTAACTGCTCCCCTGCTGGCCCGATTGCCCACAACTGCCCTCCCCTGCCGGCCATCTGTGGTGGCCGTCTTGTGACAACATGGGGGCAGCCATCTTGTGACAACATGGACATGGCCATCTTGTGACCACATAGGTGCTGCCATCTTGTGTGAGGGCGTGATGATCAATTTGCTTATTACCTCTTTATTATATAGGATAACTGGTTAGGAAATTTAGTCATGTGTCATCCTCACTTCTTAAATCTTTGAAACTTTAATAATTAAAGAATTGAGAGATTATCACAAGAATAGTTATAACTAATCCATTGACTTGTCTCATCTCATGCTGTCATAAATCCTTTAGATGACTTTATGGCTAGTACTTAATTATAGCATCTGTAAATTTCCATTAGGAATTTATTCATATCATTTAAGTCTTATGAAATGAAGGATTCTAATATTCTTTTCTTCTCCAATGGCATTAGATTATTTTGATTACCACTATTAGGCTAATATTACTCCCTCAAAAATATAATTTAAAAAGTGACCTTCAGAGAACTAATGCTGGTATTCTTACTTCTTTCAATGTGTCCCAGATCTTTTTTTCTCCCCATTTTATTCAATTTATTTGGGTGAAACTTATTAACAAAATTATACAGGTTTCAGGTACACAATTCTACAACATATCATCTGTACACTGGATTGTGTGTTCCCCACCCCAATTCAGGTCTCTATCATCACCGTTTATTCCCCTTAAACTTTCTTCCAGCCCCTGGCAGTCACCAACTGTTGTCCCTGTCCATGAGTTGTTGTTTTTTTTTTCTTTTTCTTTTTGTTTTCTTTTTTGCTTAATCTCTCCACCTCCCCCCACCACCCCCACCCAGCCCCACTCTTAAAGCTGCTCTCTATCTAGGAATCTGTCACCATTTTGTTTGTTAGTTCATTAGATTTCACATATATATGAAATCATAAGGTACTTCTCTTTCTGTGACTGGCTTTCCAGGTCCATCCATGATGTTGCAAAGGGTAAGATTTCCTTCTTTTTGTGGTTGAGTTGTGTACCACAGCATTTTTATCCACTCTTCTACTGATGGACACTTGGGCTGCTTCAAAAACTTGGCTATTGTAAATCATGCTGCAATTAACATATGGGGTGCATATATTCTTTTGAATTAGTCTTTCAGGTTTCTTCAGATGAATTCCCAGAAGTGGAATCACTGTTTCATAAGGCAGTTCCATATTTTATTTTTTGAGGAAACTCCATACTGTTTTCCACAGTGTCTGTACCAATCTGCAAAAAGTTCAGATTGCAAGAAAGTTCCCTTTTCCCCACACTCTCCCCAATACTTGTTGCTTGTTGATCTGCCAATTTATACCCCCTATCCACACATTTGTTAAGAGTTTCAAAGTCATCAGTTTTAGGCTTTTTAGAATGGAGCTTCATCTTTCCATATTTTTTCCCCAATGTTTATTTATTTATATCACTCATCTAGAGATCTAGAGATACCATTTTCATCTCTGTCCTTTTGTATCAATTCATAAATATTATTTTAACAATCAAGGTATTCAGAATTAGTTGTTAAAATCCTAGGCTGGAACCCTCAATTTAAGAGAATTTCTAATAAAAGAAAATAGGGAGAATATTTATAGATTGATAAGGCAAACTTTTCTCAATTGTAATATATGTCCTGAAACAAGACTTTATATGTCTGTCCTGGACAGGTGGCTCAATTGTTGGAGTATCCTTCCATATACCAAAAAGGTTATGGGTTTGATTCCTGGTCAACTCACATACCTGGGTTGTGGGTTCCATCCCCAATTAAGGTGCATATGGGAGGCAACAGATCTCTCTCTCTCTCTCTCTCTCTCTCTGTGTGTGTCTCCCTCAAATCAATAATACAGGTTCTTGCCCTAGCCGGTTTGGCTTAGTGGATAGAGCATCAGCCTGTGGACTAAAAGGTACCAGGTTTGACTCTGGTCAAGGGCACATGCCTGGGTTGCAGGCTTGATCCCCAGTGTGGGGCATGCAGGAGGCAGCCCATCAGTGATTCTCTCTCATCAGTGATGTGTTTATCTCTCTCTCTCTTCCTCTCTGAAATCAATACAAATCTATTTTAATAACAATAATAATAATAATAATAATGCATGTTCTCAGGTGAGCACTAAAAAAATAAAAAAGTCTTTATTTGTCGTTCATAACTTTGACCAAACACAATAGAGAGGGTATTACTGACTAATAACTACTAGGTTAATATCTACTAAACAGTTGGACCACTGACAAAAATTTCATACTTTATGAAAATATTTAGTAAAAACAACAGAGACCTAATAATTTTAATACTGTGTTGGGTTGAAAGCTCCTAGGCAGCTTAATAGTATAATTTTAAACTGACCACCCCCCAATTAGTTGGAGACAGGGAGAGACTGAAGAAAAAGGTAGGACACTCCAGATTGGTAGGTGGCAGGCTTAATAAGCAAGCGAACTTACTAGAGGCTGTCTTAGGTGACTGCAAACGGAGTATATTTTGCACCCACTTGCCTGAATCCTAAAAAAAATTATATAGAGACCCTTAACTAGATTCAGTTATCACACTGAGATTGAGTCACTTACGCAGCCCAGATAGTCTCATCATCACATTTCTATATCAAGTACTTGGGTTGTTTTTAGCAGGGGGATGGCAAATGAAGTGCACATTCCAGACATGGGAAGGAATGGAGAGCCTCCAATTCCCCAGGTGCAGTTCTCGGCTCAAACCTGTGGGTCATGGCTTCTTGATGACCTTCCCCAACAAACAGAACAATTTTATATATTATTTATATGGAATATTATCTTATCATGTAAACATAATAAAATTTACTGCTCATTAGGAGGCCTCTGATCTTTTAATTTTTCTGTATTTTGGAAGTAATTATGCAAAGAAACTGATCAAATTCCTAGTATTCCCCATTCATTTTCTTCTTTGGAAACATTAAGAGCTTATCCTGGTAACCACCTTCTTATGGAAAATAAATTTTCTGATTACAGATTAAATGGATTAATCCAAAATCTTGAAAACAACAAAAAAATAGTTTACCCTGGACTTCATACTGATGGGGTTCAAGGTCTATCATCAAAGAGCAACAGCATGGATGGAACTGGAGAGCATTATGCTAAGTGAAACAAGCCAGTCAATGAAGGAAAAATACCACATGATCTCACTCATTCATGGATAATAAAGACCATTACAAACTTTTGAACAATAATAGATACAGAGGCAGAGCTGCCTCAAACTGATTGTCAAACTGCAGTGGGAAGGCCAGGGAGGGTTGGGGGGCAGGAGGGAGGGGAGTAAGAGATCAACCGAAGGACTTGTATGCATGCATATAAGCATAACTAATGGACATAAGACACTGGGGGGTAAGGGAGGGCAGGGGATTGTCAAGGGCGGGGGGAAAAAAAGGACACATATGTAATACCCTTTGTAATACTTTTAGCAAAAAAAACAAATAAAAAATTAAAAAAAACACACACACACAAAAAAAGAGCTATGTAGTTCCTATAAAAAAAAGAGAGAGAGAAAGAGATATTGTCTTATCTCTAATGCTTTATTCACACCAAAATAACTAATATAAATACTTAGAAATACTAAATATCTTCTAAGCAATAAGTCTAGTGATTGTAATAGCTATCAAAGTTCCAAGATAACCAAAATTACTGTTTACATTCTGACATGGTGTCTATTTTTACCTAACAACAATTTCTTCAAAAACTCTTTTCCTCCATATAGCAACAATTACTTTTCTTCTGGTAGCTAGTATAAAACCAAAGCCTAAAGTTGAGCTGTCAAAATTTGAACCACACAGCATGGTCCCATCACAAACTCATGGCGGATAGTGGTTTGGTTCATTCCTAAACTGGGTAACCACACTTGTATCTATTTGCTAGTTTTGTCATTCTCAGATGAATCCTCAGATTACCTGTGGAGTTATTTTAGACTAGAGGTCCGGTGCACAAAATTTGTGCACTGGTGTGGGGGGGTGTCCCTCAGCCCAGCCTACACCCTCTCCAATCTGGGATTCCACAGGGATCGGGCCTAAACCAGCAGTCTGACATCCCTCTCACAATCCAGGACTGCTGGATCCCAACCACTTGCCTGCCTGCCTGCCTGATTGCCCCTAACTGCTTCTGCCTGCCAGCCTGATCACCCCCTAACCACTCCCCTGCCAGCCTGATCAACAACTAACTGCTCCCCTGCCAGCCCAGTCATCCCTAACTGCCCTTCCCTGCAGGCCTGATTGCCTCCAACTACCCTCCCCTGCTGGCCTGGTACCCTAACTGCCCTCACCTCCTGGCCTGATCACCCACAATTGCCCTCCCCTGCCGGCCATCTTATGGCTGTGGGTGTCGCCATCTTTGAGGGAGTGGCAGTCAATTAGCATATTCCCTCCTTATTTGGCTGTGGGTGCCACCATCTTTTCAATGGCATGAGGGTCAATTAGCATATTCCCTCTTTATTAGATAGGATGTTATACTTTCTGGATCCAATTATGGGACTTGTGTTAGAATAGTCTTACCTTTTTAAATTTATCTTTATTGTTGAAAGTATTACAGATGATCTCTTCTTTTTCCCCAATTGACCCCCAGAATACACTTATATTTTCAAGAAAAAAATAAGATAACTTGAGAATTTAAAAGTCTGTTATTTTTCCATACAAGATTTTCATAACCTTCAATATCTCAAGAATATCTATCACTTTCTATGTTTTGTTTGTTTATTTGTTTTATTTTCCTTGAAGCTAACTGGCCCTTGTCACAGCAAACAGGAGAAAAAGTATATTGAAAGAGACTCTAGTAATGAAAGGTGTGAATTTGAAACAATCAATGGTGTTTGAATAAGAGAAAACATGGTTCAGAAATCAACCATAACTCGATAATTATACATCTACAGAAGTGATGAGAGTTTATCAGTTACACTCAATAAGTTTTAAATAATGTTTTCCCGTATTATTTCTACATGAAAGGATGTAATATGCTCCCATAGAGCTTGCTTGATTTATTGAGAAAAATAATATGTATTTTGAAAAATGAGCTCTGTGAGCAACAATGAAAAAGACTGAGTGAGAACAGAAGGAGTGGTTACAGTCTGCTGCATAAATAATGCATTAGAAATCTGTTCCCATTCAGAAACACAAGTAAAATTTTTCGAATGGTATCCAAAATGTTAATTTTTAAACACTTTCTCATTAGGAATATCAACATAATTTCCTCATTTGAAGATAATTAAATTAATTATTTTGAACTTAAAGGAGACCCAATTCTTAACTAATGATATTTTAAAATGAATTTTGGCATTAAAAAATTATTTCTCTATAAATGTATGTTAAAACTAAACTTTCAGCTTATATATACTATTATAGAATTCAGAAATCCAGAGAGTTGGCTTTAAATATAAAACCAAGAAACTGGGTTCACAAAATACCTGATAAATGAATTTAGTGAACCATTCAAATCTGGGTTAACAGGAAGTTAATATGAATTAATAAAATAATTTTGTGATAGTACAGTTGTGAAATTAAAAAGTGTATAATATATTTAATTTATGTGGTAATTTGGCCAAAGGTAAATTAATTATCTTCTGTATTTTTGCAAACCTGTCTTTAATAGATAAAAATAATTTACAAATGGCAAAAAAACAATTCTTATAATTTCTTAGTATATTTATTTTTTAATATTTTCTTCAATCTGGAAGAGCTGTGCTCAATTCAATCATAATATAGTATACAATAATAATAGTTTATTCAGAAAACTCAAATTACAATGATTGATTAGTGCTGTAAGTTTTTAAAATACTAACATCATTATTAGATATTCATTATTATTTCATTCTGCATAGGAAGTTTATCAATTCAATTTTTATTTTATTTTATGAGTTTATTTATTCTATTACCTCAGAGGAAATGATCTTGACTTTTGAGGTTTAAAAGCCTGTCAAAATTAGATTTACTTATACTTTTCTACTCAAACAATAAAAACTTCCAATTCCAATTTAGAAAAAAATAATCCATACTATTACTTCTATTATTTTAATGATGCCTTTTTGAAGTCTAGCACTTGTTTAGGATGCTAAAGAACTACAATGCCCTACTTATGAATGGTTTGCAATACCACAGTGCAAATATCTATCTTGACAGAAAAGAGATTTTTGTTTGATTTCGTTATAGATAATAGAGAAATGAAAGTATAGGAAGATATAGTACATATGTTCAAATGCATACATCATAAATTCAGGTCCTAACTCTATGTCCCCCTGGTTGTGAAAGCAATATATTAATATGGATGCTATATACTTACAGGCATTTTTATGTTTGTATGGCTAAAGGGTGCCTGACTTTCTGCTAAGTACCTTCATCTATTATCTCTCTCATTTCTCCCCTACAAACCTTTGAGGTAAGAACCTTCATTATCAACATCTTCCAGAGGAAAAAATATATTTAGATTATTTTAAGTTATCATTTGCAAAAGCTGGTAAGTGTAAGAGCCTAATTTAAAGTTAGACCTGTTTAATAGAATACAGCCTGTATTCTTAAGCATTCCATCTGTCTTTCTACAGACTATAAGAGGAATCCATTAGGTGAACACCACTCTCCATGCCATTCCGACAAGTCCTAGACATATCTCCCAGACATGTTGATCAATACAATCTTCTGCAGACAGAAAAATCCAAATAAATATATGAAGCTGTAGATATTTACCAGTATCAAGAAATTATTACAGAACTAGAGGCCCATTGCACAATAATTTGTGCACTCAGGGGGTTCCCTCGGTCGGCCTGTGCCCTCTTGCAGTCTGGGACCCCTCAGGGGATGTCCACCTGCTGGCTTAGGCCCGCTCCCCAGGGGATTGGGCCTAAGCTGACAGTCAGACATCCCTCTGGCAGCCCGGGAGCCCTCAGGAGATGTCCACTTGCCAGTGGGGAGCAGGCCTAAGCTACAGTCAGACATCCTTAGCGCTGCTGAGGAGGCAGGAGAGGCTCCCGCCACCACCGCTGTGCTGGCAGCCATCAGTCTGGTTTGCGGCTGAGCAGAGCTCCCCCTGTGGGAGCGCACTGAACACCACGGGGCAGCTCCTGCATTGAGCGTCTGCCCCCTGGTGGTCAGTGTGTGTCATAGTGACCAGTCATTCCCAGTTGTTCTGCTGTTAGGGTCAATTTGCATATTACTCTTTTATTATATAGGATAGAGGCCTAGTGCATGGGTGGGGGCCGGCTGGTTTGCCCTTAAGGGTGTCCTGGATCACGGTTGGGCTCCCTCTGGGGTGCCTGGCCAGCCTGGGTGAGAGATTGAGGGCCATTTGCAGGCTGGCCACACCCCCTTCAGGGTGGGGGTCCCTACTGGGGTGCCTGGCCAGCCTGGGTGAGGGGCTGATGGCTGTTTGCGGGCTGGCTAAGCCCCCCAGTGAGGACCCTCACACATGGGGGTGTGGCCAGCCTGATTGATGGGATGAGGGCCGTTTTCAGGCTGGCCACGCCCCCGGCGACCCAAGCTCCCAGCCTCTCCTTTTTTTCTTTTTTCTTTTTTTTTTCTGGGATTTATTTATCTTCTACAATTGAAATTTTGTAGCCTTGAGTGGAGCGCAGGTCCGGTTGGAAGCCTGGGTTGCACCTGGCAACCCAGCTCCTAGCCCCTCCTTGAGTGGAGGCCATGGCTGGCTGGAAGCAGGTATCTGGGATTTATTTATCTACTATAATTGAAACTTTGTAGCCTTGAGTGGATCCAAGGGCTGGCCAGGGCAGGAGGGAAGCTTGGCTTCCTCCATCGCCAACAACCCAAGAAGCCTCCTGCTGGCTCCAGCTCCGTGGCTGCTACCATCTTAGTTGGGTAAATTTGCATACTTGCTCCTGATTGGCTGGTGGGCATGGCTTGTGGGTGTGGCTTGAGCATAGTGGAGGGATGGTTAATTTGCATGTTTCTCTTTTATTATATAGGATATCATAGCTCTAAGAAAATCCAGAGCTAGTTTAGCTATATGAAAAAAGGAAACAAACAACTAAATTCTATTTCTTATACGACCTGTGCCTACACTTCTCTTATCTGCAGCCATGTCAGTCATCTTTGTAAAGGTCCGTGGAAGAAATAGCACCTTTGTCTTTGTCCCATCACTAATCTTGGTGGAAAGAATGATCAGCCCATAAATTTACCAAGTACAGCAACAGTACAGGAAACAGTTGTTAAGTAGCAATTTATTATGTTTGTGTGGAAGCAAGCACACACAACCTCCTAGATTTTACCAAATCATACTAGAGACTTAAAAAAAAACAACCAAGGAATTTATGTATTTACTCAACTATCATGGAGGCTGCCTCCTTCCTTGGTCAAAGTAGCCCAGGATTTGTGCATGGAGACCCCAAATTCGGGGAAATCCATGTTGATGAGGAAGAATTTCCAGATCCACCACCCCCAGAAGAGGAAGTTCTGTTGTGGTCCACAAGATTGGATAAAAATGGACCACTTTTATAATTTATCCTGAAGAAATTATTACATTATATCTTTTTGTGAAAACTATATTACTTCAAATTTCTTGACTTTTTGTCATTCTACTTGATTTTAATCTAACCAGAAGTGTGTATAGTCTGTTCTAGTTGCCCCTTCTATGATATAAACAAATAAAATTAAACAAAATATTTTTTAAAATTCTGTATTCACAGCATTCTGCATGAACAGTAGGGAATGCTATCTATTTCTTATATTTCGAGACTTGACTATAGAAAACATGTAATTTCATTTTTGCATTTTCATGGTATAGCACAATGGCAAACACAAAGTAGGTCTTCTAAAATTATGGCACAGATTAATGAATAAATAAGCCAAGTGAATATATGGATTTTTATAAGCATTTGATAAGTTTTGTTTTTTAATCTTAAAGCATCATCCAAGTGTAATTATGAATAGGCATGAATAGTATATAACAACTTTATCAGAGATGATATGAAGTAGTGGGTAATAATATGCACTCTTAGAACAAGACTGCTTGGGTTTAAATGTTGGCTTTGACACTTCTTGTTTATGTGATCTCAGACAAGTTTACTTATGCTTATCATGCCTCAGTTTCTTCATCTGCAAATAGGAGTAAAATTAATTGCTGATATCCTAGGTTTTTTTTTATGAGGACAAGAATAGCATATATAAAATGCTTAGATCTTAGGTGAGATATGAATGCTAACATGGTGACTTTATTGGGATTTTTGGCTACATATACCTATCAGGAAGGGTTGAATGTTTAATCTTTAGGACTGGGTGCAATGTTTTATTTTCAGGAAAAAAGGCATCAAGCCAGTAGAAAGGTTTTCTCTCATTTTATTTCCTTGCACTCATTACCTCCACCAGCAAGCGACAAGCTCAGCTTGCTGTTCCTTCACCAAGCATGGTTCTGTTGATGATTTCTTGGTTTAAAGCCCAGTTCTAATGTGGATAGACTATCATAGCAATTTACAGAGAAAGATGAAAAGGGAACATTAATTTGAGGGGTTGGAGTTAGTACAAGTCTATCAAGATATACCTTATAAGTAAGCGCTATCAATACCACAGGATATTGAATGAGAAAAATATATCAAGCAACTTAAAATTTATATGGACATCTTATGTAGTAGCTGAATGCAATGTACTGTAAAAGTCTACTATAAAAACAAGTATTGTCTGAAAAGTGCAGCATTTTATCTCAAGTGACATCTTTGAGCCTCTCCCAGCATCAGCTGCCTTCTTCTCAACTTACCTCAATGAAACCTTCAGGGCTGGATTTCCTGCCCCCAAGCATCATCCACCTTTGTATGCCATAATGATTACTCTCTGGCATTACTGCCTGGTGATTTTCCCTTTTCATCTCACCTGGTAGCCTGGATCAGTCCTTTGCAACATTTTGTTCTGTAACTATGTTAACCTTACTAAACAGCATATTGCATGTAAAGTAAATAAGTTGTCCATTTCTGTATGATTCAAATAAAATAAAGCAATTTTAGTTTCTCCAGACAGAATCAAGATTTAAACCATATTTAACTCTATGGTAACTTCTACATAAATGATTCTCAAAAATAATGGAAATTGTTTTATCAGAATCAAATTGCTTATCATACTGAAATCCAAATTTAATAAATATTATGTGTTTATATCTTATAGTCAGTAAGTCCTTCTAATCTGCATGCCATTATTCTTGTTTACTGTATCAGGAGAACTAGAATCCCATAGAGACAATTCCCTGTTCAAATGAACAGGGAATAAGAACCTGGAGAATAACAGCCATTACCTGCAAGTATTTTAAGTCTATTTCTGATTTGTGTAACTCATAGGTATATTGTCATTTAAGTTCAAAGTATTATGTAACTGCATTAAATGGTTTATTCAGTACAGATGAGCAACCCGAGAGGTAGAATTCATTGATGAATTCTCCTCTGATCCTTGTAGGGAATCTTCATGGAAGGTGATGTAAGGTGGTTAGTTGGACTGATGCGGCCAGTATTTTTGACATCAGTTATTATTCTAGAAGAGTTGACTTCTGTAGGAGGTAAGAAGATAAAGAGATTTGAGCTTGTACAAGGAGATGAGAGAAGACAGATAAGATGGGCACGCTGATGGAGGGTTTTCTATCAGTAGGAAATTCAGAGTATTTAGCTCATATTAATCATTTGGAATTGGATACAGCTATATTTAGCCTTTGAGTCTAGGGAAAATGTCACTTTGCTTCAGTCCTACTTGAAGGATTAGGAGGTTGGTCTGAAGATTTATTTAAGCAAGATTTATAGAACCTGGCTGCCTAAGACATTATAGAAGAATAGATTTCTCTGAATACACTTTTTCAACAAGCCTATCTGCTTTTATCTCTGTGGAGCCAACTTTGACTAAAGATTACCCTCAATATCCATTTCATATAATTTATCTTTTATACATTTTAAATTACATATCTAAAATTAATATGTAATTAATAGTTATAAAGTTTTTCTGATAATATCTGATTTCTTAATATGCAGTCCTTTCCTATTGAGTTATTTTGCTAATTTCTGAATCTTTCTCTACCTTTTTAAAAAAATACAACTTAGAAGAGGCTTTTAAAATTAGCTTGTAGTAAGGTTCATTTAGTTACAATTTTTACTTCAGAACCTGTGGGTATGTGTCCATAGTATAATAAAAATAATATTCTCCATGAAACAATAGTTCTAATATTTTCAAGTTTGTTTGGTGCATTCAACAGACTTATGAGGAATTCAGATAGACTTAAATGTGGCTGAAACAGAAAGGTACATTCATTATTGCCATTTCCATGCCTGTATCACTAGAGTGCAAACACATGGCAGATTGCTTATTTCATTTACACGACCTGGGGTGGCTTAATGGAAATAACAGTCAAGATGCATCTTACTTTTAATGGGTACTGAAATGAACAAAATCAATAGCAAACTATAAAAGCATTCATCAATCTTATATTCTTCTGATAAAAGCTGAAACATTTAAGAATCAGAAGAAGCAAAGTACAGACCTTCTTTTTCTCAGAATATGCCTCTTTAAATTAGAAGAATTCTCTACTCTTCACTTGGAACATTTTTGTTTTCCATTTTTGCTTTTATTTTTCTTTCTCCTTGGTTAGAAATTAGTACATCTTGGTGGTATTTTGTCTTCTTGGATATTAATTTTTTTTTCTAGTTTAACCCTGATGGATAAATGTAAACTTTTATGAAAAAATATATCATAATTTTTAATGCCATTTTTTTCTAGTTTAACCCTGATGGATAAATGTAAACTCCTTTTATGAAAAAAATATATCATAATTTTTAATGCCGACATGTTTTCTGATAAAGTAAGCATTTTTACATTTAGTCTGTCATGATTTTATTTATTTAAAATTCAATTTTGGCAGTTATTAATAAAACAACCATTTACATAATATTATCTAATGGTTGTAGAGTACATAATGATTTTAAAAATATTTTAAATGCATTATTTTACACATATATATGCAGTAGTATATTCCTGTCGGTCATCTAATCACAGGAGAAACCAGATTAATCTTGGTAGGCTCACAATTGTAATAAAGCTTGCTTGGGTAGGACACAGTCCATGCCACCCCTGGTCACCCTTGTCTCATTAAACTTTTCCTTTATCCATTTCTAATATTCTTTTCTTTATTCCTGATTTCTAATAGAATATATGACAGTTAGAATTTGTTTCATGAAACTTTGTTTTTGTAGAATTGTTACCAATTAAAATATCCAAAAAATGTGTCCAAGGTTTCTTTGGATAGTCTACTTTAAAATTAATCATTTGATTTTTACATTTCAATCAAGGTATGTCAAAATACTGAATCCAGGAAATAATTTCATAATAATACTTTATAAATGAATCCTGTTTTATGATATAAACATGGTTTCATTTCAGATTTGATACTGATAGCAACACTAAGTTATCATTTCTTTGTTTTGATGACATGAGGCTTGCAGGAGAGTTTATAACTAGTGCAACAGTTTGGGCATTATTATCATTATAAAAATAGGTTAAGTAGAAAATTAATATCTCCATTTTACAGAAGTGTCTGGCCTGAAGCTTCATAGCTAACCACAATTACTTTAGTTCACTTTACCAAACTTATTCCCATCTGCTTCTAATTAATTTCATGTTACTCCCCTCAGTCACTAATAATTGAGTATGCTAATCCCAATAACAACATGTGAGAAGAATTCTGAGTAACAGAGAAATAGGAAGGAAAGTAGTCTATGGATCTTTGTCTATAAATATCTAAAATTTTAATATAATATTTTAAAATTGTTAAACATGTGGATGTTTTATTTTTTTAATTTATTTTTATTGTTTAAAGTATGACAGATGTTACCCTTTTTTTCTCCCATTGACCCCCTCCTCCCCGCTCGGACCCCCTCCCTAGGCTTTCACCCCACTATTGTCTGTGTCAATAGGTTATGCATATCCTATATAATAAAAGCATAGTATGCAAATTGTCCCCTTGACCAGGAGTTCTTCTGGGGGTTCGACCAGGGGGTGGAGCTGGCCAGGGGAAGGGAGGGAGTACCCCGCCAACCACCAGCCACTAGGGACCCTATCAGTGCAAAAATTGCATACACTGGGCCTCTAGTATTCATATAAATTTTTTGGCTGATCTCTTACCGCCCCCATCTTCCCTCTGAGAATCCTCAGTATGTTGCATGCCTCCATGTCTCTAGATCTATGTTGTTTATCATATTGATCATGTACTCAAGTTTACCTTTAAACTCTACTAATATAATTTTTCACAATAAAGTCCAAATTTACATGTGGTATGTCTATTTCTATAAACAAAGATAGGTCTACATATTTATTTTATTGTAATATTTTTGTCAGTCAGGTATATATGTTGCATTAGCGTTGTGAAATGAATTGAGAGTGTTATTTTTTGAGAGTGTTATTTTTTTAATTCCTTTCCTTCTGGAAAGGAATTAAAATGTAGATAGATATCACACACACACACGTATTTATAAATATATTTTCTCACCAAAATTATTATTAGACCAATCAGATTTTTGAACTTTTCTTTTGCTCATATGAACAAACTCTGTCCACATTATTGGTTGGCAAGAACTGGCTGAAGCAAATAGTAAGATTACTTACTGATTTATTGGCTTAACTTTTTGGGCAAAACGTTTTCCTGAATAAAACAGCTCAGATTGACATCGGTGGTTTAGTTGTCAGTCCCAATGATTAAGCAATGTCCATTCAAGTGTTCTCAATTCTCAGGTCACAGATACATCTTCCAGAGACTGGGAAGACAAAAACAAATTAGTCAATGAGGCCAAATATCTACATTAATAAAAGAGAAAGACGCAAAATAACCATCACTCCATCACACCCACAAATCATGCCCACCAGCCAATCAGGAGTGAGTATGTAAATTAACCCAACTAAGATGGCGGTGGCCATGGAGCTGGAGCTAGAAGGAGGCTTAGGTTGCCCCCGGTGATGGAGGAAGCCAAGATATCGCCTGTCATGGCCAGACCTGGGCTCCACTCAAAGCTACAAAGTTTCAATTATAGAAGATAAATAAATCCCAGATACCTGCTTCCAGCATGCCAAAAAAAGAAAAAAAAAAAAGGAAGAGGCTGGAAGCTTGGGTCGCCCGGGGGTGTGGCCAGCCTGAAAACGGCCCTCAGCCCCTCACTCAGGCTGGCCAGGCACCCCAGTAGGGACCCCTACCCTGAAGGGGGTGTGGCCAGCCTGAAAACAGCCCTCAGC
>NW_005370928.1:251625-252643 GCF_000412655.1 Myotis brandtii | reverse complement strand
AGGCCTCTACCCTATATAATAAAAGGGTAATATGCAAATTGACCCTAACAGCAGAACGACTGAGAATGACTGGTCGCTATGACACACACTGACCACCAGGGGACGATGCTCAATGCAGGAGCTGCACCCTGGTAGTCAGTGCGCTCCCACAGGGGAGCTCTGCTCAGCCACAAGCCAGGCTGATGGCTGCCAGCACAGCAGTGGTGGTGGGATCCTCTCCCGCCTCCTCAGCAGTGTTAAGGATGTCCGACTGCAGCTTAGACCTACTCCCCACTGGCAAGTGGACATGCCTTGGGGGCACCAGAGCTGCCAGAGAAATGTCTGACTGCGAGTTTAGGCCCGATCCCCCAGGAAGGTGGCCTAAGCCAGCATGTGGACATCCCCTGAGGGGTCCCAGACTGCTAGAGGGCACAAGCTGGGCTGAGGAACGCCCCTGAGTGCACAAAATCTTATGCACCGGGCCTCTACTACAATCATAAAGAGCAGAAAAATTCTGGGAACCTGGGGAATGTATCCATAGCCAAAGGCAGTAAAGCAACAACAAAAGCAAAATACCATGTAGGTTGAACAAAATGTATCTACTGTCCAAATTTTTCCTCAAGCTACCAGTTTGCTCCATCTCATTTATAATATACTATAATCACCTCTTCATTAATCTTCTATTCATCTCTCATCACACAGTAGTCTGTCTCTCACTGATAAAAAAAGAAAAAACTACAAATAGTATGGCACCATATATATATATACACTAGAAGCCCGGTGCACAAAAATTTGTGCACTCGGGGGGCGGGGGGATGGGGGTCCCCCAACCCGGCCTGTGCCCTCTCGCAGTCTGGGACCTCTCGGGAGATAACAACCTGCTGGCTTAGGCCTGCTCCCAGGTGGCAGAGGGCAGGCTCAATCCCTAAGTGCAGCCCCTGGTCAGGCTCAGAGCAGGGCCGATTGGGGGGTTGGGGCACCGCCCCCTGTCACACTCAAGGCAGGGTCGATGGGGAGGTTGCGGCGCCACCCCCTGTCA
>NW_005370928.1:248087-249972 GCF_000412655.1 Myotis brandtii | reverse complement strand
AATTACCATGTTTCTCTTTTATTAGTGTAGATATATATATATACACACACTAGAGGCCCAGTGCACAAAAATTTGTGCACTCGGGGGGGGTCCCTCTGCCCGGCCTGTGCCTTCACGCAGTCTAGGACCCTCGGGGGATGACCACCTGCTGGCTTAGGCTTGCTCGCCGGGGGATTGGGCTTAAGATGGCAGTCAGACATCTTTCTTGAAGCCCAGGAGCCCTTGGGGGATGTCCACTTGCCAGCGAGGAGCAGGCCTAAGCTTCAGTCGGACATCCTTAGCCTCCTGAGGAAGGCTCCCACCACCGCTGTACTGGCAGCCGGCAGCCTGGCTTGTGGCTGAGCAGAGCTCCCCCTGTGGGAGCGCACTGACCACCAGGGGGCAGCTCCTGCATTGAGCATCTGCCCCCTGGTGGTCAGTGTGTGTCATAGTGACCAGTCATTCCCAGTGGTTCTGCTGTTTGGGTCAATTTGCATATTACCCTTTTATTATATAGGATAGAGGTCTGGTGCATGGGTGGGGGCCAGCTGGTTTGCCCTGAAGGGTGTCCCGGATCATGGTGGGGGTCCCCCCTGTGGTGCCTGGCCAGCTTGGGTGAGGGACTGAAGGCAGTTTTCAGACTGGCCACACCCCCTTCAGGATGGGGGTCACCGCTGGAGTGCCTGGTCAGCCTGCTGAGGGGCTGAGGGCTGTATTCAGGTTGGCCACACCCCCTTCAGGGAGGGGCATCCTGCTGGGGCACCTGGCCAGCCTGGGTGAGTGGCTAATGGCTGTTTTCAGGCTGGCCACAGCCCCTTCAGGGTGGGGGTCCCCACTGGAGTGTGTGGCTAGCCTGGGTAAGGGGCTGATGGCTGTTTGCAGGCTGGCCATAGCCCCTTCAGTGTAAGGGTCCCCACTGGGGTGACTGGCCAGCCTGGGTGAGGGGCTGATGGCTGTTTTCAGGCTGGCCAAGGCCCCCAGTGAGGACCCTCACCCCAGGAGGATGTGGCCAGCATGGGTAAGTGGCTGATGGCTGTTTTCAGGCTGTCCAAGCCCCCCAGCGGGTTCCTTCACCCCATGAGTGTGTGGCCAGCCTGGGTGAGGGGCTGATGGCTGTTTGCAGGCTGGCCACAGCCCCTTCAGGGTAGGGGTCCCCACTGGGGTGCCTGACCAGCCTAAGTGAGGGGCTGATGGCTGTTTGCAGGCTGGCCACAGCCCCTTCAGGGTAGGGGTCCCCACTGGGGTGCCTGACCAGCCTAAGTGAGGGGCTGATGGCTGTTTGCAGGCTGGCCACAGCCCCTTCAGGGTAGGGGTCCCCACTGGGGTGCCTGACCAGCCTAAGTGAGGGGCTGATGGCTGTTTGCAGGCTGGCCACAGCCCCTTCAGGGTAGGGGTCCCCACTGGGGTGCCTGACCAGCCTAAGTGAGGGGCTGATGGCTGTTTGCAGGCTGGCCACAGCCCCTTCAGGATGGGGGTCCCCACTGGAATGCCTGACCAGCCTTGATGAGAGGCTAATGGCTGTTTGCAGGCTGGTGAAACCCCCTTCAGTGTTGGGGGTCCTGCTGGGGTGCCTGGCCAGCCTGGTTGAGGGGCTGATGTCTGTTTGCAGGCTGGCCAAGGTCCCCAGTCGGGACCCTCACCCCATGAGGATGTGTCCAGCATGGTGAGTGGCTGATGGCTGTTTCCAATCTTGCCACAGCCCCTTCAGGGTAGGGGTCCCCACTGGGGTGCCTGGCCAGCCTGGGTGAGGGGCTGATGGCTGTTTTCAGGCTGCCAACAGCCCCTTCAGTGTAGGGGTCCCCACTGGGGTGTCTGGCCTGCCTGGGTGAGGGGCTGATGGCTGTTTTCAGGCTGGCAATAGCCCCTTCAGTGTAGAGTTCCCCACTGGGGTGCCTGGCCAGCCTGG
>NW_005370928.1:242618-248022 GCF_000412655.1 Myotis brandtii | reverse complement strand
ACTGGGGTGCCTGGCCATCCTGGGTGAGGGGCTGATGGCTGTTTGCAGGCTGGCCATGGCCCCCAGCCACCCAAGCTCTCAGTTGAGGCTGGCTGGAAGCAGGTATCTGGGATTTATTTCTCTTCTAGAATTGAAACTTTGTTGCCTTGAGCAGAGCACACAGCTGCTGGCGGGAAGCTTGGTTTCCTCCATCGCCAGGGCAACCAATCCTGCTGCTTCCTCCAGCTCTGTGGCTGCCGGCCACCATCTTGGTTGGGTTAATTTGCATATAGTTGCTCTGAGGTGCACACAAATTTGTGCACTCGTGGCAAGGGGGGGGGGGGAAAGGGGGCATCCCTCAGCACCCTCTCACAGAGTCCAGGTCCCCTCAGGAAATGTCCACCTGAGAAGTGGGCCCAAGCCGCAGTCAGACATCCTTAGTGCTGCCGAGGAGGTGGGAGAGGCTCCCACCACCGCTGCTGCACTTGCAGCCATCAGCCTTGCTTGTGTCTGAGCGGAATTCCCCCTGTGGAAGCACACTGACCACCAGGGGACAGCTCCTGCAGAGCCTCTGCCTCCTGGTGGTCAGTGCACATCATAGCAACCAGTTGTTCCCGATGGTCACATCATTAGGGTCAATTTGCATATTACCCTGTTATTATATAGGATATATATAATGTTTTTTTCTTTATATATATGCCTATGATAAAGTGTAATTAATAAATTAGGCACAGTAAAATATTAGCAACAATTAACTTATAAACAAACAGACAACAACAACAAAAAGAAAACTTTTCTTGCTAAACCATAAAATGTCCACAATATTATTTGATTTATCAGCATTGCCATAGTTTTAAAATACTGGATTCAAAATAATACTTTAAAAGATAAATTTTCACGTTTCTTACCTATTTAATTTTGATTGTTAAATGCCTATTACCCATAATTTTTTGAAACATTACCTCTTAATTATCTTCTAAATGTATCATAATTTCTTACCCTTGCATGTACAATTCACTTTTATATCAATGTCACTGTTCTACATGAAAACAATAGCAATTATTATTTATTCATTTACTAAGCATTCACTGAGTGACTTTCAAGTTCTAGAGTGCTTATTTTCAATTCAAATGCTGAGCTTTTCAAAAATGCCTAAATTGTTCAGACAGTGTGGCTCAGTTGTTGAGCATCCTCCCATCCACCAATAAGTCAAAGGTTAGATTCCTAATTAGGGCACATACCCAGGTTGTGGGCCAACCCTCAATAGGTGGTGAGCAGGAGACAGCCGATGGATGTTTTTCTCTCATTGATGTTTCTATTTCTCTCTCCCTCTCCCCTCTTCTCTCTCTAAAAAAATCAATAAAAACATATTTTTAAAATATGCCTAAATGATTTCCACAGAAGCACTACTTTTATTTCTGTAACATGTATCTTATAATTATTTTTGATATTTTCAAGGTGACTACATCAAAGACTGGGAGCTACTCCAAGCTTTGGGGTTACAGACAAATAAGACATGGCTTCTTATTTGGGGAAGAAATTTGAGGAAGTTGTTTGATTCTTTATTTCTCTCATTCCTCTTAAGAAATGCACAATCAACTGCCTCCATGTAATTTTCTTAATGGGTCCCTGGTGGAATGTAATCCCTGAGTTCATTTTGCATTTTATTTCAACTCAAATAATATGCATTGATGTTTGAGGCAATCACCTATTATGATGAATAGCTTTGCAAAGAAAAGTCCCTATTGACATAACTGTCTCTGTGTCCTGGCAGATACACCATATGTCACTGATTTGTTGATCTTGTTATAATATAATTCTACCGTGAATAAGCAGGTGCTGATATTTAGGAGACAAATGGCTTTGGTTTTGTATATATTATGCATTTTTTTCTTCCAATATGTAAGGAATGAGTAATTTTTGTCAAATGCAGAACTGTGCACCAAGAAAACACTGATTTTAAGCATTTTTTTTCCCCTTGAAAGAACATTTCCATTAATACATGCATATTTATTTCCATTAAACTTTTACTAAAAAAAACCCCCACCACCCCCCCAAAAAAATGAGTGATCATGAAATTATCATTTTGCTTCAACAACAGTTAAGATATTGCTGTGCTTTTTTCATCTATCCTTCCAGTATATTTTTGTTGTTGGACTATTTTTAAGTGAATTTAACATTTTACTTATTAATATTACATTATTGAACCCCCAAATCCATTTCATTACACAATTAAAGTGTTATTTTTATATCTAAAAAATAAAATAATTACATAGTATCTCCTATTACCCAGTCAGTATGCAAATTCCCTGAGTAGCTAATACATGAATGTTTAATAGATCTTTATTTTTTGAAAGACAATACAGTTTGTTAGTTTCAAATGATTATATGTTTTATATCATGTTTACTTTAGTAGTGTTTAATCTAGAAAGATTTCCTCAAATTTTTATTTTATTTTATTGGCTTATAGTTTATTAAGTTGTATTTAAAGACATGGTTATATTTTGGTGGTGTGTGTGTGCGTGCGCTACCCCACTGGAATGAACTATTTGTCTACAAGTCCTTGTTCTGTTTTTCCGCGAAATTATTTATTTGTGTGATGGTTTGAATACTAGGATAGACAAAACTTTTATGTGGATGAATAAGAAGTACACATTTTTATAGACAGAAAAAGAAATCATGTGATCACACCAATAATTCTAATTCAAATGTAAGATTATAGATTCCATGTTTTAGTTTGTTTGTGGTTCATTAGCTTTTTTCTTTCTTCTTTTTTATTTGTGCATAATAAAATTTTACTAATGACTTCTTTGGTGATTTATTAGTTTTACTTCTGTTATCTGAACATGTGGCAATATCATAAATAGAATCATTTCCTCTTCTAATAATTCCTTGTTAGGGTATAGAAACAACTGATTTATATATGTTGATTTTGTATCTCATAACTTTATTGAATATATTTATTACTTCTAACAGTTTTTTCATTGAGCCATTAGTGTTTTCTCTATAAAAGACTCAATCTCTAGAGACAATTTAACTTCTTTTTTATTTGGATGCCTTTGATTTCTTTTTCTTGCCCAATTGCCCTGTGTAAGACTTCCAGGACTAAATTGAATAAAAGTGTTTAGAGTTTAATCCTTCCCTGTTCTAGATATTAGAGGAAAAGCTTTCAACTTTTCACCATTGAATATAATGTTAGCTATTGGCTTGTCATACATGGCTCTTATTGTATTGAGGTACATTTCTTTATCTAATTTATTAAGAATTTTCACTGTAAATAGATGTTAAATTTTGTTAAGTGATTTTTACCCATAATTGAGATGATCAAATGATTTTTATTTATCCAAGGTATGGAAATAATTGCAGCACTATTTGCAATAATCAAAATATTAAAATAACCTAAATGTCCATTGATGGATGATTGGATAAGGAATATGCATGCAATTAAATATCATTTATCCTTAAAAAGGAAGAAAATCCTGTTATTTGCAACAACATGGTTGGCCTAGAGGACATTATGCTAAGTCAAATAAGCCATACACAGAAAGCTCAATAACGTTGGAATCCCACTTATATGTGGAAAGTAAAATAATCAAACTCATAGAAGCAGAGAGTAGAATATTAATTTCCAGGGGCTGGGGGTAGAAGTAAATGTGGAGGTGATGGTAATAAGATCAAAGGTTTCAGTTATGAAAGATAAGTTTTAGAAATCTGCTATACAGCATAGCACCTATAGGTAACAACACTGTATTATATACTCAAATATTTCTAAGAAGGTAGATCTTATGTTAAATGTTCCCACCTAAAATAGTAATAATAAAGGAGTCAGGAGGAACCTTTAGGAGATAGTGCGTATATCCATGGCCTTGATGGTAGCAATGGAGTGATGGTAGTGAGCATGGTGGTTTCAGGGGTATACACATATCTTCAAATTCATCAAATTGTATAGACTAATATGTACAGTTTTTACATGTCAAGTATACCTCAATAAAATTGTCTTAAAAATAAATGACTGAAAAATTTAAAAAAAATTAAATTAACTCAACATGTGTCTTAAAAACTACCTCCCCAGTTATACTAACCGCATTTCAAATTCTCAATGGCCACAAGTGACTTGTAACTTACAGTATTGGACACTACAGACATAGAATATTTCTATCATTGCAAAAAATAGTATTGGAGAGCACTCTTCTTAAACTTTAATGGTGAAATTTCAAAAACAAATTTAAAATGTTTTCTATTATGGTGGAGCGGCCTTAAATTTACTTTTAAATGAATTTGAGAAAAAATTGATTTCTATACTGTGCTGAGCAGTTGTTTATTTGCTTTCAAAGCCTGTAACACCTTTCCCCTTTTCCACTCTTACTCTGAGGTTTGCATTTACCTGAGTTCCTTATCCCCTAGCCTAGCATGATGTTAGGCATGGCCAGAACAGGAGTTTCTTTGCTTCATGGAATGTCTCATAGTGGCTGCATCTTCTCTGTCCCTCTGGCTGAATTCAGGAGCTTTGCCCCCCAGTGAATAATCTAAGCCCTGCTGTGGGATAGAGATCACCTGCTATGATTCTAGCTCCCTCTTGATGGTTCCAGCTTCTCTGCCCTAGTAAGAGAACCTCTATCTGTGTCTCTCAGCTCTGTCTAAATTAGCAGATTGCTGCCCTTACAAATCTCTAGAGCAGTGGTTCTCAACCTTCCTAATGCTGTGACCCTTTAATACAGTTCCTCATGTTGTGGTGACCCCCAACCATAAAATTATTTTCATTGCTACTTCATAACTAACTTTGTTACTGTTATGAATCATAATGTAAATATCTGATATGCAGGATGTATTTTCATTGTTACAAGTTGAACATAATTAAAGCATAGTGATTAATCACAAAAACAATATGTAATTATATATTGTGAAATATTTATTTCTAATTAAAAATAAATGAAATTTTGTCTTGAAGCATGGTGTAGCATGGGTAACAGTCTTAATATAACAACAGTAAACTACATTGCTACATTTTGCGACAGCATGCGTAAAAAGCCAATGTCAGTGTGAAGGTTGAGATTGCTTCTTTCTCACCAGATCAGAATTTCTCGGGGTAGTCTTTGCAAGAGCACAACGAAGATAATCTTCCACAACAAGTCTACTTTTGTATTTAGACTTGATAACCAACAAGCTGGAAAACCCTGTTTCACAAAGACATGTTGTTGGAAATAGAAGAAGAAGGCACAACACAGTCTCAGACAGAACGGAATATGACTGCAAACACTTGATCCAGAATTTTGTAACTGGCATTGTAGAGAAATCAGTTCTTGCTGCATCATTGTTAATAAGTTCAGTGAACTCCTCTTGTGCTGTCTCAGGAACATCTTCAACTTTGACTGTGAATGGGCTTCTGGCAAGTGCAAATGGGGTGTCAGGTAGATTTGGAAAGTAC
>NW_005370928.1:241621-242282 GCF_000412655.1 Myotis brandtii | reverse complement strand
CTTCACTGTGAAATAGCAGAGCATTGTTCGGCACATCCAACTCATTGCACAGTTGTGAAAACAGTCGACTGTTTAAAGTGCTTGCCTTTACAAAATTGACACAACTTATGACGTTTTTCATTACTTGTTGTAACTCTTGTAGCAGTGTCTTCGTTGCTAATATTTGCCGATGAATCATACAGTGAGTTCCAATGACTTTTGGTAACTCATTCAGTACCAAACGTTGAAATCCAGATCGACATCCTAGCATAGCTGGAGCACCATTTGTGAAAACACCACAAACCTTTTCTCAAGAGATCTTATGCCAGTGATGACGAACCTTTTGAGCTCGGCGTGTCAGCATTTTGAAAAACCCTAACTTAACTCTGGTGCCATGTCACATATAGAAATTTGTTGATATTTGCAACCATAGTAAAACAAAGATTTATATTTTTGATATTTCTTTTATATATTTAAATGCCATTTAACAAAGAAAAATCAACCAAAGAAATGAGTTCACGTGTCACCTCTGACACGTGTGTCATAGGTTCGCCATCACTGTCTTACGCTCTTTCAGAAATAAACCAACTGTGTCAAATACATCACGTGCAGTAGTTGTTGTTTCAAGAGGTTTGCAAAAAAGAAACTCATCTTTAAAGTCGCCATCTAATTAATATACCTC
>NW_005370928.1:224817-240989 GCF_000412655.1 Myotis brandtii | reverse complement strand
TTTTTTTTGCAGTAGTTGATGATTTTACAGTACATGATTTTACATTTACCCAGTAATTATAATTCATGAAGTGTCATTTTACCTCCAATACTGCTGCTTTCAACACAGTAGCTGCTTTTAACAGAGTAGGTGCTTTCAACACAGCAGCTGCTTTCAACACAGTAGCTGCTCTCTACACAGTGTGACTGGTCCGCATAAGTACATTATGGCACCAACCCTGTCACATACACCTGTATTTGTATGTGATGGGGTTGGAGCGATGATGTCATCACGCCGGGTACTCATATGTGGGCATATCTGCATGTGGGCAGACCCACCTGGAGACAGATAGAGGAGTGGTGTCTCGGTTCCTAAGACCATCGAAAATATGTGTTTTCTGATGGTCTTAGGCGACCCCTGTGAAAGAGTCATTCGACCCCCCAAAGGGGTCACAACCCACAGGTTCCGCTGCTCTTGAGCATCTTAGCTTCTCTTGTTTGTCTGGTCTGCTCTTTCAAAACTTGTTTTTTTTTTTTTTTTTTAAATATATTTTATTGATTTTTTACAGAGAGGAAGGAAGAGAGATAGAGAGTCAGAAACATCGATCAGCCGCCTCCTGCACATCCCCCACCGGGGATGTGCCCGCAACCCAGGTACATGCCCTTGACCGGAATCGAACCTGGGACCTTTCAGTCTGCAGGCCGACGCTCTATCCACTGAGCCAAACCGGTTTCGGCTCAAAACTTGTTTAACCAGTTCCCTGCAATAAATCCCGCCCCACTTTTTCTCTTCACTATTTGAAGAACTAGGGTAATTTCTGCTTTAATAACCAAATCCTAATTAATACATAGACTAATCCTGATAAATTATAAAGTTTTGTTTTTAATAAGTCATGTACTTTAGAATAACACCTTAATACACAATGTTCTTAAGGTAAAAACCACTAAATAGGAGAAAAATGAGCATCTTAAAATAGAGGCAATTTTAGTGTTTTTTCACTCTGTATGTTTGTAGAATAAATGACTTTGAACTACTCTATTCATCAACAACAACAAAATAACTGTGGTTTCATGTTGGGGTTCTAAATAGAAGTTATAATAACTAAGATTTCCCAGAAATCATTTCTGAATCCCTTAGGGAGTCTTTCAGTGAAAGTCTATTTCAATATTACCATTTATAAAGATAAAAGAGAGGTTAAGTATATGAAAAATGAAACTTGTTTATATTTTTCCATAAAAAGTGTTCTGAAATTAACATGTTGCTTTCATGAACTTTCCAATGGCAAAATATTTTAATGTTTTCATTGTTATTTGTTTGAGAAGTCAATCTAAGATGGAAATTGGGGATAATTTTATTCCCTAAACAAAGAAAAAAATCCACATAGATGTTTAGAATAATGATAAAATTTTATTTCTAGTAGATGGAATAGTTTGGGATAATTTTTCTAATTATATAAAGTTTATTTTGGTTATAAAAACTAAAATGAAAGGAAATCTCACATAAGGCTGAGTAATTTTTTAATTGACAATCTGTTCTCTTTTTTTCTAATATGGTGGTTATTTTTCACTAACTATTTTTCTGACCTTTTTCTATTTTCAGAGTCCTAATATATATAATATACATAATATATATAATATGTATATATTATATATATTAACACTTTTGGTATCTTGGGATATGCTCTATACCTAAATAGTCATCCAGATAAAATGAATATGATCTTTATGGATGTGTTTTCAATTTTTAAATCTGTTACTGTGCATGTTGTCGACTTCTGACGTGACTATATATTTTTGTTGTTGTTTTTAACATTCTCATTCCCACTAGTTACTGCTGTATTTTTTAATTGACATTTGCCAAGTATCAGAAAAAAATACCTTTGAAATGATTCCAAAATCTTCTGAACATTTTTTTTTCTTTATACTTATTCCAAACCTCTAGTTCTAATTCTCTCATTTTTTCCCCCCTCCTATACTTAACATTCAAAATTGCTATTATGGACCTTTGTGTTATTATCTGAATGGTAAGAGGTGAAAGCTGGTCAGTGAGTGAAATAATCTCTGTTCACATCTTAGATCTTTTTTGAACAAATTATTAAAAATGTTACCTCTTCCTTGAAATGAGGTTATAACACTAGATAAACATTATGTCCTTTTAACATTTGGATAGCTATGATTCTGTACAACATTACTAGAAATAAAATCGTTATAAATAATTAGTTACTAAAAAAGACATTTTTATTGAGAAAATTAAGGCAACTAATATCAAGTTCATTAAAATCAAGATTCAGTAGAGCAAGGTGACTGAGATCATGGACTCTGGTACAAGATTAACTGGCTTCAAATTATCATTCTGCTACAGCCTTACAATTAGAGTTTGAGAAATATTCTTAACCTCAGTTATGTTACCTGTATAATGAGGATAAAATAAGTACTTCATTTTTGTGTGTGTGTGTGTGTGTGTGTGAGAGAGAGAGAAAGAGAGAGAGAGAGAGAAAGAGAGAGAGAGAAATTAAATACAAGGTGTTCCTCCAAAATGCATATACACTTTAATAGCTGATAGCTCAATTTTAAAAGTGAAATGTATTTTAATATACATTGCCTTTATAATTATTCAAAGTGTTTGTATACATTTTTTTGGGAAACCACTTAGAAAAGTAACTGACACCAGTATGTGTTGAATAAATTAAATAATTATAATCATTACTCTAATTATTCAATAACTCTAAATGTGTGGTCTATTATTTTTAAAATATTTTACAAACAACCATGTACAAATTGTAATAAGAAATATTATTATACTTCAATTTCAATTTTCACCTAAAAGAGCATTCAGTTTCAATGTTCATCTAAAAGAGAGCATGATATAGTATATTTACATATATATACATATGTAAATATATAAATATGTATAGTGATAATATATTTAGAGTATATTAGTTGTCAGAGTTGTCAAAGTTATAAATATTATACTAATTTATCAAGGAAGAGAAGAGATAGTGATGACTTCTTATCACATCATTCAATCAAAGAAAATCTTACAGAACAAAAACCTAAACAGAGACTTGAAGAATGAATGGGTTCCCATAATTAATAAGGGTAAGACACTCTGAATAATGGAAAAAGCATGGGATAAAAGGAAGCACGGAGTATCAGAGTGTACAGCTGATATCAAGAGTGCATGGAGCTGGGAGACGTTCTGTAACACCTGTTATAAAATCTAGCTCACAACAATTCAACAAAGTAATGGCAGAAATGCACAAAAGGCAACTTAAACTTTGGGAAATAAGTTCAGTGCTAGGAAACTGCAGAGGAAGGAAATCATGTGATAATGATGAATTCATTTTTTCTTGCTCTAGCTTTCATGCTCAGTGGTTAGAGCATCAGCCAGTACACGAAGGGTCGTGGATTTGATTCTGGTCAGGGGCAGATAATGGGTTTAGGTTCCTTACCTGGCCACTTTTGGGGTGAGTGTAGGCAACCAATAGATGTGTCTCCCTTTCTCTTTCTCTCTCTCCCTCCCTCTTCCCTTCCACTCTATCTAAAAAAAGCAATAGAAAAATATCCTCAGTTGAGGATTAAATTCTTTTCTTTCTTTTTCTTTATATTGAGATGTTTTATGCATTGCTTCTTAACCTAAATATGTAGTGATTTAAATTATTCAATAATAAATTATCCCCTAAACAGCCAGGTGACCAGAAGAACATCTCTGTTAGTAGTTGATGGGTGTGAAAACTGTTACCATTATGACCCCAGATGAACCGCACCTCCTGGTATTTATGTCCCATTTAGTCCCACCCATATTAACTCTGGCTTCCTATGTGACTGGTGTTGGCCTCTGGGACATGACAATAGCAATGATGTAAATGAAGGTGTAACACATGCCTACACATTAGGGCTTGATTTCTTGCTACACTCACTTTTGAAGCCAGCTACCATGGACTAAGAAATGTAAACTACTGTCTTAGAAAGACCACACAAGACTGAAGGATGTTCCAGCCTTTGAGCTCTCCCTGCCAAGATGCCAAACATGTAAGAAAAGCCATTTTGGATATTCCAGCCTTGACTACTGAGTGCAGCTGCATGAACCTTTCAGCTGAGTTCCTGTCAAATCACAGACACATGAAAAATATACATGATCCTTGTTTTAGTCAGTAAGTTCCGGGGTGGTGTATTACACAGTCATAGATAATAGAAACAATGGCAGAAGATGGCAGAAAAATATAACTTCTGAATGTACAGCAATTAGAGAGGTGCAAAATCTATTAAAAGTCTCAGAAGATTTGACCATAAAAACATAAGAGAAGCCCAAGGAAGTACACTCACCCTGTTACCCATTGAAATATTTGTATAAAACTCTTTAAAATTAGGTCAACCAATTAAGATAAACATTAAAATTATTTAATGTCTTTTTAATAAGTGAATGAAAATGTTGAGCACAATGCTTTATTTTCTCTTTTTCCTAAGGACTTAAAATATATATCCACAAAAAAGAGATGGTATTGTAAAAGTTATCTCATGCATCTCTATAAAATGGAAATTTAGAAGGAAAGGTGACAGATAAAGGAGAGTTAAGGAAGCAACGTCTGGGAGGGGCACTCTGGCATAGAATAGAGCAGATCTGTCCAGAAGAGCCCTGAGGAGCTTCCAGAGCCAGAGGCCATAGGCATCATGCATGTCAGATATAAGGAAGGAGACTGAAAACAAAATAACAAAAACATGTTTGCTTCATAAATTATTTGACTTTCCGACTTCACTTGCTGTTAATTATAGAAAGACTTGTACTCAAGTCCTCAACATGAAGAGAATTTAGAAGTTTTCTCAGTAAAGACATTTAATTAAATTTCTTGAAAGATGGGAGCAGCTAAAGAAAATGTTGGTATCTGTCAACCCAGCATTTAAGGCTCCCACAGCCTGAGGATCATGGCATACACCTTGCAGTTTGTGCCTTGCAGAAGATACACAGACAAGACAGTAGAGGCTAAAGGATTGCTCACACTCTGCTTCCTGAGTCATATGCCAGGGTTGCATCGTTTGAGAAAACAAATTGTCTTTTTCTAATTTGCTCAAAAGCAACTTATAATCTAATGGTATAGTTGTTCTGAATAATAATTGATTTACCTACTATCCTTAAGTAAATCCTACCCATTGGATGGACATTACAATCAATTATTTTATTATCTTGTTCCTAGGTATGAAATTATAGATAGAGGTAATTAGACACTTTGAGGAAAGTACAGAATGTAAAAAAGATAAAAAGTAAAAAAAAAATTAAACTCATTCTTTAATAAAGATATTTAAAAACACTTGAAAATATTACATTCAAAATATAAGAAACTACCATGATCAAAGAGTAGCAGACCAAGAAGAGCTGTTTGAAATTAAATATACTAAATCTCAAAACACTATGATTTCTAGATAGTTGAACAACAGGTGAAATTATTGGCTTTACAGTTTTCTACACTTTGCCATTTTTCTACGACAATCATGTATTCATTTTATAATCATAATTTTAATGGCCACAATACTTTCTGACATAAGGAACATTGTACAAGTTGAAGGTTTCCTGTATCTATCCTATATAATAAAAGCCTAGGTGGTGTCACATGATGTCGTCACTAAATGGCCACCACTAAGTCATCACAACATGGTCACCACAAGATGGCTGGCAGGGGAGGGCAGTTGGGGGCAAACAGGCCAGCAGGGGAGGGGAGTTCTGGGAGATCAGGCCAGCAGGGGAGGGCAGTTGGGGGCAACCAGGCCTGCAGGGGAAGGCAGTTGGGGGTGACTGGGTTGGCAGGGGAGCAGCTAGGCATCAATCAGGCCAGCAGGGGGTTGGTTAGGGGGCGATCAGGGAGGCAGACAGGTGAACAGTTAGGAGCCAGTGGTCCCAGATTGTGAGGGGGATGTCCGACTGCCGGTTTAGGCCCAATCCCTGTGGGTCCCAAAGAGTCCCAGATTGGAGAGTGTGCAGACCTGGCTGAGGGACACCCCCCCTCGTGCACAAATTTTGTGCACTGGACCTCTAGTACACATATAAAAGCCAAGCGACCAGAATGACAGAACAATCAGAATGACCAGGACAACCGGTCATTATGACATGCACTGTGGTGGCCAACCGTACTGATGGGGCCCCAATCACCCCCCCTCCCAACCTCCCGTGGCCCCTCCCCCAAGCTGGCCCTGCCTCCAATCAGCCCACCCACCCTGATTGGGGGCAGCCCCTCTCATCAGTAGCCAGGCCGGCCAACCTCCTGTGTCCCCTTCCTCCCACCAGCCTGCTCTGATCGGCCCCCATCAGGGCGGGCCAGCTGGACCCTACCCCACCCAGGCACAAATTCATGCACCAGGCCTCTAGTATGTGTATATTTGTATGCAGGTATATGTTTCTTTGTGTACATCTGAGTGTCATCATTAGGAGTTAGTGTTTTAATAAATGAAGATTATATTTGGTGCGCCTTAGACATTTAAGAGGAGATGTTAAATAGAGTGTTACCTATATTGTGTTACTTTTTACAATATATTTCTGTGTAAACTTCAAAGTTATCTATTTACAAATGGCAAGTGAAGTCATGGAATTGTATGATTTGAGGGAAAATATGAAGTGAGCCACTTCATGAGATTCTAAAATACATTCTACAAAATCTAAACATACACTATAGAATAGTTGCCAAATATTCAAAGTTTCATATAAAATGAGAGTTTTTATGTGAAAACAAATATGATCTTTAGAATAAGAATAATATTTTTATTTTCATACACTAAGTAGAGGTTTTTGAGTGAAAAAATATCTTAAATATTTAGAAATATACACAAGATATGCATTTTTTATATTGACACTAAGATATGGTGACTTTATAAAAATTATAATTTATTTTGAGGACTATTACATAATCAATCTTGGCTTTTATCTACAGGCTTAACATCTAAGTGCTCATTAAAACTAAAATAGTGCTTTATTTGTTGCCATTGTTTGTAATGTGTATTTTTACTAGCCACTATGTTAGAGAAATTAGAAAGCTGTTTAAGGTGGACTTCAGAACAACATGTTATATGGTTGAGTATCTGAGCACTAACTTAATTCCAGAACACAGATGTTTGCAGAAATTCGGGGACTCTTTGTCAGAGTTGATATACACTGAAGCTCTTGTTTTCAGGAGTTAAAGGAGAAAATGGATGTGTTTATACAAAGAAGCATTGTAAGGGATAAAAAAAGACAGAGTTCAGCCTGGCCGGTGGTGCTCAGTGCTTGGGCATGGACCCCTCAACCAAGAGGTCCCTGGTTCAGTTCCCAGCCATTGCACATGCCCAATCCTTAATGGGGTCTGTGCAGGAGGTAGCCAATCATTATTTCTCTCTCATTGATGTTTCTATTTCTCTATCCCTCTCTCTTCCGATCTCTCAAAAATCAAATAAAAACATTTAAAAAAAACATGACAGAGTTCATGGAAGCACACCATAATCTATATTTTTCTGAAAATATTTTAACTATTCTATTAAAAAAGAAATAATCCAACATTATTTTTCAGATGTTTTTTTTTAAAATAAACACACTCAACAACTAATTACTAAAATTTTGATACATTTTTCTCTTTTTTATTTTTTATGGATTTTACCACAGATATTTTTTGAAATACAAAAGATACAAGCATTTATAAGACCTGAAGATTAAATCAGTGCTATTCTAAGAACTTGACGTGGGGATGTTACATTTCTCCTGAGAGAAAATGCCTATAGGACCTTGGAAAAGAATTATGCTCCAGTAACCTGTACACTGCTTCTCACTCAGTATCCCCAAAATGTCTATACTTCATTTGTTCTTTTCCTGTGCTACTTATGAACATTGTTCAATTTTCAATTCTTGCAAATTGCAACATGGTATTTAGGCACTATAATTTATACATACATATTTGATTCTTCTACCTGATTATAAGCAGCTTATGAAAAAATTTTGTCTTGTTCCTACAATCTAGCAGATAAAATGATAATAAAACAGTACTGAAGAAATGTTTGCTATATAAATAAATGAATTAGAATGAATTAAAAATGGAGCTGTTGAATCATGTGATGATAACTGATTTTGCTTAAGTGTGCGGAACAGCAGAGATGTTCCAAATTATCTCTTCCCTACTTCTTCACCTGAGGTCAGAAGGAGGAACTGGAGGGGAGGACAATGAAATATCAAATAAATTAAAAAGTGGCTTTTTTTTAAAAAAAAGTTGTGTTATCCTTTTATCTAATATTACAGAGAATCAGTCATTTTAGGTAACCTCCCAAATCATAGTCATTTAATAGCAGAAATAAACTTATAAATCAAGGTTTTAGACTCCAAACTCTTTTCTTTATATCAACAATTTTCAAACACATGAAACAAAGTGACTTTTATTACTTTTCCCCAGATTCTTAAGCTTTAAATAACATTTCTAGTAAATAAAGTGATTTTAACAAACAAAAGATTTTCTTGCCTTGTAGTTAAATAATACCAGTAATAACAACAAAATGGTTCAAGATATCTTATCAGCAGAGAAAATTAAATATCAATATCAGTTGATTTATGATTTTAAAAGAAAACACACCTCCAGTTCACAAAATACTAAAAAAAATGCAATTTATTTTAGTTTATAAAATATTGAGGATAGTTCAGATTTTTATGAGTAATTTTGTAAAACTTAGTAGTCCAAAGGTTCTGGGGTGGATCTCTTTTACTATATTCTAATAGCTTTGCAAATGTTGTTTTTTATCATTGCAATTCCACCATTGCCAATTTCCTGGTGACCTTATGGTTCTGAAGAAGGGTTTCTATGTCATTTGGTTTATGAATAATCTGGAGTTTTAAAGTAGTGATATTTAGTTAGAATGTAAGTAAGGAATGTTCTGTGAGGATACCTGGGAATATTCAGAGAGATTAATACAATGACAATTATAATTTTCTTATCATAGATCATGAGCATTTGATGAAAAATTATTGTCCTATTATTCTATTCTTCCTGATAAATACAGATGTTGAAAACCTTAGAGAAGACGTTACATTTTAATTAAATAAAACATTATGTGTTGCACTGCCAGACTGGTTGATGGAGTGAGTATAGAGAATGTGGTAGGACATATGGGCACATTTAACTTCCATTCTGGCCCCTATTTCTCTTTTCACATATACAAGACAATGAATGTCATTTCAGTCAAATAAACCACAGGACAGCTCTGGACATGATGGAATCTCTCTTATTTAAAATTATAAGTATCTGTCACTTTTAGGGAATTAAATTATCCTAAGTTCAGATGATACCAATTAATTAGACACTGAATGTGCCAAATATTTGCCAATACACAGACTCCCACTGTTTCTACACATGGATTTCCTGATCCAGAGATATTAAAAGTATCCACTAGTGGAAATTAAAAAACAATATCTTGATTATTAATTGTCTACTGCTCCTTCCTTCAGTTTACTATACTGATCTAAGAAGCATACAGGGCAAATGTATTGCTAAAGAATATTATATTAATACTAGAGGCCTGGTGCATGAAATTCGTGCACTAGGGGAGTGTCCCTAAGCCCAGCCTGCACCCTCTCCAATCTGGGACTAAACCAGCAGTCAGACATCCCTCTCACAATCTGGGACTGCTGGCTCCTAACCACTCACCTGCCTGCCTGCCTAATTGCCCCTAACCCCTTCTGCCTGCCAGCCTAATCACCCTCTCACTGCTCCCCTGCTGGCCTGATCACTCCCAACTGCCCTCCCCTGCAGGCCTGGTTGCCCTCAACTGCCCTTCCCTGCTGGCCCGATGGCCCCCAACTGCCCTACCCTGCTGGCCTGATTGGCCACAACTGCCCTCCCTTGCTGGACATCTTGTGGTGGCCATCTTGTGACAATGTGGGGGCGGCCATCTTGTGACAACATGGGCATGGCCATCTTGTGATGATGTGAGGATGCAAGGGCCACCTAGACTTTTATTACTATAGATCATTAGCTAAATATAAATTAAATAAAATCTAGAAATGCTACTGTATTTAATGTAGTAGATACAGTGGTATTCTGCACCAAACTCCCTGTTTTGGGGGTGTAGGTACTAATTTCCCCATCAGCCTAAAGTATTTGCCTACTGATAACTCATAACTGAATTCTTTTTCAGAAAGGACCCTCAACCAAAGGCACTGCCTGTATGCAATGACTAGTTGACATGGGGTTAGGTCGTGATTATTCTTTGGCTCAATTAAAAACATCTTTGGAGACCATCAGCTTGAGTGCTTCCTATGGAATCAATAGGCGTTTACGTTGTTCCTGCAAAGAGGTTCAACTTTTCCTTTACTCCAAGATTATTTCCTCTCCTACTTGTCTTTTTCTAAAAATAATTCCCAGTAAACAACTACTCAGAGATCTACATCGTAGGGGCTGCTTCATGGAACCCAACCTATGAAACTCAGCTGAAACTTAATAGTTACAATGATTTTCATTATTAACTTAGATTTTCCTTATGTGACTAAGGATTTCTTTATTCCAGTGGGAATGCATGGTTTAAAACATTTAACTAAAATTTTCATAATAATCTTCTAGGACTTTATATAGTTATTTATGCATTTATCTATTTATTTAAGAGAGATAAAGGTAAAGGGAGAGAAACACTGATGTGAAAATGAAATGTTCATTGGTTTCCTCCTGCATACCCCCTACTGGGGATGGAGCTCAAAACCTGGACATGTGACCAGAATCAAATCGGCAACCTTTCATTGCACAGGATGACATTTAAACAACTGAGCTACGCCAGCCAGGGCCAAGAGCTTATTCTTGAATAAACAATTCTGCATATATTTAATATATTGATAAGAAGTCTTTTTCTTGCAAGTAATAGAGATCTGACTTGAAATAATAAAGAAATTGGAAATGTATTAGAAAGAACTATCATAGAGTGAAAAGTCAGAATAAAGTTTATGAGGAGTTAAACATTACCATTTTTTCTCCCAATTTTTACCAATTCTCTCTTTGAGACTGCTTGATCTACCACACATTATTTTTTTTCTTCAAACTCTGTGGAAGACATGGCTGCCAATATTTCCCATACAGAAATTTTATAGTCAATTCACTCAAGGAGAGAGGTGAATTTTCTTTTTAGATTCCCTTTACATATATTGAAAAGGGCTCTCATTTTCACTTACGAGTCAGAGTCTCTTCCCTGGAGAGCATTCAGCTGTTGTCAAGTTTAGGAGACGTATTTTATTTGCATGACAACGCTAATAAATTAGGTCATGTGAAGATCATCCCACATTGTGAACTTCTCTTTGATAACCAGGTAAATCAAATTCAACATACAACTAGTATAAGCAAACCATCAATCACTAAAAATGCAAATAGTGATATGCACCGAAGCAAGAATACATTCCCATTGTACCAGAATAAAATCATGCTGTCTTGCTAATCTCAAACCTGAAAGTGGCTCATGTATAAGATAATTGAGACAGTATACTAGTAGACATGAATAATGCTCAACACCAATCCCATTTAGTATAGTGAAACAGCATAATGTGTTTTCCCCCAGATCTTGACAAAGTATTTGATAGAGCATTAGCATTTAACTACCTTTTGTATAGCTCCACCAAGTAAACTTGTTCTCTACATATACTTACTATGATAGACTGAAAACTCATATGTTCAATTTCTTGGTAGATATATTTACAAAGAAATAAATAAGTTTTAATGGGAAAATAAAATATTATAGCAATAATTATAAAGAACATAATTATTATCCCACTCTCCTTGTCATTAATATGAATACTTAGATGTACTCTGGTGATAATTTATATATTTCTAAGTAGTATTTAAATACTATGTACAGATTTATTTACCCATAATGAAATATGAAGTTTTCGCTCACATGATTTTTTCCACTCTTTTCTATTTCATTTCCTTCAAATACATACACACACACACACACACACACACACACACACACACACACACCAAACACTGCATTGTTGATGTAAACAGACAATATGGTCATTACAAGGAATTTTAGTGGAAAACCAACAACAAAATGAGATTTCTAACCCATTCCAAACCTGAAAAAATATTCATCTGTATGTCATTCCTATATTTTGAAAGAGACATATTGTGAGAGATAGAAACGATAAGTAAATATGCTTATAGAAAAATGATGTCATAATACCATGCTACTTAACACTTTTTAAAAATATATATATTTTATTGATTTTTTACAGAGAGGAAGAGAGAGGGATAGAGAGTTAGAAACATCGATGAGAGAGAAACATCAATCAGCTGCCTCCTGCACATGTCCTACTGGGGATGTGCCCATAACCAAGGTACATGCCCTTGACTGGAATCAAACCCAGGACCCCTCAGTCCACAGGCCGACACTCTATCCGCTGAGCCAAACCGGTGCTGGCAACACTTTTTCAATTTTTAAAAAAGGAAACGGAAACATGATTTAAAAATTGCTGAACTGTAGATGACTACAACTTAATCTGAAAGGATAGATATTGCTTTCAAAAACATATCTTTAAGTTAAAGAAAATTAACAATAGTAATTAAAAATATGGATTCATTATTTTTCTAACTGATACATTCTAAAATTAGAAGTGACTGAAATTTTTAAATGAAAAGTTGTTTACTTAGAGCTTTTCCATTTACTCCAACCTTCTTCAAACCACTTCTCAGTTTTATATTTAAATACTTATAACTTTTATGTTGTATTCTATAACCATAAGTACAAAAGTTTAGTGTTGACTTTATATTAAAGAGAGTACCACTCATAGGTCATTTTCAAAGTTCTTTGTTTGCTCATATGATTTTCATTTAAATTTAGCTCTACATTTTCTTGATTTTAGTGCTTGGTCTTCTTATTTTAGAAGAACAAACGGATGCCATTTTTTTTGTGTGTGTTCCTTTATGTTTCACAATATTAGTTGCCATATGTTTGAATGTAATTTTGGCTGGGTGAGTGCTGTCAAAGTACATTTTCTTCAATTTCAGAATTTAGAAAAAACTGATCATAGTCTTTTCACGTTGAATGTTACTGCAGTGAAGTCTAAACACAATTCACTATTTTCTCATCTTATAGTCACTCTGCTTAGTTGTCTAGACAGTTCCCTGTGTTTGAGATTTAAAAAATTATCTTGATGTTAATGATTCTGTATCAAGTTTTCATAGAATGCAGGGTAAACTTTCTTATATTAACTATTTAAATAATCCATTCACTCATCTAACAAATATTTATTATACTAGTGGTCATCAATTCAGTAAATATACTTGTTACATGATGGGAATGTACAAGTCACATACCACAGTGGACAGGAGAGACAAGATTTCTGCATTCATTTTGCTTGCAATGTTTTGAAAAAGATATAAAATTTTCATTAGTAGTAAGTACTATGAAGGAAAATCAAGTAAAATGTATTATTCTATATAATAAAAGCCTAATATGCTAAGTGTCTGACTGTTCGACCATTCAACCAGTTGCTATTATGAGCACTGACCACCAGGGGGCAGACATTCCAACCAATAGGTTAGCATGCTGGTGGGGTCCGGCCAATTGGGACTGGGCGAGACGGGCCAGACACACCCTAAAGCCCTCCCATGGTCCCTCCCCAGCCCCAGTCATGCAACGGTGGGGTACCTCAGCCTGGCCTGTGCCCTCTCACAATATGGGACCCCTTGAGGGATGTCAGAGAGGCCTTTTTGGCCCAACCTCCACAGGCCAAGCCAAAGGGACCCTACCGGTGCACAAATCCATGCACCGGGCCTCTAGTCTTACATAAGGAGGAATAAAGTCCTTTCTAAAAAGTTGACATTTGTACAGGAATAAAATTAAGTGAAGAAATAAGCCTTAAAAAGAAGAATATGTGCCCTGGCTGGCTTGACTCAGTTGGTTGGAGCATAGCCCCCTACATTGAAAGGTTGAGGGTTCAATTTCCTGTCAGGGTGGTCCAGAGCATGTGGAAGTCAACTAGTCTGTGCTGCATTCTCACATCAATGTTTCTCTCTCTCTCTCCCTCCCTTCCTCTCTCTCTAAAAATCAATAAAATAATGTCTTCCTGTGAGGATTTTACAAAAAGAAGAAGATGGTTTTGTGCTAGGAGAAGATGGTTCCAAGAAAATGAAACAGCCCTGACCAGTTTGGCTCAGTGGCTAGAGTGTTGGACTGTGGACTGAAGAGTCCCAGGTTCGATTCCGGTCAAGGGCATGTACCTTGGTTGCAGGCACATCCCCAGTGCGGGGTGTGCAGGAGGCAGCTGATCGATGTTTCTCTCTCATCGATGTTTCTAACTCTCTATCCCTCTCCCTTCCTCTCTGTAAAAAATCAATAAAAAATATATATTTTTAAAAAAAGAAAGTGAAACAGCAAATATAGTGCCTTATGACAGAAATTTGTTTGGTGTGTTTATCAATCATTATATACCAGCGGCTTACATGAATAGGAGTTTATTTCTTACTCATAATGCTATACATGCATCATAGGTTAGGCATACCTCTGCTCAATGCTCTTTTGATTCTAGAACTTAAGCTAAGTTAGCAGCCCCTTTATGGAGCATCATGGGTTAACATGATAGGAAAAAAAAAGATAGGCTTGAGCATGGAGCACTTGTTGGCTCTTAAATTTTAGAATGATAAACATTGGTTCTGTTAACAGTTCTGATAGAACTTAAAGTGTGTTGCAAATTTTTTTATTAGGAGGAGCACAAAGTAACTTAATTTATGCTGATGACAGCAAGGAGGCCACAGTGTACTAGCCGGAGAGTGGTATTTACTGGTATAGACTTGTAATTAATGGTAAAAGGTTTGGATGTTAGAGTATAATAGGGCATATGGAGGGTTTTAAGTAGAAGGTGAAAAAGGCTACTCCTTAATTGTTGTATTGAAATGTACTCTAGGAAAGACCTGTATGAAAGAAGGAAAACCAGGGAGGAAACTGCTGTGATGGTCTCGGAGGGAGATGATGGGGATTGGTCTAGGGTGATAGCTGTGCAGGTGGAGACATTGGTCCAGAATATATTTTAGGGGTTTAGTAGCTTGGCTTGCTGGGGGATATAGTTGGGTGATCAGGATAGAAGATGGATAAATCTTAGAATTTCATCTAAGCTACTGGGTGGTATTATTTACTCTGATAATAATATCCAGGGGAAACTGGAAGTAAGGGGTTTGGGAGGAGGTGACTGAGATACCAGTAATTTCTCTAGCAATCATATTTTAAGTGATAGTAGGTAGAGAGTATGTCCTGACAGAGGGCAGAGTTTTGAGTCCTCCAATATTTAAAAGTCAAGAAGAGAAGGTGCCAGCAAAGGAGAATAAAATAGCTCCACAGGGATAGGAATTAAGTAAGAGGAATTTGGTTTCCTGGAATTAAGGTGAAAAAATATGTACATAGAAAGAAATTATTTTATCATGTCATCTTGTATCAGTTAGGGTTTATTTGAGATTAACATAAACACTTAAGTCAGCTTAAGCCAGCCGTGGGCAAACTACGGCCCGTGGGCCGGATCTGGCCCGTTTGAAATGAATAAAAGTAAAAAAAAGAAAAGACCGTACCCTTTTATGTAATGATGTTTACTTTGAATTTATATTGGTTCACACAAACACTCCATCTATGCTTTTGTTCCGGCCCTCCGGTCCAGTTTAAGAACCCATTGTGGCCCTCGAGTCAAAAAGTTTGCCCACCCCTGGTTAAGCAATAAATTTAATAGTAAAGTAGGTACATACAAATGATAGGACAGAAATGCACAAAATGATCATACCACTGAAAGTTCTCTGGAGAAAGGCAGGGGAGTGAAAGGAGAACTGACTGCGAAAAGCAACTGAAGAAATAGGGAGCACATACTCTCACCCTCTCAGCCCATGCACAGGTCGTTTGCAGTTAGCGGATAGGTCTGACATAGGCAGATGGCTCTTGACCTCAAGCACATGTACCTCTCTTTGCCTGAGGCTTTCCTTAGCCATGAGAACTTGTTCCATATGCGCTATGGCAGGGCATCATGCAAGAGTGTTAACAGATCAGGAGATAGGTCAATTACTGAGGGAAGGAATGGTGGAAAATACCTCAACTATACTGGGTTGAACTGAGTGTATTCTGCAGTCTCTCAGAGGATTCCCTGAATGATTCAGCCCCAGTGACCTGTGGTTGGAACCCACCCACTAACACACCCTTTTTGTCTTCCCTCCCCTCCTCCGTCCCTCCCTTCCTCCC